>NC_071572.1:64457567-64802567 GCF_024509145.1 Vidua macroura | reverse complement strand
TTCAGACAGGTGAGACATGTCTAATTTAGCTGGCCTGTCTACATGGGCCTACTGAACAATCAGTGGAAGCAGAGATGCCTTTGCTGGGGCGCCTGAAATTTGAGTCAGCTCCTGGAGGAGTTGGCTTTCTGGGTTAGTTATGTTGAGGCTTATGAACAATCAGTGGTGGTGAGGACCCTAATTTCACCTGAACATGAATATGCTTCTATGTCTTTCATGCCAGTTATTTTTTCTTTTCTCATTCTCTTCTAACATTTTGATAAAAAGAAAAGCAAACTCTGATAGTCAAGCAATATTGTAAACAGTATTGAATTTGGCTGCATTTCTCTCTATTTTTCTGGCTAAAATTTTTTTGATAAAATTTGTGAAGGGTTTTTTGCCTTGGAACTCTGTTTTCTAGCAAAGTTAGCAGTCTGCTGTCAAATATTCAAGGTTAAAGCCAACTATAGAATAAAACAGATAACTTCTGTTTTTCCCATCATCTTTGGACAAACACAAACTCTAGTTTCTCAGGCTGTTAACTTGGTATCTTTTACCAGAGGGGATTTCAGAGAGCATATGAATAAAACGCCAGATAAACAGAGGAGTATCTTCCCCCTTTTAGGATGCCAACCATACCTTAGTCAATCTCCTGTGAGGGAAGATAGTTGAGTGTACTAATGACAAAGTGGCAAATGTGCAAACTCCCTAGAGGAGCACTTAAAAAGCTGCTTCATCACAGCAGTGTGACACGGACATGAACAGAGGATTGTTCTCTTACTTCAGATTCCAAGCAGCCATCAACTTGACTGCACATTTCTACCTATGTGAATTACAAATTGGTGACAAATATATTTGAAAGCTAGTCATTACCTCAATCAGTCAATTATTCAAAAGATGCACCAATGTGATTAGTTGCTCTCAGTTAATTACAGGAACAATAAGTAGCTAATAAAGGAGTACCATCATTTATATAATATGGATTTTCATTGTTTTGGAGACACTAATTTTAAAAGTCCTTTGAATCTATATATTGAGAAAACACCCAAAAATTCTTTTAAAACAACTTTTTTCAGGTTACAGGCAGTGTTTTACTCTCTTCTAGTTCTTTCAGACAAACTTATGCTTCTGCCATCTTCTCAGCAGTGTTGAAAAATAATCAAATGATCTTCAAATGTAGTCTTAGTAGTGAATTACATTAAGAAGGTTGAGTGAAGGATGATTAGACCACTTGCTGCTTTTAATCACTTCACTCCCATCCAAATCTAAACTGATGCCAAAAACTGGCAAAGAAAGATGGGTATGTCAAAGACATTGTATTTCATTCCTATAAAAGCACAAATTGCTTTGAAATTACAGATGCAATACTATAGGATATCATAATTCTCCACTCTAAAATTAGCACCTGAAGGAGAATGCGTAGTGAAGGCACTTTTTAAAACAAGATTGTGCCAGTTGGTTCCTTAAATTTTGTATACCTTGTACTTTCTTCTCAGGACCTTCAGTCCAACTTCTTAGATCTTTATAGCTTAGTCACATTCCCAAGTTTGAAAAACTCTGAGAAAAGATGCAGATCCTTATGGGTCCAAAAAAACATTGTCACACCCCAAGAGGCATTTGCAAGTCCCACCCAGTGTGCCTGGCTTCCCCCGACAGGGTCAAGCTGAGGACAATAACCCACCATTGGATGATGGAGCCACTAGAGACGACCGTTTAGAAGACCTTCCCCTTCTCCCCAACTCTCCCAATATTTTAGAAACTATATGATTATCTAAGGCTTTTGGTTTTAATATTTTCATTTTCATTTCACCTCTCTCTTTACTCTGAAAGTCTCTCTTGATTCCCGTTCCAGTTCTAGCTGCCCTGGGCAACAACTCCATTAATGTACCCTCCACTTATTTATTAAAAGAAAAAAAAATGAAAAAGCCCAGTTAAATCTCTGTAGACTATGATCTTCTTTAACTTAGCACTGTCTAGTGGTTAAAGCAATATAATAGAAGGCAGGAATATGTGCACCTGACAAAAATTCCCTCAGAAAATCATATAAGCCCTATATCACAGCTTCTTTATATGTAAGGTAAGATTTATACCTGAAACCTAGGTGTTGTGAAACATCTGTATATGGTATGCATTATTTTGCCCCTCTTAATTTCCTTATTATGGCTGCTGAATACTAGTTACATTGTTGAACTCATTGTTTTGGTGAGACTCCTTGCATGATTTCAGAAGAAAATAACCCGTCATTAACTGTTTTTCTTTCTCCATTGTACCCAATAAATAAAAAACATTAAAGGAACACAGAAATCCTGCTGCATTGAACTAGTGGTACCTAGTCCATTAATGCTTTAATCATAAAAAACATAGTGGATATATAGTTTTCAGACTGATTTTAAAGAGGTCTTCTCCAAATAATGAGAGGAATAGAAACCCTTGTACATTCAAACTGATGTTCTTCAATGCATAGATCAAACCACAGTATTTTGCTGGATTCTTTGTAAACATGTGTAAAAGTCTCCAAGTTTCATCTGCATAAAACACTGTGAAAAAGTGAAAATTGTAGGGCTGATTTGAGTGTTTCTGGTCTTTTTTTTCTGGAAAAATTCAATTTCTAGCAAAATTGCACCACCTCTGATTTCACATTACTGTTATTGTCTTTGTTCTTTCTATTTTCTTTCTTTCTTTCTTTTCTTTCTTTTTTTATTATTTCATAAGGCAGGCATGGAAGGACACTGATGGGAGGTATTAGTCGGGGGGGTATTACTGCTGCTGAGAAGGTGAAATACATGTCACTGCTGAAGAGAGGGACTGGTAGGTGTAAGTGAATACATCACCATCTCTGATACTGGGTAGATGGAGGGTAGAAGAATACAGTGTTGTAGATGATAAACTGCTGTAGACACAACAACTACATCATTCCCCTTGTACACCAATACAAGGGAAAAGGACTAAATTAATTCTTTTGGAAGCCGATGTACTCAGGATATGAACAAATTGGGGTACTCAGAACCAAATTACAGCCCTATTGCCATTCCCTTTATACAGCACTTCAGGAATCACCACACTAATGAGACTCAACATTTTCCTCCTGGTTTTACAAAAGTCCCTTTTTAGGCCAAATTTATTATCTCTTCACACTTTTTCCTGCTGGCACACTCCTGAAACAGAAGCAGATTATTGATTAAACACTAAACTCAGTCAGTGCAGTTGCTGCAAATGCTCATATTTGTCGTGACAGTCATTCAGTGGGATTTGAAATGATGACATATTCTGAGCTCCCTGAGCATTTCTCTTGCACAGGCCCTGTGGCCTGACTGAGGCCAGTCTTACTCACTAATCTTACTTCTCTTTGCCCAGAAGGCTTTACACCTGTATGACTAAATGACATACCTTCTTAAGCTGGGAAACAGAAGCAATGCAAAAGAGATTGGATCAATTTGTTTCAATTATTTTGTGTAATCTTGGATTTAATGTCATTTAAAGAAACTTAAAAGAAACTCTGGATTATTTTTCCTTTTTCTTCCTCCCTACACTCAGTTTTGACACTGGAAAGAACTAATTTTGTCTCTTTCACCAAACAATTCTAGCAAAAATACTTAACCTATTTTAAATACACTTGCATTTATTTTATCAGGAGTTCCTCTTCTTCCAGGTGCATTTGCAAATACATACAAAACTCCATCCATTTAATATGGATTAGACAAATACTCACAATAAACTTCATGTGTAAAAGATTCCCTCTAAATCAAATCCTTCTTGGATATTAGACCAGGCACTCCAACAAAGAGAAAGGAAAATAAGGAGAGTGTGTGACTTAAGAACCTGAATAAACAAAAACTCTGGCATGTTAAAAGTCGTAAGAGTGGGAAGAAAACAAGTCAAAGGCCTCTCTCTTGAAATCTCTCCTAACTGGCAAATCACTTCTCTATCACCATGGTATTGCAGCACCATGAGGAGATAGATGCTCCCTAAAGCAGCCTGCCTCCAAACAATTCACTATATTTCAGGCCAAAGCAAATAACCTGGCTTCTGTTAGAAAACTACCTAAACCCCAGAACATTTCCTGGTAAGCATGTCATCTGCTCCCTCTTCAAAGCACTATGAAACAGGCAGGAAAAAGAGTGGATTTTTACCCTTTTTTTCAGGGAAAAACAGTATAAAATGTATATGATAATAATTGGATCTTTTACATTAAAAAAGACCTTTCAGATCATCAAGTACAATCATTAACCAGACACTGCCCACTCCACCACTAAACTATGTCCCTGAGAACCATTTCTGCACATCTTTAAAATATTTACAGGCATGGTGACTCCACCACTTCCCTGGGCAGCCTTTTCCAGTGCTTGGAAACCCTTTCTGCAAAATTTGTTCAAATCTAAATCTCTTCTGGTGCAACCTGCGTCTGTTTCCTCTTATGTTGTCACTTGTTACCTGGGAGAAAAGATTAATCCCCCACCTCACTACAACCTCCTTTCTGGTACTTGTAGACAACAACAAAGTCTCCCCTGAGCCTCCTTTTCTCCAGGCTAAACAACCACAGTTCCCTTAGCTGCTCCTCATCAGATTTGTGCTCCAGACCCTTCACCAGCTCCATTGCCCTGGTCCTGCTGGCCGCATTATTTTTGATACACGTCAGGGTGCCTTCTGGCCTTCTTGGCCATCTGAGCACACACTGGCTCATGTTCAGCTGCTGTTGACCAGCATGCCCAGGTCTTTCTCCTGTAGCCCTGCCTGGAGTTGCTGCAACCCAAGTGCAGAACGCAGCACTCGGCCTTGTTGCACCTCATACAATTGGTCTCAGCCCATGGTTCCAGCCTGTCCAGATCCTTCTGCAGAGCCCTCCTGCCCTCCAGCACATCAACATTCCCACCCAGCTGGGTGTCATCTGCAAACTGACTGAGGGTGCGCTCAATCCCCTAGTCCAGATCATTGATAAAGATATTAAATAAGACTGACCCCAGTACTGATCCCTTGTGACTATCTGCCAGCTGAAGGCAGCACATTCATGCCCCTCTCTGAGCCCAGCCAGACAAATACTTCAAATTTTTATCCAGAGAAGAGCACACCCATCCAAGCCCTGAGCGGCCAGCTTCTCCAGGAGAATGCTATGCAAATTGGTGTCAAAGGCTTTGCTGGAGCTCAGGCACACAACATCCACAGTCTTTCCCTTACCCATCAGGTGGGTCAGCCTGTCATAAAAGGAGATCAGATTAGTCAAGGAGCACCTTCCTTTCATAACCCTGTGCTGGCTGGGCCTGATCCCCTGATTTTCTCATACATGTATGTGATGCCAGTCAAGATGATCTGCTTCATGATCTTCCCCAGCACTGAGGTCATATGGACAACCCTGTAGTTCCTCAGATTTTCCTTCCAGTCATTCTTGTAGATGAATACTACATTTACTAACTTCTGGTGAACTGGGACCTCCCCAGTTAGCCAGGACTGCTGGTAAATGACAGAAAGTGTCTTTTCAGCCAGCACCCTCAGTACTTTTGGGTGGATGCCGCCGGGTCTCATAGATTTGTGCGTGCCTAAGTGGCATGTTAAATTGCTGACCATTTCCTCTTGGATTAAGGAGTCTTCATTCTGTTCTCTTTCCCTCTCTCCCAACTTGCCCGGGCTGGGTTCCTGAAGAACAACTGGTCTTTAATAGTAAGACTGAAGCAAAGGAGACATGAAGCACCCCAGCCTGTTCCTCAGCTTTTGTCCCTATGTTTCCCCTGCAGCCAATAAAGGATGGTGCTTATCCTTCATCCTCCTTTTGTTCTTAATGTATTTATAGAAATTTGAAAATTGTCTTCTCCAACACTAGCCAGATTAAGTTCTACTTGGGATTTTATCCTTCTAATTTTCTCCTGGTATAATCTCATATCATCCTTGTAGTCCACCCATGTTCTCTGCCATTTCTTTTAAAGTGCATGAGTCCCTTCTTTTAAAATGCATTTTTTTCCTGAGTTCCAGACAAAACTTCCTGTTTAGCCAGCCTTGCCATTTGAGGACAGCCTGCTCCTGTACCTTTAAGATTTCCTTCTTGAAGACTGTCCTGCCTTCCTGGACCCCTTCCCCCTTCAGGACTGCTTCCCAAGGGACTCTGCAAACTAGTGTTTTCTAGAGAGGCCAAAGGCTGCCCTTCAGAAATCCAATCTCCTTACTTCTCAGAGAATCAAAATTGGGATTACTATGCCCAAGAGAAGCCCCAAGAACCAGCCCTTCCCCATTCACAAACAGCAGGTCCAGTGGGATGCCTTCCTTAGTTGGCTCACTCACCAGATGTGTCAGCTGCATATAGAACATTTTTCCTGCCTCTTCATCCTGGTTAGGTGATCTATAACAGACTCCCAACCTGATTTCTGCCTTATTGGCCTTCCCTCTGATTCCTGCACATAAACATTCAGCCACCATGACTCATCTCTGACCAATCAAAACACAGGGCTACCCCACCACCACTCTTTCCTTGCCTATCATGGAATGGTTACGGTTGGAAGGGGTCACCGAATGTCATCTAGTCCACCCTCCCTGCTCAAGCAGGGTTCTCTAGAGCACACTACTCAGAAATGTGTCCAGACAACTTTTGAGTATCTCCAGTGAGGGAGACTCCACAGCCTCTCTGGGCAAGCTGTTCCAATGCACAGTCACCTGCACAGTGAAACAGCTCATCCACATGTTCAGGTGGAGGTGCATTCCTGTGCACTCCTGTGCATCAGTTTCTGCCCTTTGCCTCTTGTCCCATTGCTTGGCACCACTGCATCCGTCTTCCTGACACCCTGCCTTCAGATACATAGAGACATTGATGAGGTCCTGCCTCAGTCTTCTCCAGGCTAAACAACTGTCCCACCTGAAGACTTTATAGCCATCCATTGCACTCTCCAAGATTGGCCTCAAAGAAAATTGTCTTTTGATGGAGAGAGCAGAGCATGCTATAACGCTCTTGATCCCTGTTGACCATGATCTGCCAGATAGCAGAGGAGGAGTGCTCCTCCACATCATCATGGTGAGCACTTGCACAGCAAAGGACAGAATGGGTCCCTCAGCTGAGGGACTGACATAACTCTAAGTTTGGTTAAACAAATGTGTATTTTTCAAACACAGGACATTTCCTATGTTGAAGCTGGTCTAGAAGAATTTCAGCAAACTCTGTGAGTGCAAGACACCTTTAGAGACCATTCAGTAGCATTCACATGTCTCTCCAAGCTATTTAATTTACTGCTGTCATCTAAATGCTTTAGCAATCTTGGAAATATTTCTTTATGCTGATAAATTTTGGCAGCTGTAAAATTAATGTCTGCAGAATAAAAGGTGTGTCTATAAATTGCTGTATATTTTTGTGTAGGTAGCTGCACATGAATGCAACCACAGGCATTCAATAATCATAAAGAAGTGTGAATGCTAAGTTCAGATCAAATGTGCCTATTGATTAAAATGCCAATAACAGCTGTGTATTTAAAAATTAGGGACAGATTGCAAGATTATACATGGAGCACACAAGGAAATGACTTGTTTAGATTATGTTATTATTCCTAGTGAAAGTAGTCCACATAATTGTTCTGTCAAGTAAGATTTTTACACTGCAAGTTAGAAAAGTGTGGGGGAACTTGTTAACCCCACTTGTCTGACCTGCTCCTGTCAAAACTATCTTTAGTTGGAGCTTCAGAATGAACAAACCACAAAAAGTCTATACGCCCTTTCTAACATTATTATCCCCCCCGCTGGTTTAATTTATGTGTTTAATTTTGGTTTGCTGGGTGCAATGTGGCTAATTGCTTGAGAACTGTGCAACCTTGCAAGTGAAATTTTGCTTTTATAATTTGTAGCACATGAAGTGTAATAATATTCATTTAATTTCTGAAAAAGGTAATTATGCTAATAGAATTATTTGAATAAAAATTCACATAGTACACAGGATAATGTCCTCTACCTCTTAATTTATACTAATGTAGGTCTGCAAGGAATTTTTAATAATGTACTTCAACTCAGGGCCAGGAAGGGCTAGACAGAAACAAGGGACTGACAGGTCTTAAATGGGACAAAAAGGCTGCAAAGACAGAGGTCTTTGCAGCAAAAGCTGTCAGAAGTGATGCAGGTATTGAATTTGGATAGATGCTTGCAAGATGCAGTAAGCAGCCCCTGGTTACGTTGGGGGATGTGGTCTTGCTATGTTTAGCTAACAAAGTTAAAGTAAGGGAGGAAAGAAAAGACACTGCAGGTCAGCAATTGCATTGCATGCAAGCAGGGCTTGCAAGGTGTAACCCTTTGTGCAGATAACCCTTTGCCTCCCCAAAATGTGTGGCACCTAAGAAAGGCCAGCACTGTGTGAGACTGACTATGCAGAAGCTGCCACCCAAAAGGATGTGGCACCCAACTTCTTCCATCACCCTGGAGAGGCAGCTGGATGGAGAGCACAATGGCAGGAGGAACAGCGCCTCCCTTAGTCCCAGGAAAATACAGTCTGGTTTTAGAGCCATCCAGTAGGCAGCATTTAGGCATGATGGCTTGGAACTGGCTCATAGGCACCACACATACTGCTCTCTGATGCCCAGACATCTTCCATGCCGGACAAACTCTGTTTCAGCATTTGGGTGGTGTCCTCAGAAGCACTGTTGACCAATAAAGAAGCTTTTAGGGCTGAGAAGGGTCATTCTGAGGCTGGGTTAGAGGGGTTCTGCTAAGATGTAGCCCAGCATCTCATCTGACCATCAGCCTGAGAGATGCACCTTCAGGCCATTCCATGCCCCCAAGCCACAGCTGAAGCATCCTGAGAGATGCCTTAGGGCCTTTGCTGTTCAAGGATGGACAACAATTTAATTTTCCTGGAGTCATTAGGATTGTTGCTGCATCGGGTGACTGCTTGCAGTGGGGAAGTCATGCCTTCAGCTAAGTGCTCTTTGCATTCAGCCTTTAGGATCCCTATGCAAATGAGGTGTTAATGCAGCATAGTTTGCTGTATTTTATTTTGGAGGTGTTCAATTATCAGTGTGGCCAGATTTAAAAACATGTGATCCCCATCTCTTCCTAGAGTAAACTTGTGTTCCCTGGCTCTTGCATGTGTTGCTCAGTGAGAGGCTGGTGTCTGTCAACATTAAACCACACTAAAATCTCCTGCAGCAGTGTAGAGTTCTTGCTTTTAAAATTGTGCTGTTGGGGGTTTCCAATGTTGATTACTTCATTTGTAGCAATTTCTGAGATTTGGAATGAGGAAGCTGTTGCAAATCCTCTTTGAATGGCTTAAACAGGGAAGCATGATGTATGAAAGTATCTAAAAGTGGTGACTTTCATACTAGGGTAATATAAAATACTGTGATTAATGCCCAGAGTGTCAGTTCATGTTTTCTCCCTGAATTATTACAGGAAGTTTTCTTACATGCCATTACTATATTTACAGGTGATAAAAAAGCTGGATTGGCAGCCTAAGAGCTTGAAAAAACTGTTTATCTATGGAAGGGGTGTTGTTATGAGGGGCCAGTTTTCACAACTCTGTATTTCTTCCTTTTACCAGTGCTCTTGTCCTCCTTCTCCTTCTGTACAAGTTAATCATTCACAGAACTGGTGATTTCAAGGTCACAAATAAGGAGACACTTTTTTGCAGCTTCTAATTTTTGCTGGAAAAGAGGGGGGACTGAGGTCAAGCCTATTCATTTCACAAATGCTGGCTGACATTAATATCTGAATGCTTTTTTGATTTCCTCTGTTGGGTATGGGAAATAGCTTTAATATCTTGTATACCACAATGTGGTAGCTATTGCCTTTTAATGTTGATCCCTATAGACCATCAGTCCCTAACTAGTGTGGCTACTTACTGAAACTGAGATGGTTTCACACTGATTTATAGGTAAAAGATTCCTTGTGTCATGACTAATTCCTCAAGTTGTATGGTTCCACTTAATTTTTAAAATTTTTAAAATTCTTTTGGCCATTAACTACCTCTGATTTTTAGGGAGAACTCTTCACTGATTTGATTGTGGAGTACTTAAGAACATTACTGGATTATATGACTATGTGTTTTTATGGAACTGAGCTACTTAATGATGTCAGAATATTTGGGTTTGAGAATTTTTTTTGGTTTTGTTTTCCTTTGATAGCTTTAAATACAAAGTGCCTTATAACTGGGGAGGAACAAGTTTGCATGAAATAAAAATGGCTATGGATCTTCACTGAAAACACATAGTGAGGCTATTTTTACTTTCATTGTTGAGTTTTGCAGAATAAACATTACAATAAACAGAATACAGAGAGATGATAGCATTATTATTATTATTTATACAGCACCATAAATGTGCATTCTGCTTAACATACAAATAAAAGATATCTCAGGAGATCACTTCAACTTCGACTCTAGCATAAAGCGCAACTTTCTCCTGAACATTTTCTCTTTTTCACAGTTGTTAAGAACAAATGTTTCAGACTGGAGTACATTAAACTGAGGAACTGAAATCCTTACCTAGGCTCAAAAAGAATGTGATTTGATCATGCTGCTTAAGTGTATAGGCCAAGCTCAACCTGTGCTAAAAATCCGCCTGACTGCAGGGAAGGCCAAGGCTGACACAGCATTCCCACCAAAGCTGCTGGAATCCAGGAGTGCTCCAAACTTGTGAAAATTAGGAAGATTTTCAATGTTTTCAAAGGTGATGCCTCACTGTAGGGCATAACACCTCACAAAAATTATTGCAATATGTCAAACTCTGTATTAAGCACAGTGCTCACCCAAAACCTTAATAATTAAAAAAAGTTTATTCTCTTTTTAAAGAGAATAAACACTGAAGTGATTCAGGCCTACAGAAGCTCTGTGAGGACAGAAATGTTGGAGACTGCATACATTTAAAAACCCCCATTGGAGCACTGATCCGGTGATAAATTGTGTAAGCTCACCTCTCAAGGCATTGGGAACATGTACATGCACTATTGTTATCCACAGACATGAACTGGGAGCCACAGGGGTGAAGGGAAAAACTCACTCCAGAGGAACAAAATATTCCAAATGAACAGTTTTAAAGTAAAGTCACTGAAAATACTAACCAAGTAACACAACAAGTTAATTGAAAATGGAGCGTTAAAAATACTAATTAAAATAAAAGTCTATATAGTATAGAGTTTACAGATTTAAAAGGGAGGAAAGAATATTTGTTGGAAAACTTTGTAATTTGCAAGGCAATAAGAGACACTGGCAGGTGCCAAGCCCCTTGGGGTTAAATCATGACCAAGCTTCAGAAGTCAGGAAGGAATATGAGTTCCAGTGTTTCTGCAACTAGGATCTTTGGCAAGATGCAATGTTTTGTGTACCAAAGGGACACCTCTTCAGAACAAGTTCTTTCTTATAGAACTTAATTGTTAATGTAAAACCACATTAATACAATTGTGGCAGGAAGATTTATCTAACTTTAATGTCTTGACAAACTGTGCTTCTAAATAGCCTTTTTTTTTTTTTTTTTTTTGACATCTGTGGAAATCCACCCAATGAAAAAAAAAACAACTTCTATCCCTTTGAGCAAATGAATCATGCTGCTTTTGGGGCACTGAACATCTACTGCAGCAACAAGCAACAAGAAATAATGTCCCAGTAAGAATACCACCCTAATCACACAGCTTTTCATCATGACACAAAGATAAACCCAATTCAAAACCTTTCCCCAGAATACAGATATTCAGAGCAGGCTCCCAGAGCCATCTTCATCTGTTGTCCCTGTTTTCTCACACAGATGTCACAGGAATGCTGAGGCTGGAATTTTGTAGCTCCCCTAAACATGATATAATGCTATTCTTTCTAATCATCACTATCAGTTAGCTAAGAATTCCTGAAGAGCCAGCTAAGCAGTGATGGAGAATAGACTTCAATACATTCTAAATTTGTACTGGAGAACAGGAGTACTACATTTTTCTCTGTGTAAGTTTGTTTTGAGCATATGCATCATCCATACCCTGAACTCTTCATAAACTGCAGGGGTAAACAGAGAGTGCTGCATTACAGTGTTCCTCCAAATACTGTGCTTGTCTTTAAGTTATGAACAAAATTGATTTATGAAGTCTGTATTGAATACTTTATTTTCAGTAAAAGCCTGTGGAAGCCTGTTTTTTTAAGAAATGGCAGGAAAAAAGGCAAAGTCCTTGCTTCTGACCAAGTAAGACCTGACACAATTTCAAGTAAATATGAGTGGTAAAAAGATGTTCCAGCACTGCATTATATCCTCAAGTTGCAAAAATTGGGAGACTGGAAATGTGCATCGTTCCAAATCTGAATGGATGAAAGGGCCCTTGGTTCTCAATGATTTGTCTTTAACAATTCAGACCACGTTAGAGTTTGGGAATTTGTCCTTTTCTATTAGTTTGACCCAGGGTTAAGAAACAACTCTACTGGAAAAAATTCTGGACTCTTGTGAATTTAGTAGAACATTTGTAGTCAGCCATGTCTGGAGTGGGATTTTCTTGATTGTCTAAAGCAACTGGAAGCAAATAGCGCAGTCTGAAAGAAAGGTCTGTAAAACCAAGGAGAAAATTTCTCTTCTAGGGATTAGAAAACACAGAAGCCAATTCTGTTGAATTGAAACCCATCTTTGCAGTCCTTCCCAGTGTGATAATTGATTTCAAATAGCTTTTGAAAACAAGGGATGGCATCCAAAAAAAAGGCTCTCTGGTATACCTGGCTGGCATTCATTATTGCAATCCAGTTTCTGAGGAAATGTTTTTGGACGCAGTCCTTTTTCTGACCTAAAAAATAAGATCAGGAAGATTATAAAGTAATTTGAATGAGGAGAAATAGAAATTTACCTGGATATTTTGTTTTAAAAGTCTCAATCAACAAATAGCCTCTAAAGCAACAAATAGCCCCTAAAGCTGTTAGAAAGCCTAATATAAAATTTCTATTTAAGAGCTAAATGAAATTCTCTCTTGTCTGTGTAAAGGGGTTCAGCTAGTGTCTCAAGGTCTGTTCCAGATGTTTTTAAATCTGCTTTACCTTGATAATCCTTCCTAAGACTATCCAGGAAGAGGTCCGGGTGCTCTGAGAATTCAGAAATAAAAAGAACTCTCCAAAGTGATCTTACTGCTAACTTCAGCTGCCTCTGGCCCTCATCCAGCAAAGCACTTAAGTCTGTTCTTCTCTTTGAAATTGGCTTGGCAATGTCAACAGGGCTTCTCACATATCTGCAGTTAAATACCAGCATAAATGATTATTTAGATCTAACCCCTCTCTATCAAGGCTTGAAATACCCACAGTAGTCACTGTAGGGGAGGGTCTTGTTTCATATTTCTGTTGATCATGTTAACACATCACTTTTCTGTTTCTACTGACCTGTTTGACTTGCCACACACTGCTATGGTTCAGGCTCCAAAGCTTCACTGGCCCAAATTCATCCCCTGCAGTCTAAATATCCCCATTCAAACGCCTTCAATCACCTCCATGGTACCCACACATATTTACTGCAATGGCCTGTGTCCATTGCTGGGGAGTGCTGACCTTCAGGAGAGCCAGCAATGGCTTTTACTAATTAAAGAACAACTCACCTTCTCTAGCTTTGGCCTTCGATTCCTCCTTGAAATCTCTTTAATAGAAAAACATCCAGGTGATGGAACAAAGCACATTTGTCTGGTGACCCTTGGTTGTGTAGAAATCTAATAGCTGTCTTGGAAGCTGGGAATCCACCTTGTCTTTCTTTTTTCCTTAGAACTTTGAAAAAGCTAATTGGGAAGCAATCACAGCACAACACTTAATAGACTTTCACATTTCAATAGCAAACAATTTTTTTTCTGTGTTCAGGAGGCACACTCGGGGCAATTTGCTCCCTTTCACAGAAGGTAGGTAGTTTGATCTTGGCTAGGGAAGAAGGCTACAGCATACCACTTTTATGACCTTCTTTATATGAGAATAAATGTTTTAGAAAAGTGCTGAAAATAATTTCTTATGGCAGGGAGGGAGAAGCTTAGTTCTAGTACTCAAAATGCTTTAATTAGTTTTCCCTGAGTCTATTTTCTCTGTTATCCCAGTACAGCTGAATCAGTTTTATTACCCTGAAGAAATAATTTGCTCTTATTAAGACCAAGTACTGTGTTCAGTAATTTAATATGTTACATTCACCTTTAACATTAAAAGGCCTGAGACAAAGTTCACTGAAATCAATGGAAAGTATGCTAGGGACACCAAATGGCTTTGGATCCTTTTAAAGGAGTTTTAGTCTGAAGAAGCATTTATATTGTGGTTATTATGTGCAGCATTTCTTGCTTGGATATTATTAGAGGTGTAATTACGGTAGTCGAGGGCTCTGTGAGGCCAAATGGCAAGTATTTATGCAAATCCTTTAGCAGGTGGAGCCTTTTTTAGTCTGAGTTCTTTGCTGCCATGGTTACACTACTACAAATACCTGCCCTTGTTACCTTAAATTTAGTTTACTTATGGTTACACAAGTTGAAGTCACTCCAGTATAGCCAAATTTACTCTCCCTAGAGGTTTCTTGTATTATGGTGATTTCATCCCTTAAATCAGAGGTATATCTCTGTCTGGTTTTCCTTCATCACTGTCTGGATTACACTACTGCTTATCAGCAGTCACCTGTAACAGATAGTCTTCTCTAGCAGTATTGTCAGTTTCACTTACAATCTATTTTCTCCTTTCATTACTCAAAAAGGTTTTAATACTCCTTCTTTTCTGATAGGTAATGTTGCATCCCGGAGTTTGGGTTTAGATTAGGGTTTTTAATTTATGTTAAAATAAGTCAAGTTCTGTAATCCCGTGTTTCCCCCGCGTTGTTCCCCCCCCGCGGTTTCTGCCCCCATGCTGCCTGCTGCCGGCTCTTACCCCTGTGCCGCTCCTGTAACCACTCTGACGTCCGGCCGCGGGAAACCCCGTGCTAGCCACACGATCCCGCTCAGCCCGCTCTGGCTCGGCGCCCGCCCCTACGGGGCTCTCTGGTTGGTCGCGGTTGCTGACATCATCGCCACGGCAGCCGCCCCTATTGGGCGGCAGGCCGTGGATCCTCTCGCCCCGCCCCTCTATAAAGCCCTATCCCGCCGGCAGTCAGACGCCATTTTCTCCCATGCGAGTGCCGGGAGCGGTCGCGTCTTTCCATCGAACCGCGCCACGTGACCAATAAACCGTTCCTGCCAAGCACGGAGTAAATGGACAAATTCCTTCCTCTTTGCCGGGTCCCTAGCGCACGGTAACAGCGGTTGGCCAGCCCACGCGCCCGAGACACGGAGCCGTGTCCGGGAACCCGCGGCAGCAAACCCCGGCAGCACGTGGAAGCTACGCCACAGCCGGGCTCCCAAGAGCCGCGTGCAGCCGGGGAGAAAAAAAAAAACCACGCCGCAATTGGCGCCCGAACGTGGTGCCGAGGCCAGCGCTGAGCTGATTGCGTGGACGGAGGTTCACCGCGGAGCTCCAGGAACAGCGCCGGGAGCCGCCGCCGCCGCCGGCCAGGGGCCGCGCTGCCGCCAAGGGGGGAGCGCCGCCGCCAAGCCGGAGCGGGCAGCGATCCGCGCCAGACCACAGCTCCGTGCCGGACGGAAACCGAGAGCAGGGGCTCTCCAAAGTACGTCAGTGAAGTCTCCGTCGCCCACGAGGGACCAGACAGTGTGTCCCGCGTGGGACAGGAAGTGCAAACTTTCGCAGCCAGGAGGGCAGAAGAAAGAACACTTCCCGGGACTCCCGGACCCTGGTAGCAGCTTTTCTTTGCAGAGACTTCAGTCTGGTAAGTATTAGTCGTGGAAACGTGTCCAGCTAATACGGGGAGGGCTGGCCGTGTTCCCGAGGTTGGGACGTGCAGCGCGCAGCACGAACGGCAGCCGCTGGAGTCGCCTGCGTTTTTTTGCTTTTTTTTTCTCTTTTTTACTGCCCCAGGGGTGAGGTGGTTTGGGTGGAAGAAGCATGGGGACCGTGCTAGCTGCCCAACAAAAGGAATTTTATTCCCAAGTTAAAGAAATCCTTTTGGTGAAGGGCCCCTACCCAAAAAATTTAGTTAAGAAATTTGTCCGGTGGTTGTTCTTTGCTTTCCCCCGTCTGTCTACCGAGGACGCGCGCAAAACAGAATTTTGGGAGCAAGTGGGAAAAAGGCTAGCAGAGGGGATCGGTAGGGATCCCTCCATAGATGACTGCTTCCCTAAATTCCATTTGTTGATCATGGATGTAGTAAAATCAGACCCCGCGCGAAACTCGGTTGGGGAAAGGAAAGAACCATCCGGAAAATCTGTTACTCCCTCTGAATCTGTTTCCCCATCCCCTTCTCCTACCCCTTCTTCCCCTAACCTGGGTGGGCGAGGGGGGGCACCCCGTCAGTCTGAGACGCAGGGCAGCTCCACAAACGTGGACCGTGCGCCTGGCTCCCCCAAGCCACCCCGGCGTCCCCGCCTTAGCGAGATCGGTCGATTCGCTGAGGCCACGACCCTAAACCCCTTTTCCAATCCCTTGTTCCCAGTTGAAAATCTCAGTTTCGGCGCTACCCCGCGCAGTTCTGTTTCTTTAAACCCCTTTCTTTGTTCCTCTGAGGAGGCCGAGGCCACGTGGTCGATCCCTTTGTCTTCCCAAGATGGAGGGCAGCCACATGGCAGGGTCTCTTCTTCCCACAACCCCTTTCTGTCCTTTGTTCCCGGTGTCCCCGCCTTTGACCCAACCCCCACCTGCCTCCCCGTGGGCGTGGGCGCCGCCCCCTCGGGAGTTCAGGTTACTCCCTCACCCATTGTTCTCCCTCGAGTGGGTGTTCCCTCCAGTCCTTTGCATGTCGTCCCTGCTGAGTCATCGACTCCGCCCTCCTCCACCGGGGAGAGCTCTGCCATCTCCACCCCGCTGCCTGAGGGAGGCAGCCCCCGTCCTATTGCCCGTACCCTGTCCCCATCTTCCCATGGGTCCCGGAGATCCGGGCGGGAGGGAAGAGGGGGGAGGGAAGAGCGGGAACCCCTATCCCCATCTTCCCATGGGCCCCGGAGAGCCGGGCGGGAGGGAAGAGGAGAGGGGGGGGGACGGGAACCCCTACCTCCAAGTTCCCATGGGCCCCAGATGTCTGGGCGGGAGGGAAAAGGAGAGGGGGGGGAATCGGAGCCTCTGCCTCTGCAGTCCCAGGGTTCCCGGAGACCCGGGAGGGAGGGAAGCAGGGGGATGTGGGTTTCTGAGCATTTTCCAGATTCCGTGGAACGGGTCAAGCCGACAGATGAGAGGCATGTAGAGGGATCAGAGGTTCAGGACAAGTTTGTCCTGGAAGCGGCATCCATGAACACTGCTGCCTTGGATGCCGTGCCTCCAAAGAACGCTGGTCCGAAGCAGCCTCCAGCAAGACGCCAGTGCTTCCACTGCAATCAGAGAGGACATTTTGTGGTTCAATGTCCGTTTCTGGGCAGGGCACCCCCAGGGACAGTGGGAGGGGGGAGAGGGGGGGAGGGAGATCCCATTCTCCCAAAAAACTGAAGGAACAACGCGCACCTGCCTCGCGTGAAGATAAAAGTAAGGCAGGCCACAGCACCTTAAGGGGAGCTGTGAGTTATCAAGTAACTGTGCAGGTGGTAGTTCAGAACATCGGGGTGCCTTTGAGCGTGGCAGATGACCCCACCAATCGGGGGGTTGCATCAAACCGCAGGCGACGCAAAAGAAAAAGGACCCTACAATCTCCTGAAAAAAATGTTTTTCCCCAAAGCCCCAGTCTGTGTGTGTCCCAAATCCCCATGTTTGTAATAAAGTTGTCCCAGTTTCCCTATCCCTAAACACCCTGAAAAGAACCAACCCCAGCACCATCTCCAGGCCCTCTCCACCTGCGTAGCAGTCACCGCAGTTGCAGCACCAGAAGAAGCTGGGAGAAGAGGCCACCGCTTGAGAGACTGAATCAACACCACTGCTTTCTTTTTATATTTTATTAAGCGGGGAGATGTTGCATCCCGGAGTTTGGGTTTAGATTAGGGTTTTTAATTTATGTTAAAATAAGTCAAGTTCTGTAATCCCGTGTTTCCCCCACGTTGTTCCCCCCCCGCGGTTTCTGCCCCCATGCTGCCTGCTGCCGGCTCTTACCCCTGTGCCGCTCCTGTAACCACTCTGACGTCCGGCCGCGGGAAACCCCGTGCTAGCCACACGATCCCGCTCAGCCCGCTCTGGCTCGGCGCCCGCCCCTACGGGGCTCTCTGGTTGGTCGCGGTTGCTGACATCATCGCCACGGCAGCCGCCCCTATTGGGCGGCAGGCCGTGGATCCTCTCGCCCCGCCCCTCTATAAAGCCCTATCCCGCCGGCAGTCAGACGCCATTTTCTCCCATGCGAGTGCTGGGAGCGGTCGCGTCTTTCCATCGAACCGCGCCACGTGACCAATAAACCGTTCCTGCCAAGCACGGAGTAAATGGACAAATTCCTTCCTCTTTGCCGGGTCCCTAGCGCACGGTAACAGCGGTTGGCCAGCCCACGCACCCGAGACACGGAGCCGTGTCCGGGAACCCGCGGCAGCAAACCCCGGCAGCACGTGGAAGCTACGCCACAGCCGGGCTCCCAAGAGCCGCGTGCAGCCGGGGAGAGCAAAAACCCACGCCGCAGGTAATTTTTGTTCCTAGCCACCTATGTTTCCCTCATGGATCTGTTAATGGCAATAAATTAATCCCTAGATGCATTATAGCATGGTTGAGCACCATTGTATTAACAAGTGAGCCAGAAAAGCCCTTCTAGCTCAGTTCCTCAGAGACTGAATATAAAAACCTATCCTAGAACATCCTACACTGATATTAGGCAGTATAAAAATTGTGGTGTGTACTGGAAATATTATTCTCCTGCAACTGATAGTGAAGCCTAATGATTATCAAATATATTTTGGAAGCGTCCAGTACCCTTGCTTATCAGCCTTAGAATCACAAGCATCTATTTTAATTTCAGAAGAAAAATGAAAATGCCACAATAAGAATCTTAAACATTTATTTAACAAGAGAGAAAGTCCCTTATCATGGGCATTGATATTCAAGAAGGCAAAATCTGATGTCTGTAAGTAATCTTATGTACTCATCTACCATCTGTTTTGTTATGGTCTTGTATGTCCAGTTGAAATTCCTTCACCATAACCTGAAACATTATCGGTCAGATCCAAAGCTGGATCAGATCAAGATTAATGGTTGTACTCAATCTTGGACACCTTTTCTATCTTAAATGATCCTATGGTTCTAAGTGCCAGCTTGATAATTTTCTTTTTTTTTTTTTTTCTCTTTTGTCTTGTACACTATTTCAAAATGCAATGAAAATTCCTTAAGACAGGGAATTTTGTGTCCTAATTTTCCATTGCTTTAATTTTTTTTTTTTTTTAAGCTTGTGAGAATTTAGGCTAGACATAAATAATTTCCTCTAAGTTTTTTCACAAGTGTGAAATCCTTAAATTTTTAAGGAATGCTCTGAATCGTGTGAGGGAGGCATAGAGTAATCTGGCTACAAGAACTGGTATCTTGAACCCTGTAATTAATTTTAAAGTCATGCTACTGGAGCCCTTCCACCATCTGTGTTCTCTATGTGTGGACTTCATGAGAAGTATTGCTACAACCTCTAAATGGAAGGAAAAATGAGAGAAGAAATTGACCAGTTATTAAGAACAGAGCTATTTTCCTGATGAAACATGACTCATGCTGACAGTGGAGTTTCAAAGTACACTGCAGATTTAATAGTCATAAGTAATATTTCACTGGTGATAAGTGATGCTTGAGAAAGATAAATTTTGAAGGGAAAGAAATTTTGCCTGAGTTTGTTCAGACACTTGTGTATCTTTTTTCTTGGATACCTTTACCACAGAATCTGTAAGGAAGCAATGCCTAGGCTTTGGGGACAGCTGAGCTTTATTTCAAGCCTAATGCATATATGCCCAAATACACTGGAGTTTTGTTCCATACTCCTTGTACTTTTTTTTTTTTTTTACTTCAGAACAAAAAGAATGTAGGAATAAATTGATATGCCTGCACTAATTAAGTGAATGACTCTGATACAACCAATTAATAATGTATATTCTCACTTATCTTGAAGGGTTAAGGAAGATAGCTCTTGATTTATAACGCTCAAAATACCTGATGTGAAAGCATTTGCTCAGAAGCCAAAGGAGGCATAGGTAGACTTCATGTCTTACTGTCTATTCTTCTTTGGGAGGTTCTGAAATATAATTCAAATAAGAACTTATCATGAGCGTATGTAGGTGAAGATAGGACTTATTATGCATTAATTATAATCTACCAAAAGCCCATCAGAAGGCTATTGCTGGGCCAAAGAAAAATACCTCTTTAATGTAATCTTGATGACATACGAATCAGTATCATGGTTCCTGCTATGTATGTAAGAACAAGTGTATTACAGCATAACTGTATTAAAGTAGCTTTTGCAAAATTTCTCAGCATTTCCACAGGGCTTTAAAAGCTAATATCAGTGCTGATGTAATACAAAAGAAAGATTTTGTTCTTACACTTTTTAAATGTGAAGTG
Source organism: Vidua macroura (assembly GCF_024509145.1). Lineage (NCBI taxonomy): Eukaryota > Metazoa > Chordata > Aves > Passeriformes > Viduidae > Vidua > Vidua macroura. The sequence continues at coordinate 64,782,199 of NC_071572.1, read as the reverse complement.
CACACTTGATATTTTTCATACAATACTGGTTTTTAATGAGGTAAAATCTGTACAAAGTGTCTGTTTCTTGACTGATAGAAAAGCAGCAGAAGAAATTAGTATTGTGAGAGAATATTATTTGCTTCTCTTGGCACTATTTTTTGGTCTTCATAGCTGAACCCTTTATTATTTTTATCCTTTCTCTATTGAAATCTTGGGGCAGGGAATACTTGTGGAGTAGGATATACCTCCAAGCACACACAGGTGTACTGAAAAGCCTTATGTGTGAGCTCCTGCAGTGATTCTTTAAATCCTTAAGCTAATCTATTGTCCATCTTCTCTATACCCATGCACTATTATTCTGTTCTTCTTTTTCTCTGTTTTCAAGTTGGACAATTCTATTTTCTGCTTCACTGAAATGAGAGTCAAAAGCCTTTGATTTATGCCCCCAGTTCTCTCATTTACAGATAGTACCATTACAGGGATTTTTCACTATCCATTCTGCTTTCAGGTAAGGTTAGAATTGCTGTGGATCTCGACAGCTGTGCAGCAGCAATAGGCTCAGGAGAGCTGCAAGAATGAGTCATGTGTTCTCCAGTAGCAAGTGGGGAGGAATTTGTATTCTCGAGATGTAAGAGGTGGTTTTCTCCTCTTTTATTTCAAAACAAGACTTATTCCTAATTGTTCTGGCCAACTAAATTGATCAGCAAAGCCACTGGTTGTAGGTCAAGAAGAAAAGAAATATGTTTTAAAGCGCAAACAAATGTGTCACCTCCTTTCAAATAGGAGGACAGCCACACTTCTGTCAGAGTTTCTCATGGGTTGCTTCTCTTCTCTTCACCTCCACGGCTTGCTGGAAGAACTTGCTGTTACCTGGGGTTCCCAGAAGAAAGTGGGTGCACCCCTTCACTCACGTGCTCCTTGTCCAGCCAGCCTCTTTCCGTATGTGGTCCTGGAGGTGTAGAGTGCAAGCTTTCCTCTGACAGCCGTACTTATGCTATAAATATAATAGTATAAGTTTCTTATTCAAAGCCAAGAGCCCTCGGTGAGCCAGCCTTTACTAGCAGTGGGCAGCAGAGTGTTTGCAGAAAGGGACAAGTGTCAGGTCATGTATATGTGGAGAAAATCTCAGCGAGATGCCCAAATCCTACTGAAAGTTGATAGGAACTTTCACTTTCAGCGAGATGCCCAAATCCTACTGAAAGTTGATAGGAACTTTCACTTTCAGCGAGATGCCCAAATCCTACTGAAAGTTGATAGGAACTAAACATTTAACAGATCCTTTTGGCTCCAGCATGCCTTGTCCTGAGATAGAGATGTATTATAGATGCAGGACTCAGTGCTTCTAAGCTGTGGTTTTTTCCTGTTAAAAATGAAAGAAAGAAAGGAAAAAACTCAATGACATTGCTTTCCACTCAGTCTAATCAGATTCCTAGTTCATATTTTTTCCTAGCTAGACTCTTTAGAATATAAGCTACAACAGAGAAAATCAAGGGGTTTTATTTCAATTCTCTGACAACCTCTGATTTAAATTCTTTGCAGTGATATATTTTTAAAAAAATAATTTTCCTGTATTTAAAAGGGTTAATAAAAGTAGTAAAAGCATTTCTGCTTTACAGATAATGATAGCATTTAACAGCTTCACATGAGTGCCAGTATTAATGCTATGCTGAGGTACATGGTGATAAGGAAAGCAAAGTTTTTTTACTGCTTTCCTTAGATGTTTTTTTCAACCAACACTCAGCCAAACTGGGAATAAGATGGCAATGCCACATTCCTTTATGTCCTGCTGGCTGTTTAATGCAGCCTACCTCCAGCACACTGAATATATCAGCCTCTTTTAGACACAGCTGCCAGAACTAATGTCAGGAAGGCAAGTGGAAGACCTGGCATAGGCATATCTTTAGGCTGGTAGTAAGAGAAAAAAGTCTTTCTGGGAATTTTTTTTTGAGGACAATTTATTTTGTAGCATCTCTTTAGGGCATCAGGAAGGGTCAGAATTTAAATGAGAGAGCAATTTGTTGACAACATGGGGAAAATGCTGCTAGTGGACTTTGAAGTGGGAAATGTTTCTTAAAAGCAGCTCAGAGGGAAGTTGATAATTTTGATGCTTGCAGAACACAGAATAGACATATTATCAATTACCTAAAAGACTGCACAATTTATCAAATATGAGTTGGACAAGAAGTGAAAGAGAAGTTATCCGTACAGGAGAGTTCAATTAACAAGTTAGCCCAGCTGAGTGAAAATCTCTAGCAAGAGATCTTACTTTAAAGCATATTTTTGATCTCAGATAAAATATTACACTTAGCAGTGTAATATTTTAATATAATATGTAGCAGTTTTCTCTTGGTCTTGTTTTTAAGCTGGATTTCCCAACAAAATGTTGTTTAAACACTCAGATCGTCTACTTCTTTTTTGTTCTCATGCCTTACCTTTTAAATCAACTGGTGATTTTTGACAAAGGGACAGAGGTCTCAGATATGCGCACATCCTACTCAATTACTGCATACAGACAGTTTGATAGAGAGCTCCCTGCTAATGTCTTCTTGTTGCAGTATGAGCACAAACCATATCAGGCACCAGTGAGTCTGTACTGATACAGTGTGCCCTGAGAAACAAAGCCAGAGAAAGGCAGGTTTCATTCTTTGTGCTGCTTATGAAGTTTTATTTTTTCCACAAAATACTAAATTCATTAGCCAGTTTATGCAAAAAGACTATCATATATATAAAAGGGCATACATTAACAAACAAATTCATTATTGTTATTATTATTATTGTTAAAAAATATTTGAAAACTTATTATGGTACAGACTTTCATACACATCTAGGCATCCAAGGAAGAAATGGCCAGATTAATTTTCTATATAAGTCAAACCCAGCAGTTTATTTGCCTAAATACTGAACTACATGAGGCCATTGTAAAAGATACTATATGGGAAGTACATGACAGGTGAGCTTGTAATGTTGGCCGTGAGCCATCAAAAAACTTGATTCTATGTGGTTTTGACCAAAATAAAATCAAGGTAAGTATCTCAGAAAAGCCTAACAGATAAGAAGCAGAGAGAGTACTCCTTAGACATTAATGTATTCACACATGGAAGTGGGAAGAAATATATATGAGGGAAAAAAGGGGATAATTTTGTTGTGCCTGAGAGCCACATAATTAGAGATGCATAAACCAGCAAACTGAGATATTAGTGAAAGATATCAAACCTATCAATCTGACCTAGAGACAGTACAAACAAACTAGTTTAGATAGCAGTAGTGCTCAGCAAACAGAGCTCTGTGTCTGTGTGTGTCTGTGAGTGAGTGTGATACACTCAAGAAGTGCCAGATTGGTGTTAAACTGCAGGCCAGTTGTTTATAGCTTAGAAAATACTTATCATAAGACTAACAAGAAGCCTGTGGTATTATCCATGCAAGCACAATCCTTTGGGCATCACAAACATCTTTGCATAAAGCAAGACCAGCTGGCAGAAAGGAAGAATAATTTTCTCTAATATTTGAATTTATTAGCCATAAAGAAAGGCTGACAAGAACTGTGAGGCATGACCGTGTACAACAGAAGGCAAAGGTCAAACAAATGCTGCATGTTCTGAATTCCACAGGAAACACCCCTCCAGAGGACAGCAGTTACAATCTTCAAGGACTGTACTGATTAAAATGAAAGAAGAAAATACAAAGACAGAAGCAGAAGCAGTAGCAGAGAAAGCCAACATATTCTGAGCTGACTGCTATCAATCAAGTGAGTACATTGCCCCTTATTATCTGGAAATTCAGTTTTCCCTCAGCAGAAGTGACTACATGTACTTTCCCAGTCTACTGCAATGGAAAGTTCAATCATCTCCAGAGAGCAAGTTGCAACCCCAAACAAATTATATAATTAAAAAATAATTTTCAGAGCACTGTTCTAAGTTGTTTGAGACACAGCCTTATTGAAATCTTTGTCTCTGAGTGTCCTTAGGCTCTCAATGAGGTTTAAGGGATTATTTAAAAATATAGATATTAGAGACCATGTGAATATGGCAAATATTCCACAGTGTCTGTCCTAAGGCTACAAACCACCAGGCTATTCTATCTAGCAGAAAATAATAAAAGAGCCATTAAACTCAGACCTCGCTGAAGTCAAATGAAAGAGAGGAAAACATAAACCCTCTAAATGTTGATGTGTTCAGTGATGTGTTTCACTGAATTTTGTACCCTGCACATTTGTATACTAAAGCACATATCTAAAAAGAGAGGAAGCATAGAGAAAGAAAGAAAAAAGGAGAAACCTGAGGGACAAAAAAAGAATGGCTTTGTCTGAGGATCTCAAAAGACACAGTGACAAGATCCAGGTCCACAGAGCTGAAGGAGCTGTTCAAAGTCAGTGTGAGAAAACCACTTCTACTCAAGACTATACTGCCCACACATCTACCATGCATTTTCTCACACACATAGCCCAGACCCTGCAAACTGAGTTGGATGTAGGGGGTGTGGGGTGGGGGCAGGTATGGCAGACTGACAGCCTGAGCACACCACTGATGAGCAGGAGTTCATCCACCTGCCACTGGCAATATCCTCTGCCCAGGAGGCACTTCACATGAAAGCAAATGAGGTGTTAGCTGACTCAAGCAGTGCAGAGGTGACTGCTGATGAAAGACTAGTGAGCAGGAAGTCAGAGGAGCAGCTTGATAGGAATGCAATGGCATGACAGGCGCCAAAGGAGTTGAGCATGCTGCCTGCATCTATTCCTGAAAAACAGAACAGAGGAAGGTGAAGAGGCTCAGCTGCTTTGCATATAACCTAAAGAGAGAGGGCTCAGTGAAGGAGGACTGAAGATACCAAAGGAAGGTTTTCCAAAAGTGATGACAGTGGCAATGAGCTTTCTGCTGAGCTTTGTCCCTCCATTTGCTGAGGGCATGTAGTCCTAGGGTGTGCCCTGCAGCTGTAGGCCCACATAGCACCCTGTGTGCTGGCACAGGGGGCTTCAAGTGTTTGCAACCACAGCTCATCACGTTATTGTGGGAAGGGAAACCGCTGCTGGAACACACGTGCTTTCTTGAAAGCTGGGGAAGCTGGTAGGTGAGAAAGAAGGGTAAGAACAAACTTTTGGGCGCACTTTAAAACAAGGCAAAGCTTAGGTCTGCTCAAAACTTTTTTTGCTATTTTACTGACAGAAAACAGGATTTCAGCTAGTTTATATATTCATGAAAATAACTGATTTCTATAAAAAAGTTTCGTATTTTTAGGAAGGGGATTAGGAGAAGATGAAATTTTTCATGCAACTGAAAAGACTACAAACACTTCTTGATTGCACTTAATGTTGTCTCAGGGTAAAGAGCTGCCAAAATTTTCCCTATCACCTCCATGATTGAGTACAGAAATGAACCGCAAGCCAATGAAATCTATTTTAAACAAAGCCTTGTAGTTAGCAGTGCCAAAACACATTTTTATCTTTAGAATAATAAATAACATTGACAAAATTTGCAAAAATAGAAATGATTTTGATGATATGGCCCAGTTCAGGGAAAATGTGTGTCAAAATAACTGAATGACCTTTTGAAAATATTTTATGAAAAAAAAGAAACAAAGTTGAAATCATATTCTGATCCTTAGTGTCACTGTGTACAGATAAGAAACAAACTACTTGTTCTTAAATCTGGAAAAGAACGCAGACAATAAATATCAGATCCATTATTTCTCCTTTAACAAGCAGTGCAATATTTCAGCCAAGAAATCTTCTGCCACTCTCAATTGTTGCTAGCAGCCAAATCTAATCTAAAGACTGGGGACATGGAAGAAAGTGGGATACAATTTCTGCCTTGTCCTGAAGTCTATACCAAGAATAGCCTTCACTTGATCCAGAAGAACAGTTTATGGCTCCAGGACTTGAATACCTTCCCTGTTGCTCACTTACATGCTTTGCTTGCAGGAAATCAGGTTCCTGCTGCCAATTATGTTCATCATCATCACTCATCCACAGAGTCTTACTAATCTGAGAGACTTTTGTTACTCTGACTGTGTGTTGCTACCCTGAGCTGGTATTTAACTTCTTCTCTGCCAGATCATGGCATGTGGTCAAAGAGCACACACATCTCTAGGGATATGGAGGGGCAGAAAACTGATGGGTGAATGGATCAGCTGGAGATGCTTCTTCCCTGCCCCACTGAGCTTTATGTCATGCCTGCCACAGTTAGTTGTGTATGTCAAGGTCTTTTTTCTTGAAAAGCATCTTTAGTCTCCCAAAGAGATTGGTATGAACACTCCAGTTCTGAAATGAAGAGGTCTGTTTTCTCTTTTATTTTTCAGTTAGATACAAGGCAGTAGAGTGTAACTGCTGTTGCTATGCTAAGTACAGCACATTCTTACACTGCCCAGGACACACCTGCTAGAATGATGCTTAGTTAGGGGTCAGAAGTAGCAGGCTTCTATAGAAAGACACTGCATTATGTATGGTTGGAGGTTAGCTCTTGAGTCTTGGAGTTTGGCTCCTTTGAATTCCACTGTTGGGTTCTCTTTTACTTTTAGACTTCCCTTTCTGATGGAAATGTCCAGCATCTTAAATCAAGGCTGAAGTGTAGTTGTACTGAAGAATCTCATTTTAGTGCATGTGAAGCTCTTTAGATAATCATGTCTGGATATTTTTAATAACTCTTTGTAATATCTTATCCCCTTCCACTCCACTTCCACTATTTCTTCCCTTGCTGAAAAAAAGAAAGTGGGGTTAGGAGGGAAAGCGTTGTCCTTCCTCGTTTTGAGTTACAGTGGAAGAATGCCTCCAAGCAGCTTTTGCTTTCTAGGCCTCCCAAATATTTCTGTTGGCAGGACAAAGGGGCCCCAGGAAATATGACACAAATATTCTCAGGTGCATGAAATAATTCTTTCATCATGCTCAGCAGGTCTCAGAGGTGCTCTTTGTAAAAGTCAAATATTGATTTCTATGTAGATGGATATCTGTGTGGATAGATATCTGTGTAGGCAACCAACCCTTGCAGACAAGCTTCATGAGGTATTTGCTGTCTGAAATGTGTAAGCCGCTTTCAGTTACTTCCCTTTTCCTATTCAGATTTTCCTAAAGATTTTTAGTTGGTTGATCTTTTTTTTTTTTTTTTTTTTTAATTTGCCTGCCCTTGTGCTTAGATTTTCTAACCCGTCTCAGGCCTGGCTAAGCTGGCTTTGGTTGTACTGCCATTGATCATATGTAAGATTACTTAGATACAAAAGTATTTTCAGAGAAAGGGGCTCTTGCCATCTGATGGCTGTGACAATTTACATGTCTTGCATGGGAGAAAATTCCTTAAAAGAATAGGAAAATACAAGAAATGGAAGAAGAGGGCATTGTAGTAACACAATGAGCAGAGCTGGTCCTTGTTGAGTTAAACCAAAATTCTGTTAAGAATGAAGTTTGGTAGCTACATTTGGGCATCTCTTCAGTTTTTTTTTGGCATGCTGGAATTGCTTGCAAAGAGTGAAATTTAAGCGAAAAGCCCTGTTTTGTCCTTTTCTGTTCACAAAAGTCCAGCCACTGCCCTGTCCCCTGAAATGATATTAAAAGGAATCCAGCTCTGAGACTTCCTAAGCACAATAAATCCATTTAACTGCCAGAATACAATGCTCAGAGTCCAGGCTCCGATTTCTGTCTCTGAAATTTCCAGTTACTGAATTAAAGTGACAAGGTCTGTCTTAGGTGATGATGCTAATCATCACCTAAGCTCATTATCTAAGGATGGTGATGCAATGCATGGTCCCTTTTTTTCCCCTATAAGTGGCCTTCTGAAATTTTGAGATTCTCTTCCCTTCATGTACTTTGGATTTATTTTCTAGAAAGTTAGCTTCTTTGGGGAAAAAAGTCACACTTTTCTCCAGGAGTAGAAGGTGTATTTTCCTATGTCTATTTCCAGTGTGAAAACTGACAGTGGTTAACTGGGTAGCATCTTGATGGGTCTTGTGTTTTGCCGCTCTCACTTTCTACTGTTACTCTGATTTAATTTATATTGCACACATTGGCCACAAGTCTATGGTCAAGCCTGTGGAACCCAGGGAAAAATAGCTCCTAAAAAATCTAGTTTTGGATCCTTCCCAGACTGTCCAGCTGTTCCTATTTGTCTTTCTGTCCTCTGTTATTTTTGTGTACTTTTCATTTAGGGGTAAGTATTTGCTTCTATTTTGCACTGATTTGCAGCAGATACCTGGGTTGGTTCACTGACATTTGAATGAGAGAATCCTTTCTATCTAGAATTATTCCCATTGCTGAGTGCCCTCAGCAAAGTGTGTGTGAGGAGTGAGGGAATCTACTCCCTGGGTACTTTGCTTTGGCCATATAACAGTTAGTCACTGTATTTTACTCTGTCTGACTCATTTCTGGGAGCTTGCTTCAGACTCCATTGAGTTTATTGCCTACACTGTGTCAAACCACAGTTCATTATTGTCGTCATTTTATTAAAATAGTCTCTAAGTGCACCAGATTCTGAACACTTGACTGCAATATTCCATGGAGATCTACTTTATTTTTATATTGGTCAAAGCCAACAGTAAAGCTGCCATTAACAGCCAAGCTAATGCCTTTGTGAAGTGCTTCCATGCTTTTTCAGTGCCTGGCAGTTAGTTGTTCGCCCCTAAATGCTGCATCTCAGCCCTGGGTACATATTGCTTTTGCATACCAGAGGTAAAACACACTTCCATTGCACAGGAAGCAGCATTAAACTAGCTGAAATCCAGTTCTATATTTAGAGCTTCATGCATTCTTTATAAGTTTTGTGTTATCTCTTCTGATCTGAAAAGGAAAGCAATGCATTTGGCCTTTATGACATATATTAAACTCTAGAGTGTTAAATAGAAAGGGGAAATGTGTATGAGTCGATAAGCAATCTTTAATATGTAAAACACGCTGCTTATGTTCTTCACATCTATGGGAGAGATACTGTCTGGTTTTTGTGTAGCGCAACAATTCAGAAGTGTGTGTATTTTAATGCCAAGCTCATAGGGATGCGATACTGAAATGCAGATTCATGAGAACTTTACAGCAAAGTAGGAGAAAGTCAAAGAGAAACAGCATTTGTGGAGGCAAAATACAGAGCATTCTTTTAGCATTTATGTTCTGTTGATATTTTATTTTTTCGTACAGCCTGAGTAATAAAACTGTGAAGCATTTGAGACCTTGTCATGCCTTTAAGTTGAACTTTTCCGGGGAAAGTGGGAAAACATGTGTACAGTAATGTTTATCTTGTATGTGAATAACTGTTCATGAAGTATAGTCATACTGAAGAATCTCATTTTAGTGCAAGTGAAGCTCTTTAGATAATCATGTCTGGATATTTTTAATAGCTCTTTGTAATATCTTATCCCCTTCCACTTTAAGTGCCTTTGAAAACCCTCCAAGTGCTTCAGGAAAATGCTTTAGAGCAGAGCTATATGTGTAACAACTTCAGGTATTAGCAAGAAAAACTTAGATAAGAAAAGACGTTCGAGCCTTATACTTTCCAGTGTTCTACGGTTAAGATCCACTGGTTTAACTGCAAAACTTAGATGGAGGACTAAAAATATGCAACCTCCTTACCAAACCCACTATAAAGGAATTCATTCCATTAGGTTTTTGAGACAAAGTACAACAGCTTAATCATTGGGTAGGGCTGGTGAGCTGACTGTGAGGAAACAAAATCATTACCTCAATCACACGAGTACCATCCAAGTGAATCAACTGGCAAAATCTAGTGTTTGAGGCCCTGACTTAAGCAAACACAAACTCCTAATGTAAACAAAAAAAGTGAAATTTCTTTAATAGGTCAGCAATGGGTTTAATCAAAAACAGAACCTTATAAGCATAATTTTGCTTCCATATCTTGTAAAAAAAATTTACAGTCATAATAATAGATTCCTTTCCCTGAGACTGATTCTACAGCAAGTCTGAGTAATTACATACATCTGGTGATAACTTTAAAAACTGGAGTTATAAAAGGAGCTAAACTGAAGACTACAGATTCCCTGAGCTATAATAGATCAGGTTTTGGAGCCATATCCACTATGACACTCTTTAAAGGACAAATTCTGCTGCAAATTTGGAAAGACTCAACTTTAAATTTATTTATAACATTGTTATTATTAACATCTTAATTTCCAAAATGATGGAAAAACAGCACGAAAGTTTTTGCTGCACACCTCTAATTAAGGTCAACCCAAGTGCCACCAGTATTGTATGGTAGAAATTTCACATCACACTGAACTGGACTGGACTGATAGTTGACCATCACAGATGAATATTTACAGAAGTTTTCAAAAGCTCCCTCCCCATATATATTTGTATGAAAAGCAAATCCAAAAAATGTGTAAAGTATACATTTTTCATCATATGGTTTGCAAATCTGTCAAGCACTCTTAGCTGGCTCATCAAACCCTGACCAATAATCTATCTTCCCTGCTCAATTCAAATATCCAAGACATCTTGGTAGTGTCATATAGCTGTAATTTTTCAAGCTATCCATCAAAGAAGAGTTTTCCTTTCCCAAGACAGTCATCCCCTCTCCCTCCACTCCCCTAAATTTCCAGTCAATGTTGGTACTGGATTAGTGTTTGATAAAGAAGTGGGGACCTCAGGAGCTGTGTGCTTCCACCATATCATGAGAGTTTGGCAGTACTTATGTTGATTCCTAGCTATTTATCTTGCCATTGTGCTCTTATCTGAATGCCTCACAATATTTTGGGTATTCAGAACAACTCTGTGAGATAAAGGAGAATTCCTCTGTCACTCCTTTGGCAACTAGATCCAAAATTTGGAAAGGCATTTCATACATTTTATGCTGGGTCAGAGGCAACCAGGGAGAAATGGAAGGAGGAGGGATGTTACCAATTTTGAGTGCTCTGACAGTTCTAATGCAACACAAAGTCTGACCTCATTATATTATGAAGCCACAGTACTTGTAGAATCATAATAGGTTAATTAAGGTTGGAAAAGACCTCTAAGGTTATCGAGTTCAACTATTAACCTAACACTGCTAGGTCCACTCCTAACAGTGGATGCTGCTTAATCTGTATACCTGGCAGAGAGAGGGAAAGAGCGATCAAACGTGCCCAAGGGAGCCATCATTATCTTGTCCAGACACTCAGTGCTACAGGCTTGAACCATTTCCATCCTCTTTTGGAAATGTGGATCCCTGAGGAGACAACAATCTCAGTGCACTGCTGGCCCTCCTCCTCTCTTGGCTCACCAAATTGTGTTGTACATGTCTTGTGCCTCTCAGCTGTAAGAAATGCATGTGGAGTTGTAAGAGTTGACATCTCATGGCTAATTAGTCAGATCCCTCATCCAAGAGAGCTGAAACCCAGGTGATAAACCAGGGGCTCCCAGATGAACATTTCTGTCTCTGCTTCGGTTTCTGGTACAACATAGTCCTTTGCTGCCAATGCCTATGATACTAGACTTCCCCTGCCACACCCTGAATGTTTAGGAAAAGGAGAGGAGGATGGCAGGGAAAGACAGTGCCACAGAGCTTAATTTCAGCCCTTGGTACTACTGTGGTGTAGGCAGCTTCATGCAAAGCCACACTGGGGATCTCCAGCAGCAGGATTTTCACCACCAGAGCAACTTGGCCCTCAAAAGTATCTTCAGCAGCTGTTGGGAAGCATGGAAGTCCTGCATGGTGATTTTGGGGAAAAAAAATTATTTTGCATGATTTGTTTAGGGAAAATACCTCTTGTGGCTCATGGATGTAAGGTCACACAAAAACATAATACCATAACAGAGTTCCTGGGAACCCAGACTAGACAGGCCTCAATTTTCTGGGCTTATTTATATATTTCTCACTTGAGTACAGATGTGACTGGTTATTTTATATAACCAATTACAGGGCAATTTTTTTTTTTTTGTTTGTCCAACAGTTATCAGAAATAATTTGAGGAGGGGAACAGAAAGAAAATCTATATGCTTTCGGTTTGTCCACTGAATTCAATAGGAGGCACTAGGCTTTGCATGTAGAGACAGATTAGCAGGGCAGAACATCTCCCTTAAGATGCAAATACACATGCATATGGTATATGCAGTACAGAAAATAAACTTGTTTATATGTCTCTGTTTCTGTATGTTTGGTGATCTGGCATTCAAAAGATCTGTATAAAAATTCAGTCTTTGCCCTTTACCTGACAAGTAATAAACCCATTGTCAAGTCCGGACGAAATTCTTTTGCCATACACTCAACCCCTTCATGGGGTCATGGCAGTGGGTAATAGAATATAATTAAAAACACATTCTAAAATCATTGTTAGAATTTTTATCTGAAGTACTTTCCTGAAAAGCCAGGCACCTTACTAGCATCAGTCCAATTACAGGACCCAGAGGGAAAGAAAATTATAACTAGTAATTTTAGAAATAGCCCCAGGATGCACTTTGTGTGCCTCTGAGCCAGGAAAACCCCAAAGGGCATAAGTCTGCAATATAGTAGCTGGCTCATCCCCTGGCAGAGCTGCAGTCTCACTGAAAGCCTGACAGACACACTGCAATGCATATATCACAAAAACATCACCAGTAGCACTTAGCCATTTGTTGCAGTGTGCAGCTATACAAACGGAGCAAAAGGGCTTTGTGAATTTGAGATGGGAGTTTCTATTTCCTAAACCTAAAGCTGGAGTTTCTATTCTGTATTTTTACGTGTATTCATCCTTCCCCCTGGAGTTATTCCCATTGGATTTTACGTATAATGTATTCACACTGGGCATTGCTCTATTGGTCTCACCTTATATCTTATTTTTCCCTATAAAACCTTTGTCTAGACCCGAGATCGGGTTCACTTGTACGTGCAGCGATTGGGCAAATACAACCTACTTTAGACTGCACAACAAGTGTCCACTCTCTTAAGTCTCTTTATCCCGGTCTTGTTCACGCTCTCTAAACAGCACTGTCCGTATCAAACGAACCTGCAAAGGTGTTTGTCTCTTCTCTCTCTCTCCGGCGGCTCCCGGAAGCGCCTGGCCAGCGCTCCGGGAAAGAGTGTCCGGGCGAAAACAAGGAAGTCAGAGAGAGGAGAAAAGAACGAAAAGCAACAGCCATTCATATCTGGTTCTCAAAAATAACTTGATTTCAGACGAGAAAAAGTGGCAGATATTTTTGGAGATAAATACTAGGTGTAATTGAGGCTCTGGTTCCATATCCCCTTGGAATGATTTCTTCATGATTATTGTTCAATATAATGACCTTAACCCTTTTCCTTCAATGGTCTAAACAGAAATGTAAGTTCATACAATGAGTAGTCATGGTCACAACCAGACTTGCAGAGGCCACAAGATCACAACTATACATACATTTTTTGTAGCTGTGGCTCCTGGAACAGCACTCATTAGTGAGGACTGTAGTGACTTTCATTATGAAAGAGGTTATTGTTTAGTGAATGTTTTTTTTTGATGCTACCAGGCAGGACAAAGCATACTTGTCTGTTTATGTTTATACTTTCAGCTCTATTTGACAAATCAATACTGGAAGAGTTTTCTTCCTCCATTTTAATTCTTAACTTTCTTTGCTCCAGTGTGAAGTAGGATGGAGAGGAGAGAAAGAGGCACTTAGCATTTGAGTTTTGGAACCAGCTCTTGTAAATCTCAGCAGCCAGCTGGCAGCTGACATCTCCTAATGAGAACGATCCTTTGCTGCAAACAGCCAGGTTCCTTCTTCTGGGTTCTGCTGCTGCCAGCATTCTGCTACAGAGAGACTCTCAGGGGCAAAAGATATGTTAGAAAATAGTAGCGGAAAGGGAAATTTTATTGGCTGCAAAGCTGTCAACACAAATCAGATTTTAAGTTCCCTCCTTGATTTCAATTTAGTGGAAATAAGGATTTGAAAATGTGACTTTTCAAATCAAATATAATCCTAGTTTTTTACTCCCTGTGTTAAAATGTGCCATTATATTAGTGTTGTCTTGCTTTTAAGTTTCTGAAGTGAAAGAAAACTATCTTATTTTTAATAGACTGGAAATGTAAGAGCACAAGAGTAATTTGCACCTGAAACTTCCTTCTTCTTACTTCCCTCAACACACCCCATTTAAATCCACAAAGGCCTTTTTACCTTTAGCACGAGAGCTTTTTGCGTGGTCAAATTGTTTTTTCCATGGCAGTAATAATTCTGCCTGCTGGTAAGGTTTCTACATACAAAAGCAGGACATATTCTTTATATACCTTTTTTTTTTTTTTTTTTTTTTTTTTTTTTTTTTTTTGGTGTATTTTTTTTTTTTTCCTAATTTTAGATTAAAGAACTCAAGTCAGAGCTCCACAGGGGGCGAGGAGAGAAGTTCTCTGTATAGATACATGCCTCTTGCTTCTTCCATGTATGGGTCTTCCTTCAGCACTGCAGATCTGAAGCATGCAGCATGACTTCCAGACTTTCCATGATGTTTGGAGTTATCCTTAGGCTTCAGCTATGGGAAGCAGGCAACTTTGCTGGGAAATTCAGCTCACCTCCCTTTTTTCTCACAGCAAATTCCAAGTACTGCAGGTCTCTGCAGAGAGCAGCTTCTGACATGGATGCACATCTCTCAGCTGGAGACTGAAGGTCAATAGTGAGTATAATTTATAAATTCTTGTGACCTTTAACCTAATATCTTGGTTGTCTTTATGGGGAGTGTGTGAACCAAAAAGAGTCCATAAATCTTATTTAAGTGCTTGGGTTTGGCAGTCCTGAGCAGACAGGTAGGCAGACATCTGATATTTAAAATACATTATACATAAGAGACAGCCTCAGCTCCGTACACACAGCATAGAGGGAGAAGCTGGCTGGAGGCCTCACCTAATTCATGTAGTTTGGTTTAATGAACTTTAGGAACGGCATACTAGATCCTGCCCTGTGTCATGTCATTGATGTTAGATCAGTTTAATGAAAGAACATGAGAAGAAGGGCACAACAGAGCATTCCTTCGTCTGGTATTCACTTCTCCCTGCTGCCATTACGCAGTTTAGGAATTGTTCTCTCTATAAATTGCCAAAGGTAATTCAGGGTAAATGCTCAGACTTTTTGATTAAATCAATCCATTGCCACTACAATGCATCTTGTGTTTTCTTTTATTGTAGCATGTTACACAGCAATAGTGGATACCATAAATGATCTCTATACTCTTCCAGACCTGTAGGTGAAGTAAGGATATCATTATCTTCAAATTTTCCTACTTTCTTTTTTTACTTCAATCAAGTCTTTAATACCTTCTTAAATGTCTTTTATTTTCTATTTACTGTATGAGAAGGTACAGGAACTCATTATGGAGATGCTTATATATTTGTGAATGATGTAAGTGTGTAGCCAAGGTGAAATGGATGCCTTGTTAAAATAAAATTGCTGTACAGGGGACCTACCTATAACAGAAGAAATAGCAGAGAGTAGAAAGCAAGATTCCTATGTACTTTTACTCTTTTACTTCTGGGCCCTTTTCTCTATTAATCAGTTTTCCTGTTGGGGAACAGGCCATTTTTTGATTCAGTGATACAGTCTACTAGCCCCGTTGTCAGGACCTGTGGACAACATTATAAATTAAAATTTCCGTTTGGGGAAATGATGCAACAGGCTATAGGGTTGCTTCAGGCTCTTCAGGCACAGAAGGAAAATTGAGAAACTAAGTCGTACTCAATCTTTCCCCCTATCAAAGGAACATACAAATGTTCTTAAAATTGCCCTCATAAGTTTGTCACACTGAAAAACCAGTAATCAATGCTATATATATTTGGCCTGCAAATAGCATATACAGGCACTCAGAGCTGCCCAAGTCATCACTTCTTTGGAGGTCTCTGGAGTTTCACAGCCTGTCCACTTTCCTCATCCCCAAAGCATCATTGAAAAATGCTTGATAAAGTTATAAGCCCATTTAGGTTGGAGGCAGACAGTCATCCTGGCCTAGTGCCCATCACAAAAGTAAATAAGAAACTCTGCAGAAAATTCCTGGCCATAAAATACACACACACACACACACACACACACACACACACACACACACACATTCTTGGAAGAGACAGATAGAGCCTTCAGCCTGTCTTTATCAGTTCAGTAGTTCTAAAGAAAACCAGGCAAGGCTCAGAATCAGTAGCTGAACACCCAGCTCTGAGACCTTGTGTAGCATTTGCACTGTGTACCTTATGTGAATGGCTGTGCTGGGAAAAAAATATCTGCACATGGATCAGATGTCCACAGCCTGGCCTTTCCTGAAGCCACTTCCCGAATGTCCATCGAGCCACTGTGGTAGACAATTTCCACTGCTAATTCTCAAAAGTTAAGACTTGTATCAAACCAAGTGTGAATTTCCCTCTTGAGGTGGGCTTGGTTTTGCCAAGAGGAGCACTGTGCCATGGCTGCCCAGCTGAGGCACAACTCCTAGTTGAGCACACTTAGATGTGGCTGTGAGCACAGCTCCTTGAGAAGTTCAGGTGAGCTGCAGTGGGACAGCTCAGGCCAGCGTCATCTAAAGTGACAGTGACAGCAGCGTAGACCAAATCATAAACAACACTTACAAAAAAGTAAATAAAGTGGTTGGGCAATGTGTAAGAGTGTGTAAATGTGTAATTTGGCAATTGCTCTTTTTAAGGAGGTATATTTTAATAGTATGTTTATATCATACAGGTATTTCAAATATGAATTGCTCACCAGTGAACACTCATCTTGCAAAGATTCCAGCACTAACTCGATCTTACTTTTTCACATAAAAGGAATACATCACTGAGAAAATAGGACTATCTCCCACATGGTCAGGTTTTCAATTAAAATCTTAAATATCTCCCATTTATTGCTCTGTTAACTGGTGAAAGAAAGAAAGCCTGGAAATATGCCAGTTAGCAACTGGTGTGCAGGAGAGTCAATGCCTTTTCTAGTTGGTTTTTAAGACAGATCTCTTCAGCTTGGTAACTGTGCTCATGGAAGTTTATCTTGAACAGAAGAGAAAAAAAAAACATTATATCTTTATCATTTTATAACTTAAAATTTGTGAGTTTTGGGGTCTCAGCCAGACTGGGGCTTTATTGCATAAGGCCTGGTGCAGACAGGAATTTATGAGCAGTCACAGGCTTTGCACTTCTAGTCTGAACATTTTTTTTCTGAAAACTATAGCTGCCTCACAGAGATTACTGCCTGAAAATCTCACTTTATTTTTAAAGGAGTATGTTTCTCACCCACAGTGCCTGGAAAGTTCTAAATGCTCCAGCACCAGAACACACATAAAAAGACTGTAAAATGAAATTGTCTGCTTTCATGGTGTTAAGTCAATCCTGTGATTGATTGAGAAAGGAGGGGGTGTCAGGAAGGGAAGGTGTTATTCAAGGTTTCTGAATGGTGGAGTTGGTCAGAATGGCAGGTCGTCCTGTTTCCTCCCCATTACAAAATTTAGCAATTTTAAGAAAACACCATTTCAGTCAGACCATCTGCAGCCAGAATATTGGCCAGTTCTCTGACACCAGTATCTCTGGGCTGCTCTGTCATGACATAGCAGAATACTGGAACCCAGGGATGTTCAGGGATGTTTCATATGCTAAAAAATGCAATTCATGTACCCACATAATTGTGTGCTTCTGTTTCTGGTCTTTGTGGGAGCTCTTTCTTCAATGTCCATCCTAGGTTACTTTTATCGTAAAAGTGACCCCCAACACCTGGGAAGAATGATGTGTAGGACTCTAATGATTTTAGAAGGCTAATTAATTACTTTATTATACTATATTATACTATAACTGTATTGAACTATATTACACTAATAAGAACTATCACTAACTAACTAGACAACTCATGACTCTCTCTTGAGAGTCCAGACACACACGTAGATCCAATTGGTCAATGAATTTAAACAACTATCACTAGAATCTAATTAAGCAATCACCTTGGGTAAACAAACTGTATACCACATTCTACATGGGTATAAACAGGGAGCAGCAAATGAGATGAGAATTGTTTTGATTCTCTTTTCTCTGCTTCTCTCACAGCTTCTCTCAGGAGAAATCCTGAAAAAGCTAAGTCTCTCTCTGTTCAGAGGGTATGTGCATACCACATTACTTTAGCTTGTGATGCAGTTTTGAGTTGCCACTCACTCAGAACTCACAACAGATCTAGGCAAAACGATTGCAATTCACCATGAGGAACACTAACCCCTGTTTCCATCATAAGCAAGGCACAAATTAGATTTCATTCACTCATAGTCACCTTCATTTCAGCAGCTTGCTCTTTTGAGTGGACCAGCCTGATACCAATGAATCACACAGTTCCTGACCTTTATTCTCTGCATAACCTGTACCACAGCATTTCTCAGGCATGATGAGACACTATTCCTTTCCTGCTTTGAAGATGAGCCATATTGCTGTTTGCTGGACCTCTTACTTCAGTATGCAGGCCCCACAGTTCAGAGAAAAACAGCTTACATATATTTTGCTTTCTGACAGACTCCTTTGGCCACTGCTCAGAAACCTCTGAGTTATAGCCAGGCACCAAGCCAGGATGGCTTTCGGGTCAGCTGGTATGGACTCTCCATGACTAAGTCGGAGCTGGAGGAGGCTCTGGAGGTTGAAAAGTTATTTTTCACATAAATCCCCTTGTGAGGCTTATCTTGGAGTTAAACTTTGCTATCTGAGCAACAAGGTTAATCCAGTAAATTTGGCTCGAAAAGACAAGATTTAGGCAAATGAAAAAAGCATAGAAAGCTACAGTTAACAAATGAAACAAAAAGAGAGAGAACACATGATGTGTTCTTTTGGAACTTATGAGTAAGTTTTTTGAAAAGAGAGAAATTTTTGAAAGTTTTTAAGATTTTGCTAAGTTTCTGTTTCAAAGAAAACAGAATCATAGTTTATATCCCTAACAAGATCACTTTTGGAGCCTTTCAGATTTCAGACACCCTCTTCTGTGTTTTTGCTGCTCCTTGTTTCTCTGTTGTGTGCGTTTGTTTGGGTTTTTTTCCCCTCTTTGTCTTTGTGCTGTATTTATTTGATTTTTCACTCATCTTCCTGTGTTTCCTTCTGGGCTGGAAAGCTAGTACTGTCTGTTGACATCATCAGCCAGTTTCTCAAATGTTGACCTCAGACTCTGTTTTTTCGGGGTTCTTTTAGGGTTCTTCATGAGACTAGGACACTGCAAAGAGCAATTGTGGGGCTTGAGGTGGGAACTCTTCTTTTTGCATGTCAGAATGAAAACTGGGAACACCCAACACCTGCACAGACAAAGATGGACTGGTAAATATTCTATTCATGTCCATTTGTCCTGACTTTCTGTTTGTTCTTCACCATTACATTCACCATGTTTTTCCTTATTGTCTTTTTGGATCAGCAAAGCAAGTAAATATTGATCAGTGGATCTGATTTTTCACTGTGTCTCTTTATGCTGGTAGAACCAGACTTACAGTGGCCAAGAGGACTATTCTATCACCTAATTCATGTAGTTTGGTTTAATGAACTTTAGGAACGGCATACTAGATCCTGCCCTGTGTCATGTCATTGATGTTAGATCAGTTTAATGAAAGAACATGAGAAGAAGGGCACAACAGAGCATTCCTTTGTCTGGTATTCACTTCTCCCTGCTGCCATTGCGCAGTTTAGGAATTTCCTGCACTGGAAAGTATGCTCTGCTTAATAGCCACTGATGATAGGAAACTAAATCAGTGCTGGGATCTAAGCAGAAGCCCCCTGGGTTTCAGCACACTTAGGTGCTTGCTTAGTCCACACCAAGGGTGGAACCTGCTCTGCTTGCTTGTGAAATGACCTAGGGATCTACAAAGGTTCTCTCTCTCAAATCCATCACCAGGTGTCAAAGTGGGATTACATCCCCTCTGCTATAGCACACCCAGGCCAGCTGGTGAATAATTCCTGTTTGTTCTCACACAGCCACAGACTGCTTGAACAGCCTTTTCCCCTTTCATGGGGCAAGAAGTGGCTGTTTGCTTTTGTATCAGTACAGTCTGGTAGAAAGGGGAGCTGCATGTAAAGAAAGGCATTTATTGTATCTTGTGTTTGCACTGAAAATTTTGACAGCAATGCAAACAGGGACATCAAATATGAGCCATATCTCAAATATGGTCTCAAGTCTGACAAGTGTGAGAGAGAGATGACCTCTACCTTGGTAGATGTTAGCGTTGCTAATAGGACTAACATAACATCTGCAGTTGTGCAGACACATCATGATGTATGGTAAATTTTCTAGTCACAAAGTTTTTTTTCTTTTTTCAGTTTGAAACACTGTCATTTAATCCCTGATTATTACCCAGTGTTTTCCACAGCATGCCAAACTGTACATCATGGATGCTTTTTCTTTTTCCTAAAGAAACCATAAAAGATATATGAGAAGCAAGCAAGAACATAAATAATCCAAAATTTAGAAGGCAAAGTCCTTCACTCTGAAGACATGACTGGTAAATATTAGAAATAGGCTATATAACTATATGCCATG
This sequence comes from Vidua macroura, assembly GCF_024509145.1. Classification (NCBI taxonomy): domain Eukaryota; kingdom Metazoa; phylum Chordata; class Aves; order Passeriformes; family Viduidae; genus Vidua; species Vidua macroura. The sequence continues at coordinate 64,761,867 of NC_071572.1, read as the reverse complement.
TAACTTCCACAGAAGCAGAACAACAGAGACACTGAATCATGGTGAAGTTAGAGTGGGACAGGACAAATAATCAAGAAATGTCTGCAGGAAAATTAATCTCTGTAAAACTCCAGATGTAAACTCTCTGTAAAACTAAGAATCAAAGAAAATATCAGGAGACAGATCATCTGTAAGAGATATAAGAAATGAAAAATGGAATCATCTCAAAAAGATGGTGGTCTAAGTTTACATGATTTGTACTTACTTGCTTCAGTGACTATAACATTGGTCACAGGGCTCTTCAGTCATGTAGTGAGGGTGAGCAGGTGCTTTCAAAGCACATAACAAATATACTGGAAGAGTATACAGTGCTGTTGTGGTTTTCCTAAATAAGTGAAAGACTTGAGAAAGCAGGCTTTGGCTAAGTTTGCTCTGTCCCTCATATGTTCTGCTGAGTAGAGCCTCTGGTTCCTTGTGTCAGGACCATTGAAGGATGCTGCTCATTTTCTTAGCAGGATTAAGGTGCTGAGCATTGCCTGGCATTATTTTCCTCAGAGGATGATGATCCTACAAACTGTATATCTCATGATTTTGAAGGAACATCTGAAAGGAATAACTACTTCGGAATGGTTCTCAGACCTCTTCACTCACAAGATCATCTTCTATGTCAGCAAAGTAATTAAGTTTAAAAAAAGAGTGAGATAAATAGTAAGGGGACTAAAAGCAATACACAGAATCTGTTCAACTGAAGATAAACAGATCAAAGAGAAGAGTATGTTTTGAACTAGAGAGACTTTTGAAAATTATAGAGATACTCAATTCTTCTGATATTTCTGAAATTCTTGTTGTAGAACTGATCTGCTTTCAGACAACATTGAAATGCTGCAAACATCCTTTTTGGTTTTGGTGGAAATATTTATTTTGCAACTCTGTGTTTAGGTGACCAGATGTAGAAAGGCACAAAGAACAGTATCCTTTGAAAACGTCTCAGTTTTACTTAAGATAAGCAGATACAGCTGTGTCCAAGTTTTCAGTATAATTTGTACTTTTCTCTACTTACTACAGGAAATTCCTTGAAAATTTTGAACACTGAAGTTATCTAACTGCAAAGGGCAGCTCTCATTGGCTACTGGCAGGATTTTAAAAGTCTGTGCTGCATGTTTCCAAACCTCAACCAGAACTCCACTCATACTCAAATAATGGTCAATGAGCAAAGTCAGATCTTTAAAGCAGACAAATAAAGGTTTGTCATCCTAGTCTTCCTTTACCTCAGTCTTGTGAGGATGCTTGGTCAGCTATTCCTGAGGTACAAGAAATGCCTTGGCAATTTGGACTTGTCTGTCACAGACTATGAGGAAATTCTGTCATATGCAGGCTGCCACTTAAATGTAGAAAAAATCTGCATCATTGGAAAAACCGAGGGTGAATCTGCAAGCCACTGTTCTCTTTTGCGGCATTCTAGGAGCACTCCCACATATCTCAAAATGAAAAGATATGCACTGCAGCCATTGGGGCTGCTCACAACCTGCAAGCAATACACCTCCTCCAGGCACATGCAGGACTGTAGCAAATGCAGCAGATGTGCCTGCGCTTGTTTATTGTTACAGCCAGGTGCTGTGGGGTCAGAGAAGGAGTTGGCAAGCTGCAGAGACATTAAAATCTGTTTTGGGTCTTGTGTTTGTTCATGTTTTACTTGGGCATGCTCAGAGAGTTCTCCCCTCTTTCTGTAGCAAGGGCCTCAATTTATAACAACATGGAAAGGCAATCATCTAGACTTGCCCCAGTTGGATTACACACTATGGAAAATGTGTTTAATTATGAAAAATTAAAGACAAGGAGGATGTGTTTAGAATGTAGACATTTTCTTGGCTAGAAGCAAAGCTGAACAAAATGGGTAAGAATTCTAGATCAGTTGTGAAAGATTTATTTACATTTTTTAAAAATCTACACATGTTTTCACTTAAAGCTCTTGGGAGTGTCATTTCAAAGACTAGGACTCTTGGCTGTTTGCCTTCATCTCTTCCTCCATTCCTCCTGCTTGCAACTTGAACATTAATGTAGAGACCGTGGCAAAAGAAAATGCATGTCAGGTGTGACATATCAAGTGACACAAAACTTCAGTCCCAAGAAACAAATTTTAAATTGATCAAGTACTCTGAGGCCTTTTAGTAACGCTTTTTGGTGTATTTTGCGAAGTTCAGGCCACAGATGTTTTTCAGAGAGTTTCTACTCTTGCTGCCAATGAGAATTAAAATTTATAGCCATAAGGTGTATTCTTTCTAAGCACTCCTGAATCACAACATGAAAAGAAATAATCCAACTTTTTTTTCACAATAATTTTTCTTTAAAGTTTTTGATTTTGTTTGTTTTGTGTTTTGTTTGTTTCTTTTCTCTTTTACTTCTGCTTTCTTTACTATATCTTCAGTGTGGGTTACACTTAATCTCTCTCCTCTGTAAAGCCTCAATAATCCTACCCTACCTTCCTGGAACACCAAAACCCAGCAGTATAGTTGATCTGCAGGGCCATTAGAGCTATTCATCACAAATGACTCAGCACAGTTTAAACAAGAAGAGAGAACAGATATACATGCCATCCTCAGTCAGATTAAATGACGCCTGCCCTAATGCTCTGTCTCAGTAATGTAGGCCCCATGACCGATTTTCACGATTACACAGGATAAAAAAGTCAGTAGAGGAGCAAACTACAGCAAGGGATGGGTGTGCTCTGGATTTCTTCAGCCAAATCTTCCTCCTTTAGGAGGGATGATGCTCGTGTCACAGAGCTCTCACTTAGGCTGCAGCTTACCTGTGGAGCAGAAACAGGGATTACCCTATCTATAGTTTACTTTCCCTAAAGAGCTGTTACTACAGATGTTCCTTAGGCTCTGAATGTAAAGGTCAGAACTCTTATCCATAGTTGGGAGTGTGGACTGCAAGGCAAGGTAGCTGGAAGCTGATTATTGTCTCAGAGCTCTGTGACAGCCAGTGGAAGAATGACCAGGAGGAGGGGGAATGGGGCACTGCCACATATGTGATTTTGACACTGTGAACTTCAGAAAAGAAGTGCAAAACACTCAAAAAACTCCTTTTTGAGTGCTTTCAAATTTCTGTTCTAAGATAACGTTGTATGTCAAAAATAAATTCCAGCTTTCCTGAGCACCCCTTGCTGCTTGGCACATGATGTGTGCAGACTCAAGATTGTCAAAGAGAATTTCACTTGAATTTCAAATACAACAGCAGGATACTCAAAGACATGGCAAAAACAGACATTTTGAGCTTGTAGTCATTATGAGATCTCAGAAGATTTGGGGCATCTTTTTAAGTAGCAGATCTTTACCTCCATACTCATGCACCTGTAGCAGGGGCAGGAAACAGCAGTAAGCAAAGCTAGGACAGTGGTTTTGCTGATGATCATAGTAGATACAGATATCTTTGGTAACTAAATTCTACACTTCAAGCCCCATGGATTCAGGTAGCTCAGCCACCCTCAGCTCAAGGATGACTTTTACTAGCAGTGGATTTAGTACTGCAACTGTACCACGTAGTGCCATTGGAATTTCCTCTTTAAGAACACAGGGAGGGTCACAGCTTCAATTGCTAAGGAGAAATAATGTCAGTATGAAGTATCATCTCAGCGCTGGTTTTGTCAGTCACCTAGATAATCCCAACCTGTGAACTTCCTGCCCCACCTGCAGGAATGTACAGCTGTGAGATAGAAAGCAGGCAGTGAATTCCAAAACAGGCAGGAAATCGCTTGGCAGGAACTTCTTTGTCTTAAGCTTTGAGCCAGAAAATGGACATTTTCATGATAGTGGCATACAGACAGAAGATTCCTTGAGGGAAATAAACTTGTTCTCAATCTCTTCACAGGTGACAACCCCATCTGCTTTTTGCTTTGTACACCACATGCTTAGATCAATTATATCTTCAGAAACTAAAAATTTAATGCAAAAATGGTTTCCTAGATATGAATGGAGAAAAAAAGCAATACGTCCACCATTAAATAATGAATAAGCTGGTTATAAACTGCATCACAACAAACATTAATGCTCATGATTTGGTGCCACATCAAAAATGGAAATATAAAGAACATTTTTAATTTTTGAGAACTGAAGAGAAGAAGCAGGAATTATTCCACTGGAAAAATGTAGTATTATTGTTTTCATCCTTGCTTGCTTTGTACTTGACAGGAATCCATTAACATCAAGTAAGGCCTATTTCTAATCCCCTTGCTAAGCCCCAGCCCTCTACCCAGGAGAATTTGTATTGAAGCAGAAACATGTCAATCATTTTGGCCAATTAAGCACAATAATAAACATGAAGCAAGGAAAGAAATGTGGGAGGTATTGCCAGGATAAGGAGAGCAGTGTCTACACATTTTGAAAGCTTGTCTAGATTATGAGGTTAGCTCAATAAAAAATCATCTACAGCTTGTCTCCTAGGTCCAGGGGATATTCCTGATCTATAGCTTATTCATTTCCTGTGCTGATGACACATGCGTTCAGTATGTGGCAAATGGTAACAGGATTACATTTCACACATATTTCCCTGAGTTTTTGTTTCCTGAGTACTCCCCGTGCTTCTGTAGTATGCTTCAGGCTAACAGCAATTCAAATGATCACTGGGTTTATCTGGGAGCTTGTGAAATAAAATGAAATGAAATGCTATTTGCATGCAGCAAGCTTACTAGATATGCTGGTAACAACGGTCTCAGTGATGCTCTCAGCTGACAAGGAGGTAGCTAAGAAATTTCTGTTTGATTTTTAGCTGTTCTCTAAGCTTATCTTGTAAATGGTAACACATTTTTGTTTGACATTTCAAAGAACAATGTCACTGATTTGCAGAGGGCATCAAAAGTTCTACTGAATTTTTATTGTTTTTATTGATGGCCAACTTTTCCTGCCTCTGCCTGCTCAGTGACCCTTCCACAATAATTGAGTGGACCTGAAGCAGGGATTTATACTGAGCTCTACAAGTAAAGCAAATGACAGGAAACAAGCTGTGCAAATTGCCTCTGAAGGCGAGGTACATAACCCCCTAAAATGTACAGGCTTACGTTGCCATGCAATTAGGAAAGGAAGGGTGAATTCTGAATAAATTTAGTAGCCATAAAATGTAAAAACATCCAGGGATTAGCTGAACACCTAGGCTCTCTCTCTCTAGCAGTAGCCCAGCTCTGAGATGATCAGAATTCTGGGCAGAAAAGCCCACATGCAGTGTGTGTACACATCCGTGGTGTCTCTTGGGGGTCAGAAAGAAAGCGGGAGAAGACGGGGGAAATCTGGCTTGCTGCCAGCTCACATTTTCATTTTGAACAAATGTGTGTAAAGACTTTAGACAGAGTCCCTGAAGACACTGTTTATCTGCTCAGCTTCAAAGAAAGCCGCCACAGGAGGACTGTGATGAAATCTGGTGCAATTATCCCTTTCAAAGACAAAAATACCCAAAAAAACCACAAAAACCAAAACTCAAAAAACCCCCAAAATCCTTTTTTTTTTTTTTTTTTTTTTTTTTTCCTGCTGGAAAAGACTGACGGAGAGGTGAGTATGGGCTTTTTATTGTGGCATAATAAGGCATTTATAATTTCCATTTAGGGGGACTCTGATCTCTCCTTCGCTTTCTAACCATAACTGGTCGGTGGAGGAGTCATTTCATTTGAGCAGTTGATCTGTACTCCCCCAGCCACAGGTCTTGACATACATTTATGCAGGCTGGTGGTAGACTAGTTCCCATCTGTGAATTATGCTTTTATTTTCCTTTTTATCATTCCCTTTGGTTGAAACAGTGTCTGTAAACACCATATAACCCAAACACTGAAGTGGTGGAAAACAGGTTAGGAAAACTATATGCAGGCAAATTCCTGCCGCTCTCTCCCTGTCTCCCTAGAAAAATAGTCAATTTCTGGTTATTCATCCTATAGTCACCAATGTTTAAGCTAGTGGCTGGCAGGTACTAAATAATCAAAGGAACAATAAAGACTTTTGGGGATACCAAGTCCCTCCTGCAGACTGGAAAGTACTGTTGTGCTTTGTGATGATCACAAGGATGTCTGACGTTTCCCAAGCTCTGCAAAAGGTGATCTTCATAACTCACACAATACCCAAATGGAACAGATTATACTCAGAAAGGATTTATTTATTTTTAACCTTTCTAGCTGTACTACCAGTGCTGCTGACATTATGCCATTAACTTACTCTTTTGCCTTCCAAAGATGTGCCTGAACATGTATGGACTAAAAAGCAAGTGAAAATGGCTCTGAAATTAGATAATGCAAGCTTTGTGGAAAAGGTGTAGAGGATAAATAACTGAGGATGTATTCTTAGCATTATCTCTCATAATTTAAGCAAGATAAAAATGCCTGTGATATATGTTTTGCTTCATACACTGGATACCATCCACTATCACCCAGTACCATTATCTGAATACCCAAGATATTATCACCCAGTATTCACATCCTCTCAAGGGGATATATTTATGAAAGCATGGTAAAATGGTTCTTATCTGAGAGCAGGATACCAGTTATGCTCCTACTGATATACAGCACTATTCTGGAGGCTGTACTTACTAAATTGACATATTCAAGTTTTTCAGTCTTAGCTGCCTGATACTTTGCCTACAGCCCCACACCCACCCCTTTTCCTATTTTCCTTTTGTTGTAGAGTGGAGCAGAGGGGATCTAGAGAAACTGAAGCTAGGGTTGCTTAGTTCTGCCTAGTTCTGGTGTTTACAGACCAACATTTAGTACAGCTCTGTGGACCACCCAAATTCCCCTAAACACAACACATACACCCATAAACACAGATTAGATTTCCTTAAAGGGTAATCCTTTTTTGACCAGAACATCATGAACTGGTACTTGTTAACATAAGCTCTCCTAGCTTCCCAGAACAATACCAGTAACCAGGCCCATTTCTCACTGCACAGGGCCCACGCTTTTCCCCTCCTCAGATACTCACCTCCCTCCTGTACAGTAAAATTGAGATGTCTCAATCCTCAGAATATGCCCATGTTTTCATTGGTGCACCACGTGTCTCTGTTACTTCATCATGAGCTAGAAGTGCAGGCACTTGGCAATCCAGTGTAACCTTTCAGCATTCAGCTCAAGAAAAGGCAGCTGCCTTCTTCCACCCCATTACAAGAGTCTAAATACAAGCAATAATTATTCTCTGAAAATGCCCAATTTTTTTTCCTTGATAAGCATGGGCTATGTGCCATGTTGCTGGATTCCTGAAGCTCGAGGAAGTAGACTGCATCCTTTGATATTATGATTTAAAGATTAAATGTAAGGGCACTGACTATTGTTAGTCTGTAAAAATGTCCAAGAATCCTTCAGTTTGTTCTTAAGATATATTTTCACATCTGAAAGCTCAATGTTATTTTGCTCTTTTATATCCAATTATGCATAAATCAATGTCATTGGTGCCTTAGCACATAACTTTTCCCTAGTAAATTAACATGGATTTCTTTCAATAATTGAAAAAGATTTAATTTAATGAGTACTTTATTTGCAGTGATAACTTCCTTCTGTAATTCATCCTTTGGATTAATTCTGTAATTCATCCAAACAAGCTCTTTTGTTATAGGGCTATTTTTTTTTAAATAAGATTCATATGAATTTTCATTTGTGCCCAATCCGCCTCTGGAAGCAATCCACAGACAGATATTTATATTTGGAAAATAGCTTGAGCTGTCTAGTGAATATTTCATGGCACCCACAAGACAATGGCTTCTGAAAGTCATTGGTGTATGAGTTTTCTTGGTGAGAGACAAATGAGTAAATGGTTATTGAGATAGCTCAGACAAATTATAACCAAAATTTGGAAGAAAAATACTTAGCTTCTAGAAGGATCAGTCTGGGATAGCATTAATAGATCTATTATCTTTGCAGAATCTTTTTAATCATATATTCCAGCTGAGGTTCTCTAAGATTTTTGAAGTAATTTTTTTTTCCCTAAGAATGGCATACTTCAGAGGAATGGACAAATGCTACAGCTGAGGATGTGTCTTTCAAAAAATACTTGCAGAACAAGACATGCTGACAGTGCATGAAAACCATGGCTGGAAATCAACAATTTGAAGGGACAACTCTTTCCTACACCTCTAGAAATGAAATACAATCTAAATAGACCTTGTTCAGACACATTATACTGATAATGCTCTTCTAGCAACATTCAAATAAATTAATACAGAGCTAGAAACTCATTGAGCTTCTTCCAGTTGATGGCCATGTTCCACCAGAATACTTTTCTATGTAATATTCACATTAAATTTGACTGATGTTCGCCTTTACAGCAACGAAAAAGAAATATTTTTAAATAAGCATTTGTTAGCCCTTGCAGCCATGCAGATAGGAGCATAGAAAATACTGGTTGGCTCTACAAAGGTCAGAAGCTCCCTTTTTTTGGCTTTATCTTGCAATAGAAGAACTAGGAGGAAATAAAAAAGGTAATAACTGTCAGAGTGATAAAAGGGAAAATTCCTGTATTTGCTGACCTCAGCAAAACTGAGGGGGAAAAAAAAAAGGCTACTGAAAGGATTTAGTCATATCTAAAAATAATAGAAATATCCATTTATAATAAAAAATATTTATTATAGAAAGAATAAAAAATAATATCATACTACTCATGGGATGATTTTCTAAAGAAAATCCTTGCTCCTGCATTAGGCCCTTAGCAACTTCCAGCTTTCCTGGGTTACAGACAGACTTCCCTCAAAGCCAAGAGATCGTGTGTTTATTTGTAAGCATTGTAACCTTCAGTGAACATTCTGATGCTGGCTGCTATTGAGCCCAAATAGATACTTATTGCTTTGGAAAAAATATGAAAATATTTGGAGTGGAGTCTTTGCCATGCTTACTGATCTTTATGTCTGAGGCAGATCTGTAAGCACCCTTGACAAAATGTTCAGTGGAAAAAATAAAAAGTGCCTGATTTTCTGCATGTTTATTGAACAAATTTCACAGGCTCTCATTCTGGATTCTGCAGTAGATGGGATATTGGTAGATGTTAATGGTGGTTTTTAATAAGCCAACATGCAAGAAATGTTTTCTTCACTCTTTGGATAGAGAGTCACAATTGCCACTACTGTTGGAAATGGTGGGAAAGTGCCTCAATGGGCTAACAGGATTTTCAGGTCCATATTGTTTTAGTTTTTTACAGCTGGTGAAGACAGCCTGAAAGAAAAATCTGTAGGAGGCTTACTTTGTCACTGACTGTGTTGTGTCTCTTTCTTCCAAAAATTGGAAAACTTCACTTTGCAGCATCTTTCACTAGAAGTAACTTAATGTCAGAGTTTAAACAACATGGAAACATTTTACTGGGATCCTTATTCATATTCTTATATCTATGACTCTCAGCTTGCAGTTTCTAGCTACATGGATACTTGCATTTTTCATGTATTACTCAGACTTCATACCTTATGAATATGAACAAGAAATTGGCAAAACCTCACATCTCCTAAAACAAAATTTAAATGTTCCCTTAAAGAAAAAAATCCTCTGCATTCCAACTTTTAAGTCTAAAATTTCTTTGTATAATTCCAATGGACTATTTATTTTACTGTCATATGGATAACAAGTGAAGCAGAAAAGATCCCCCAGCTAGGAAATGTTGACAAAATTTTGAAGGTATTAAAGTATGCTAAAACACACATTATTGTGGTAAGACTGAAAAACTAGTCTATGCTTTCAATCCCAGAGCAGTAGGGACTTGTACGGGCTCATACTACACACAAGGATATATAGTATTAATGACACAATGAATGCTTTGTGTTCAGAAACTGGGAAAAGCAGCACCCATGTTGTTAATCATATCCATTCCCCTCCAGCACCTGTGGGCTCTGTGATGTCCAAACTAGGGATCTTGTATGGGCACAGGGAGAATTCCACACCACAGAACAGGGTCTGAGACATGCAGAAGATTAAGCAGGAAACCTTTTAAGAAAGACAACAGGAAAAGGGAAAGCCAAGGTGCATCTTAAATCTTGGTGCTTCCTAAGATTTATGTGTGGTTTCATTCATGACTTACAGCTCTTAACTCTAAGTTGTGAAGATCATAATTTTTCTCTCTTGTGTTCAAGGAAGGTAGACAGGATGGCCTGTAGTGAAGAATTTATCATGCTAGGAGTTTAAAGAGCAGTTCCCACATTACAGACTGGCAGGAGGGTTAAACAGAGGAGCATCTCACATGTGTATCTGCCAGGGCACAGCTGTAGGGTAGGTGACAAATTCTGCAGCACTGTCAAAAGAGGTGTACTTGTACCTGTGGCCAGAAGCAAAACGCTAGTGCCACATTAATGTCAGGTAATTCTGGGGCTTTGTTGTAGAGAATGCCCCCAGTCTCTCAGCTGATCCCACCCTTCACACAGGTGGTTCTGGCAGAAAGCCCTTTGACATGCAAGAAGCCTTTAAAGCTGTCAACTAAGAGAAATACCCTACACCATTACTGAAAATTCAAGGGTCTGGCTGTTGCTAATGGTTATTCAGAGGTTAGGTAACAGAGAGCTACAAGGGTAAAGGCAGGGAAGGTCCGTTAGAAACAGCGACTGACAGTGCTGAGCATGGACTCTGCTCCACAGTGTGCTGAATCCAGACCCATGAAGGAACGCAATCACTGTGCATTCCTCATTTCTGGCTTTTTAGGTAGGCTAGGCAGAGAGTACAAATCAAGCTGTAGGCAGAAGATGTCTATTAAAATCTTCCACATGGAAGAATCATAATTGCCTTTTACACACATGAGCAGGGGCTTGGAGAGACGGGTTCTTTCTCTCAAGGCTTTCAGTTTAGCAAAGGATGTGTCTGGAGGATAGTGAGTAAATGATAAAAACTGAGAAGGGAGAAACATGCACTCCTTGGCTGGGAAGTTATCAAACCTGTAGAGCCTAGGGGCTCTCTTCAGATGCATGAGCAGCTCCTGCTGAAGACAAGGGAAATGGTGTGTCAGTGTCTGTAAACAGAAGTTGATCCTGGCCCCAGGTACTTTAGAAAGAAGTTTTCTTGTCTCTCTCTAAAGAGAAGGCACTTCATTCCTCTTTCAAAAGCGAAAAGTAAACATCATCAAACATGTTATTACAGACAGCCTTGGTGCAGTCTCCCCACCCTCTAGCTTTCCTCTCCCTATGTCCTGGTTATTTAAAGAGAAAGTTAGATGTAGTACGCAACTTTAAAGTAACCTTATATGGCAATTTTGCAGCAACAGTAAAAGTGATCACTTTGTCAGACAGCCAAGCAACACTTCTGCAATACTTTTTGTGCTGACTTCCAATTTTACAAACATTTGGTCAAAAAGCATGTTTCTGTTACAGTCTTCTTCTCAGCTATGATGTCTGCTGCTTACAACAATCTTTTTGAGTGATAAACAGACAAAAGCCATCCCTGATTAAAAAAGGAACAATGAGAAAATCCCAGGGAAGGAATTCAAGCCAATTTTTGCAGCATGTCAAGGCTAATTCAAGGTCCTGCAGATTCAAAATAGGCAATGCGTAGTACAGAAGCAAGGTGAGGGAGAATAAATTGGCTAGGCCCAAAATGCTCACAAATGTTCCACTGACACCTTCATGTACTCAGGCATGGAAATGTGGCCTTCCTCTATTTCCTTGGCTCTGGCATGATGTAGTGATGGGGGAAGGAGGGCAGTGACACCACTGTGTGGTAAGAAAGGAACCCAGCACAAACCAAAGCAACTACAGGATGCCAGTCCATTGAGGGACTCTTACATAAGGGCAAAAGTAGGTTTTTTTTAAGTCAGAAGCTTCTCACCTTTATGAAAGAATATTTTAGTCACAAAACCCTCCTGCCAAGCAGTTGCAGGTCTTCCCTCTTTTGCATGCACCAGGGAAATGAGAGATAGCGGAACTATACCCCAGACCTTGGTGTGCAGCCCTAAACAGCCAGCTTTTATTCATGGACTTCATTTTCATCCTGAAGCAAGGTTACATGTCAATTACTGTACACAGTGCACTTCATTGAGAGATTACTGAACACTATCAATGAGGCTATAATAGAAGTCTGTACTGCAACAGGAAAATCCAGACATTTGACTTAGCTAATGGATGCGTCATCCGTTCCCAATATCCTGACTTCTATTAGAAATTAAAATATCTCTTCCTTTAACTGCTTTGGACATCTCATCCATTCTTCTGGATGAATGTACCATTAAATGTCAGTCTGTAGACGTATCATTTTGGGGAGGGTGAGTAATAAGCTAAATTGTTCCTATCTGAGTGAGACACATAAGTCTGAACACAGGCACATCAATAAATGGCTCAATAGTCATAAAGACCAAGCAGCTGTAATGCTTCTTGACATTGCAGGGTGCAGTGCTTTCAAAATCTCTGAAGGGGTTAACTGTTCAGGGATGGAGCACACCTTGGTATGGGATTGTTGGCAGAAGGATTGAAAGTGGCCCTGATTTTCTGAACTAAGTTTTGGTAAAGGGAGGTTGTTTTACTGTGTTTCACAACAGGCCCTCCTAGACTCTTATACCTTCAAATCCCTGCAAACTGCAGATGGTTTGGGGAGTTTTTCTGGCAGGGGTCCTGTCAGAACAGGAAGAAAAAATGAATTAAGGGCACAAAGACTTCTTGTCTGACTGCTCTGCACAAGGTGGCTGGAGTGGGAAGAAGTACAATATTTTTCTCCTTAAACAAGTGATGCAAATGTGAGGAGGGTACATTAGGATTCCTGGGGCATTTTTAATGGTATCAGAAGAAATTGTTTAACCTCAAGAGGTTAACATTTAATAACTAGGTTAGAACCTGCTGTTATCAGACTTGTCAGTCTTCTACCCCCAAAGAAATATTAAACATCTGTAGAGGCCACCAGCTGGGGGGGGGGAAAAGTCATGCCTCAAACACTGGGTAAAAAAAAAGTATAAGGAAAACATTTTCAGAAGTATCCTGGGATCATTTAAAACTGAAGGTTTATAAATGAAGGTTGATACATAAAAATGAATGTCTAGTGGGATTAAAAATATCTACTGGAAGTTTTGTAGGTGATGTGAGGTATGGGTTTAAAAAACTCTTTTTAGTCTAGTCTAAAGTTATTTACACATCTTGAAGATTTTTGGCCTTAAGCAGCTGACTCCTTTTTCTCATCTAAATTCACTCAAGTCCCTGGGCATCTAAGGGAGGCTTAGTCTTCTATAAAACTAAGGTGCCTTAAAAAATTTGCAGGAATTGCTTTTCCTCTGACATGGTTTGAAAGCAAATGGAAATTCACTATACACTGACATTAAACTAACAGAAAGGAAAGCAGCAGCATGCAGGAAAATGGTGTGGTAAGTGTGTTTGCAAGAGTCTCCAGTGTACATGCAGAACAGTCACCGGTAGATTAAGGGTTAAAACAGGAACTGGTGTATAAAAATCACAGAGGGACGAAGAAGCACTTGAAAAATAGACACAAAAATAAAGCTTGCACCACAGCTCAGACCAAACTAAAGCAGACCCGCAGAGCATCTGGTCTGGAGATGGTGTGCTAGCAGCTGAGTGGCAGCATGTCTCACAGCCTGACAGGCAGTCAGGAGCAGATATGTCTCAGGCTGGTTTGGAGGTTCTCCTGCTCAGCCTGGCTAGCTGGGGGACACCTGCTCTGTTTGCAGCCTGCAGTGGGGCTGTGCTGGATGCTCGTGATCTCAGACTAGGCTGCCCATGAACAGGAGGCAGGAGAAGCTGTGACAAAGGCTGCAAGGAGGTAGGGAGACAGGTCTGTGGCAGCAGAGCACACAGAGGTATATGGTAAGGGACATGGTGGCAGCAGGGAAGGAGGTGGGTAACACAGGAAAACACAGGGGAAAGTGCAGGTGTGTAAAGGGGCAGAAAAGTGAGGTCCAAAGCTGGTATGCAAAGTCTCGTCTGCCACTTAGCTGGGCAGCCATGAAGGAAACCAGTGCCTTACAGTCAATTGCTTACACACCTCCAGGCCCAAATAGGATGATGTGTCCACCCGTCACACAATGCTCAGGCCAAGCTGCACCACATCCCAAGAGAGGGCAGCAGCTGTTTGGACAAAATGGTCAACAGCATGGATCAATGAACAAGACCACAGCCAGAGGCCATGGCAAGGTTAAGGGGTGATGAACTGCTCAGTGTGTTTGCCAGGAAGGGTTAGATCCCCCCAAGGGATGGAGTCACAGTCAGCTGTGCAGACCTGATTCTTCAGTGCTGATGGCAGCAGTAACTTCACCACTGAGACCTCTGAGACAGGGACAGGCCAGGCACCCAGCTCCACTCTCCTCAAGCCCATGGAGCTGAGACAGCCAGCTAGCCTTTCTCAAACTCACCCCAGATCAATAGGAAGCAAACTGCCACCATTTGCTTGTTTTCTTTTTTTTCAACTACCAAGATTGCTGAAAAGACTTCCATTTTGAAACGTCAATGCATAAGAAAGAAAAATGCATTTATTTATTCATTTTCTCTGTTCCAGAGATCTGACTGTCCTGAATGTCAGTTCCAAAATCCTCAGTGGCTTATGAGAAATGGAGCTTACTCTTCTCTGAGTGCCTCATGATGCTGAAAGAGGACAAACTTACTTTAGACCATTGAAAAAAAGGGAATATAAACAGCAACATAAGTACAGACTGCATGAACTAATTTGTGAAGTCACTTTATCCAATGTCCCATCTTTATGCTGGATTTTTTCCATGTGGTCTTGCATTATCTCCCTTTCTTCTCACCTTGTAAAGGTTCCAGTCCTGCACAGATCTCAACATGTGTCTATGAAACATGCAGAAGTTGCTTTGGTCTGTCAGTGTGATTTAAGTTGTAGTCTTCTAATGTTGGGGCTCTGCTGTTGCTAACACTCCCATGCTTAACTACCTCACATAGCAGAGTTTAGCACATGTGCAAGAGTTGGCAAGATTGGCTATTTGCTCGAGACACATTATATCAGAGCTATAAATATTTGGAATGTAGCCAAGAACAAGTTTTGAAACTATAAAAGTAACATTGGGGGTGAAATGACAACTTTCATTGTCAAAAGGGCAGTGCTTTATTACCATTTACTGGATTTTTTATTTCCTCCCTAGAAATTAGTGAACTATTGGAAGCAAAATATTGCAGAAAGTTGTCTTTAATGTAGAGTCTACATTTTCCTGGAAACAATCGTTGTCTTTGTTTCAGACCCTGAGAGAACCAAGATATACCAGAACACTTAGTCTTAGCTATGCTTGAGCATGATCTGGAAGTAGTATGCTTGTGGCTTAAAAGATCATTATTTTTAAATGTTTCTGTTTCAGTCAGTGTATAAAAATATCAGGAAAATCAGAATGATCCTGGCAAATCAGCTTTATGATGCCTTCTCCATTAAGGTTACTTATTCAAAATCATGCAGAAATTGATTCAGCACAGAACATGCTCCAAGACATACAACATCTCTGTTTGTCTATATGCAACAAATCACATCTTCTGACAAAAAAAGATGTAAAGGAACTCACAAAAGAGATTGTAGGAAGGAATAATTCACAGAAAACAACATATGCAAATGACAGGAGAATGGCAAACAAAGCATCTAACATCATAGAAAGGGAAGGAAGGAAAATTATTGAAAGAAAGAAGCCCACAACCTAGCTATAAATGCATGAAAGAAAACAAGAATATGAGCCAACAGCCAGTGAGTATTTGTTAGAGAGAAACCATACCAAACAACTCATTCATTTCAGGAAGATGATAACATGATTTTTCCTTTGTGGTTAGAGGAAATACACACATCATGTAATTTAAGTTTAACACATTTTTTGTGGGATATCTCAGGAAGACCACATGAACAAGCTAGGGGAGTACAGAATGGATGAACGTATCAGAGCAGAGTAATAAAGCTGGTAGAAAGGTTATAACTGGAGGGAAAACATGAGTATTTTTTGGACAAGTTACACTGTACTTCTGGAGTTTTAGAAGTGTTTGTCTGTGATGCAGTGATACTTAATATTTTCATCAATGACTACTAGGATGGAGATTATTAAAATCTGGAGATGGTGACCAAACTAAGTAGACCTGCAAGTGTGTCAGAAGACAGGATACATCTGGAATGCCCTAGAAGGGGGGTAGAACTGGAGTTATAAAAAGACTGTAATTCAGTGGGGCTAAGTAGATAGTACATGGAGAGGAATCATCACCATGAATAAACTCAGGCTCAAAAATAACACTACAGATAGCATTTCTACAGAACAGATCTGGGGATCCAAACACTCAAAAAAAAAAAAAAAAAAAAAAGTATTTTCATGCTATTTTGTAAAAATTTGATGCTGTATCAGAAGGTATAACTAGGAATGGGTGAAATAGACTTTGACCTCTATTCAGAATTCCATAGAGCTTCAGCTGAATATTAGAACAACTGTACAGTTTTGGCCAGAGCACCTCAAGAAATGTAGGGATCAATAGAAAGGAATGCAGTGGAGTTCATGAAAAAAAACATAGAAAAGCACAGTCTCTGGCAGCAGATTGAATGAGTTCTGATTGCAGCAGACAGCAAAGGCATGGGTGACTCTTCAAAGCCCCCAGCAAGGCAGACAGGCAGTGACAGGCTTACATTGCGACAAGAAATATTCGGGTTAGCTGTAATTTAGAAAAGTTTTAAAATTGAGAGTACTAAAATGGCAGAATAGATTTCCTGGAGATGAGTTTTGTTGGAGGTCTTTAGGGACACGTTAAAAAATATGTGTGATGAAGGAAAAAAATACCACTGGTCTTTCATTCAGGACAAGGAGGGGAATTCTTAAGGGGATATAGAGGCAATGATATTAATTTATTCTCTAAAGTGTTTTTCTAAAGCTTATATAAAGAACTGAGTTTGAAACTGTTACTTATGTTTTACTCCTGGAAGAATGTTCAAAATATCCATTCAGGAACTGGATCCTCATTTTAACTGGGACTGTGAAGTGAAATATTCCCTTGTGTATCAAAAACTCCGGACAAAGTCATAGAGTCTGGATGAGCTTGCAAGATCAGGTCGCAACTGGTTCTGCTAATACCAGAAACTGCTCTCTTTGTAAGAGCTTTTGTTGGAATTGCATATAAACAGATCTGTTACCTTGCTCAGTCCAAAATTTTGACCTTGCCTGAAGTGATGTTTGCTTGAATCCATTACTGGAAAAGTACATTACAAGAAAAATTGCATGCAGCAATGGCTTGAAAGCAGAGAAGGAGCCAATATCAGGATCACTTTCCTATTCTGGAAATTCTGTCCCAAAAATGAGAGCTTTCAATCATGCAGCTAAAGTATTGAAACTCAAGAAAGACTGAGACAAGATCAGTAGAGTTGTATCAGGAAGAGTTATTATGGAATAAATTCAGTACCAGACTCGATATATTATGATTTAGTGACATGCCCTCTATACTGAACTATGGCCAGTCCTGAAGGATGAACCCAAACCAAGCACACTCAGCATTTCAATGGTGTGGGCCCAGAAGCTGAGCTAACCTCAAATAATCAAATTTGCAGAGGAGAGGTTGGATGGGAAAAGGTGGCTCTGACTGCTGGCACTCTCTCCAGAGACTTGGTGTAACTCCTCATGGTCAAGGGACTGCTATGACAGATAACTGGACATTTGTGTGTAGGAGATGTGAAGCCATTTGCTGAATAATGTATGAAATCATTGTAACTCCTGGCTGAGTGGCACGTGTGAGTTAAAAAAGAAATCTGAAAAAGTGAAAGAAAAGGATAATTGCGACAGCAGATATTATGAAGTGCGGTGCTAAGTCACTGAAATTAGAAAGAGAAAACATTACTAAATCTCTCTCCCTGATTATGTAGGGTTTTCCCTTATGGTACAGCCCCCAATATTATTTGTATTATCAAAGCTTGTTTAAAATAATTCAGTGGCTTCCCATGGGATGCAACTCTGCTAACTATATAATTTGTATTTCTTTTTTTTTTTTCCTGATACTTCTACCCATGATTTTGCATCCTACTCTCTTAGCCCTTGGATGATCTGCATATTAATTCCTTTCCATAAATGAACCTTGCACCTTTCAAAAACCCCATACATTGTTGTCACATCAGCCCCCCATTTCATTCTGGGCTGGTCAAAGCTTCAATATAATGTTCATTTTTATTTCTGGCAATTTCCTTCTGTAAATCAGTCCCTCCAGTGCCTTAAACACATCTGTTACTTTTCTCTGAAAATCTTCCAACCTATCAATATCTTTCTGGAACAAAAGAACCCAGGATTATATCCAGTGCTTTAGGAGAATCATTACTTCAGAAGGACTTTGCTGATTATTAAGTCCTGAAAGTAATTGCAAAAAATTAAAAATGCTACGTTCCAGTAACCCTGAGCCATAAGATGTTGGTGGTCTGTTCTGTATGGCATGTATAATGACACTGTGTACCTCACAAAGGACATAGCTAGGGAAAAAAACCCTGATGCTCAGAGCAAACTGGACCTGCTTCATGGTCCTCCAGCCTTTTTGACTTGTGAAAATTATAAACACTTAATTGATATTTTCTAGTCCAATTTTTAAATTAAGTACTGAATAGATATGGTGGTGAGACTCACTTCTGTGCACTACCTGCATGATACCTAAATTTCATTTTGAGACCTGTTTTGAGGTAGGAGATGTTCTGAGAATGGATTGCATGCTTTACACTGCCAGTATGTTTACCTCTATTAGTTACAAAAGTTAGTCACCTCTGTGCAAACAGACCACAGCATATAATAAAGCTGATTTTAAATTCAATTTTATGGTTCTTTTCTTCCCTCTTTTGTAGTATGTTTCCTGTGGGGTATGGTTTACATCAGGCACCAGGAAGGAGCAAGACAGGATGTTGTAATGGGAAGAATAAAACACAAACATCAATCCAGGCCCCTCCTTTTATATATCACCTTGAACATCCTGACCTAGCTCTGGGACCTGTGCTTGGCAGAGCACTTCTGTTTATATGCTTCCTTCAGTTAGTCAGTCTCATCTACCAATGATTCTGCCTGAGGTTCTTACTAAAAATAGGCAGATACAGAGCATCAGCATACAGCAGTTCTACCTTTGGGTGCACGGGCCATGCCAAGACTTCAGCTAACACTGTTCCTTTCTTTCTCAACCTGACCAAGGATGAAGCAGTGCCCTACTTTGCACCCAACTCTAAAAGCAGGTAGCTGATTCCCCAGGAACATTGCCAAGGTTGTTATCTCCTTGTAGGATTTTACTTTCAAGGAAGCTGTGATCAAGCTACTGTTATACAGCTCCTTTGTATGTTGCTGTTCCTTGCTGACAGTCAAATTTTGAATTCCTGGAAAGAGGGAACTCCACATGCCACCACATGAACATGCACCATCAAATGGTAATATAAAATGTGCCTATTCATTTCTTTTCGTGTTCTTAGCATGCTGCTGGTGATTTTTCCCTTTCTTCCTAGGAACAAGAATTAGGGTGAGGCACAAGCCTGATAACTCTTATGTGATAAATGGCCCAGTCAAAACCAATGACAGTGCCTGAGGATCTGGAGGACTCTTGTGTGGAATCATAAGCAGAGACCGTCTGCTGCTTAAGAATCTGTAAAGCAGATTTAGTTGCTTTAAAAAGACAGCTGGACACTTATCACCTGCTGTGCCTGCATTCTTACCATCACTGTTGATATAACTTAGATTGGAATCTGAGTCTCTAATAAAACATTTGAGTGTTTTATTTTGCATTTTATTTTGTTGTGGTTTTTTTTAATGCACATCAAAGTCATTCATAATTCCCAGAATTTTCTACACTGAACTGTTTGGTTAAGCAAAGACATTGGTGATTGTGTGAATTATTTATTTATACAGTCTAGTTTTAAGTTGGGGCCAACATTAATTTGACTGGGTCACTGGCATTGTGGATTTAATTGCCATGTAAATATCTACGATGTCTATGTCTTTAATTAGTGTGCTAAATTCTACATAATTTATGAATAAAATATACTCATTTTGATATTTTAAAACAGTTATTTTATTAATGAAGAATTTAACAGTATTATGCCAATTCCCTTGCCTTTTGTTAATTATATGCCTCCTTGCATTTTCTGATATGTTAATTTTGTTTAGTATAAATAGTTGTCCTCATTAAGAAGAATATATTGTCAATGTTGACTTGTTTTTTTCCTCCAAACAGATAATTTAAATGGGACTTCATTTTTTTCATCTTTTTACTCTTACTGATTTGTAAGAATCATCTAGCTCTGTTCCATAAAATCCTGCTCACCCAAGGAATGAATGGCCTAGCTTTCTCTATGTGGTATGCATGCCATGTTGAAAAGGATATTGGATAGGATTTAGCTAGCTATGTTTTTTATAAGAGGGTATAAAGAGAGAAGTTTTGCTAAAATACACTGTCCCTTCTGTGAACTTCTGCTGCTAGATTGGTAATTCACAACATGATGTGTGCTGAAAGGCTTAAAGGATGCAGATATGGAACAAGGGGCATGAACAGGACAAGACTGTGGTGCCAGAGTGCTTCTAGAGCAATGGCAAAGCCATAAACTATACAGGAATAGCTATGTACCTCTGAAAAGCAAGTGCTTTTTTAACCCCACATTCCTGGCTAGGGTAACTCTGACTCCCTTTCCCTCTTAAAGAATAGGAAAGCAAAGAACAAAATAAAATTGACATACAGCCATGAGTCTCTTCTGTCACACAGCTTGCTTATTTTTACTTGCACATGAACTGATATCGTGCCAAGACCACCAGGGAGGTACAAGGGATGTACTGATGGGGGAAGGAGAGAGCAGGGGCAACAGGTGTGAAACGTTCAGAGAAGGAAACAACAAGTCTGCCTCTGCAAAATGGGAGGGGTGGGAATGACAGCTACAAATATTTGTTTTAAGAACTAGCTTCATTTTAAAAACATGAAGTCCCCTGTTTTTATCAGGCATCTACACAGGTGTTTGACATGAAAGCTGAAAAGGGAGGCCAGGCTGAATGCTGAAAATAAAGCTTGCTGATGAGAAGGAGATAAAATATTGATCCCTGTCATGATTTGGGATAAGAGTTCCAGAAAAGAGACAAGGATCATAGAATAGAATCATAGAATCATTAAGGTTCAAAAAGACCTTCAAGATCATTGAGTTCAGCCTTTGACTGAACACCATGTTGGCAACAAAACTGTGGCACTTTTTGCCTTTTTCCAGTAATTTCTTGAATGCTTCCATGAATGGTGACTCCATCACTTCCCTAGGCAATCTGTTTCAATGCTTGACAATCCTTTCAGTAGAGAAATTCTTCTGGAAAGAAAGAAGAAGAAAAGTACTTTTGAAAGCAAATGTAAAATAAATAACTATGTATGATACATAACTATGTAATGAATGTAGCAAAAAGATGAAGAAGAACCATGCACTTGCATAATTTTTACAGCCAACAGAAAACCCTGAAATTGTAACTTTTAAGATGCTAGGAAACGCCGACAGTTGGGTGAGCACTTAGAAACAAATATTGCTTAAGTTCCAAATACTACATTGCAAAGGGGTCAGGCTCTTGTTGCATCAGGGGGTAGAAAAGCTGGCATGTGCCTCAGCTCAATGCTGAACAAACACCTTAGAGCAGAATCTTTTTTTTTATGAGCCAGTCACATATAAAATCCACATTAATAGTGACAATGAAAAGCAGATGTTCTGAGTTTATTGCACTGCTTTGAAGAGACTCTATCAAATATTAAGCCAAATTCAGCTGAGGTTACATGATCTTGTACCTCTTGGCCTCATATAGCTGTTATGAAGGATTCGGTTCTTCCACCACCCCTTGTCAGTACATGTAAGTTTTCTGTTTAATTATGTCTTTCCTCTTACAGCTTCTAACCTATGCTAGGTCACAGAAAAATGTCAGGAGAAGACAAATCTAAAAAAGCAGTCACAGCTGAGGGTCAAAACACAACAGCCACACTGCTAAGGACGCAAACAAGTCTGAGGATGAAAAACTTGACATGATTCCAAGGACACATATGAGAAAAGCCACTGGAGATTAGAGCTGCTGGGAGTTACAGGCCAACAACATCAGGGTCAGGAAATCCCCTGAGGTAAATACACCTGGAGGCCTGTACAACGCTCAGGATGTGTTACTTACTCGTCCAGAAGCAGGCAAGGGAGGAAGGAGTGGCCTGAGTCTGGCTCAGGGAGGCTCTGCTCAGGCCAGCAGTGGTGTGCAGGGCATGCAGGGCATGTTCTGCAGGAGTCACCAAGCCAACACCCACCAGCTCTCCTGTGTGCTTCATGGCTGATGCATCACAGCCCTCACAGCAGCTCTGTCACTTGGGTCAGTCAAGGTAATGCACCCAGAAAATGGCACCATCTCCCTGGGAGAGGACGAGTCTCACCCTGAAGAAATGGTGTGGTGAAATGGAAATATACTTGGCTGAAAGAGATATATCACTTCTTGGAACGAGCTGTAAGCTCTAAGATATCTCTGCCTGTGAGCAGTGTGGGTGCCAGTGTGGTTTCAATGGGAATGGCCCCAGGGCTGGACTGGAATGTATCCCATAACATGGACTGGGCCTCCCATGTGTGATCCCTGCCTACTCACAGCAGCAGTTCAACTTGGCAGGCTGGATGTGCATTCATCTCAAAGGTGAGGAGCTCTTAATCTACAGTTGCTCTAAAAGCCTGGAGAGTGTGTATCCATCGATATGTGTGTGCATGCATTGTCTTCATGCTTCACTGACATAGCAGCCATTTTGACCTGAGGAGCTGCATGTAAATATCACACCTTGGATCACCCTTTAAATCTGAAATTCAGCATCCTCACAGACTCTGTATTATTGTCCAGGTTATGTGAAAATATTTTTCAGTTCCTACATATTTTTTTCTCCCACAGATATGCTGTAAATAAGTAAAAATGGTCAGGTTTGCCTATCTACTGAGGTGAGATTATACGTCAAAAGACAGATGGAGAATCTGGCTATTGTACATCACCTAGAAACATTAAGAACCTCTTCTGGGTCCTGAAGTCTTTAGTACGTGGATTACTACTTTCCATTGCAGACAAATTTCATGTCATCGGTTGCTTATTTCAGTTGCAGTAAAAATGAGGATTTGAATATAGATTTAAAAGTAATCCAAGAATAATCCACAGAGCTCCTTGCTGAGCCCTCTCCACCTGTTTATACAATTTGAATTTTGCCATTTTTGGACTGTGACAATGTTCACATTTTCTTTTCTACTTTCATTGTATATTTTTCTATTATGCTGCTAATTTAGCATTTTTTGAGGTGCTTGCAGGCTTCCTGTGAAATTATTTGATCACATACATTTGTGGAGTGCTTTAATGTCATCTGCTACTTACTTTTGTAACATGCATTTTAGACAACACTCTGATTTGTTTGAACATTAATTTTTTTTGTGGATGGAAGCCAGCATACTGTTTTCACATTGCAGATCTGCACTCAATTGCGTAACATTTGGATCAGGAACATTTAGGATTAAATATGTTTTCTAAATGTCTTGAGAAAGCTTAACTTAGGCTCTGCTGCAGCATTCACACTTTTCAGGTAACTGATCTCAATGCTCTGAACAGCAGGACTTTGAAGACTTCAGCCAGGAGGTGATATATCTAGTTAATCTTGCCTCTTTTCTGTGATTCTTTTCATCTACTCTATTTTATTACATTTGAAAATTAAAACAAATTCTGCCAAGAGCAAATCTGTTTGCATATTGCCCTTTGTTTGCACTGACATTTACATATTTACATATGATTGCCATTCCTTCTTCTGCTAGAATCAACTCTGCTTTATTGTGACACCACAGTTTAAGTAAGGGATATCCAACCGTGACTTCAGCACAATAAAGACTGATTGAAGTGCCAGTGATTTCAGCTGTGTCTTGCATCGCAGTAACACATGCTCTACTCAATTTAAGCAAAACAATCTCAAGAAACAGAGATGACAGGATAAAGGTCAATAATCAAAGGTGTGAGCTCTTTAGTGAAATTTACTGCAACAGAAAAAATTACTGATTATATCTCTGTGCTTCTCTTTCATTTACTTATTTTTTAAATTAAGTGAATGATATCCTGGCACAAAGAAATTTCTTTAAAACATTGCATTCTGTTTCCCAAATATTCCTGCAATTGATCAGGAGACTTGATTTATGAGGACAGAGATGAACCACACACAGGTATACAGAGAAGGATGCTTTAGGAAATTATAAGAACCCACATTATAGGAAGTCCATTAGTTTTCACTTCCTAAATAATTAAACAGTACACTCATTTACCTTACCTCAAGAAGTGAAAATGGATCTTTTGCAAAGATCCTCTTTTATGGAGAAAACATGTTTCTCCACACAAAAAGCAGAATACTGTTTGAAATTCTAAAGAACCTGTAGAAATCAATCAAATATTATTTAAAATACACATTAAAAACTAGAATTTTTCATTACACTGACAGTCAATATTTATGCAAGTCAACAAAGTTGTTTATGGATCGACATCACTCATCAGAGTTTAGCATATATTTTTCAATACTATTTCAATGTTTTCTTTAAAGAAAACAATGTCACTTGAAAGTAAAATGTTTACAGAAATAGCTCAGTTTCACTGAGCTAATGAGGGGTTAGAAGGGCAGTTATCTCAGGGCTCTGTCAAATCACA
This sequence comes from Vidua macroura, assembly GCF_024509145.1. Lineage (NCBI taxonomy): Eukaryota > Metazoa > Chordata > Aves > Passeriformes > Viduidae > Vidua > Vidua macroura. The sequence goes on along the minus strand of NC_071572.1, from coordinate 64,737,358 downwards.
CCAAACAACATTGGAAAGAAATTTCTTTGTTCCAGGACATTTTACTTCATTTAAAAAAATAAATAAATGAATGAGAAGCACAGAGATATAATCAGTAATTTTTCCTGTTGCAGTAAATTTCACTACAGAGCTCACATCTTTGACCATTGACCTTTATCCTGTCATCTCCATTACTTGGGATTGTTTTGCTTAAATGGAATAAAGCATTTGTAACTTTGTAATACAAAGCACAGCTGAAATCAGTGACACTTCAATCAGTCTTTACTCAGCCAAAGCTTTCAGAAACTCTTTTTTTTATTTTTTTGACTTTGTGACAGGAATTTTAGAAGCCTTGAAAAGTGCAGTCATATCTCAGATTTCCAGATCACTTAGCCACTTCACTTTGTGGGCTTTTCGGGCTGTTCTTTAATCTTTCAGTATGGCCAAGGTTACAACACAAATAAAGAAGTGCTGATTATTCATTTCCATAATTAACAATTCTCAGATGAGATATTTTGTGTTAGCTCTTCATTCAGCAGTTGTAAATATTTTGATTTTCATTCCAAAATGAGAACAAACCTTTCACTCTTTCATAACTTCCTACATTAATTCAGAATTTTGAGCTGCTATAATCACAGTACTTTAGAGTTTCTATGTTTCTAGTATTTTTTATGGAAATGTTTATAAAACATTTGAAATGTCCATATTATGGACATTTATGCTGATTAGCCTGAAAATTCAGACCAAACACACAAAATTTTATATACATTTAGGTGTCCAAAAAGGAAGCAAAAAGAGTAGGATGTGATTTTGATGCCTGTACTTTGTAAAAAATATTAGCAAGCAGCGAGTAATCAAAATCAAATTACACAGAATGATATTTCTTTGCATAAATTGTTGTCAAATTATTATTATTTTCAAAGTATTATACTAGTGGAGTACAAGATATAAATTACAAAATATTTGGTAATTTCCTGTCTGTGTAACTGATAGAGACTACTAATTTGACCAGCTCTAGAAAAATCAATCAGCTACAAATTCTGATCTTTATGCACAGGGCTACACATTCTGAGCATTTAAAGACACAAGGCAACCCAGCTTCAGAAAGGTAGATCCCAAGCCCTGGGGGCTCAGTACTGAGTCAGCCAGATACTTTATTGTTTGTGTCCCTTTCTCAAGTATGAATGACCGCCAGAGCATGTGTACAAAACTAAAGGGGCAATAATTCCCTCTTTTACTGCTAGAAAAAGGTTGATGGAAAGGGTATACAGCAAGTAAGATTTGTAATGATTAGTTGTAATAAATTGTACAAACATTGGCTCTGTTGGGTGTTCCTGACCACCTCTTGCTGACAACTGAGACCAACAGAGTCCTCGTGTAGCACCATCTTGGCTGGTCAAGACAATGAACTGCACAGCTCAGACCCAAACAATTCAATGTATCAAACAGTTCTCTCCCAACAATCAAGGTCTCCCTATCCTACCTGCTAACTTGCTTCACCACCACATTGCTATTTTTTGTTGTTCTGTCTTGTTTTTCACTGCTTTCCTTGGAAAAATTTTCCAGGAAAATTTTAAGATCGCAATATCTAGGAAGTCTCTGAAGATAAATATAGCTGAATAAATTGTTCTGTCTATAGCTGTCTCTCATCTGTTTCAATTTGTACCTCTAGCTATAGAGGGGAAAGCTCTGATGCTCCACACTGTCCATTTGGAGACTCCTTAAAATCCCTACTGCTGGAGCTCCAGTTTTGGAAAGTTCTAAGCTACCAGCCATCTGAAAATCAGTCTGCTCAAAGATATTAGACTGAAAATACCTGTGACCTCCAAAGCCGTTTATCAGAAATGCACACTAATGGTGGCCTACAGTCAGTCTTCAGACTGTCCTAATTGCAAATCATTGTGTTGCAAAGACTGAACAAATAAAGAAACCAGGTTATACTAAGTTACAGCTTTGTTTCTGCTCAGAGATGTAGTGGGTGAAGAAGTTATATATGCATTTACCAATCTATGACCATGGAACATTATCAATCCTCTTTAAAAATACATCTCAGTACTAGAATAATTTAGTTTTTATTGTCTTTGTTTTTCTTATACAGGTGATTCTGGCATGGTTTGGTGTTTGTTTTTTTTGGGGGGTTTTTTGTTGTTGTTGTTTTGTGGGGTTTTTTTTGTTTTTTTTTTTTTTTTTTTTTTTTTTTTGCTTTTTTTTGTTTTACAGGGAAAGAAAAGTTTGATACTTAGCAGTCAAAGTTTCACAGATCAGATTTCACAGGTTTCTGGGCCAGATTCTGTAATGAAACTCATCTCAATACTTCATTTAAAGAATTCTGTACTTCCACTGAACACAGTAAGACTGCTCATGTGCATAAAATCAAGCATGTCCTGAAAATGAGCTGGGACAAGTTTTCGCTATCTTACCATATTTTATTCAAAATGACATCCAGAGAGATTTGCAAACGTCAACTAGCAAGGTTCAGTGATAATTCTTAAAAACCTGTCTCTTATTGAATTCTGGAGGGAAAACCAGCAAGTAATGTACACCTAGGTGTCATTAACACACCTTGTTTCCCCTGGAGTGCAGATGAAGAAGCATAGGACCTCTGGCATGGGTAGGCAACCCTTACCACTTCTGGCAGAGGGGTGGTCCATTCTGCCACTTGTAGGGCTCAACAAAACACAGACCCCATCTCTGATGACAGCTGAAGATGTCACTCTCTAAGCTGCTGTGTTTGCAGCTGCCTGTTGCATCTCAGACTGTACAGGCATGTTATTACATTTTTGTTGCACTTTCTCAATCAGAGAAAAACAAACCTGTCTGATAGGCTGAGAAAGCTGAGGGTGTTCATCCTGGCTGAAGGAGAAGGTTGTGTGGAGACCTCATAGCAACCTTCCAGTGTTTGAAGAGTGCCTGTGAGGAACATGGAGAGGGAGTCTTCATCAAGAACTGTATTGATAGGGCAAGGACTAATGGGTTCAAGCTAAAAGAGGGGAAATTTAGGTTTATACAGAAGAAATTCTTTACTGTGAGAGTGATGAGGCACTGGAAGTGGTTTCCCAAAAGAGTTGTGGATGCCTCATCCCTGGATGTTCAAGGCCAGGTTGGATGGGGCTCTGAGCAACCTGGGACAGTGAAAGGTGTCCCAGCCCGTGGCAGGGGGTTGGAATGAGATGATCTTTAAGGTCCTTTCCAACTCAAACTATTCTATTATCCCATGACTCTATGAAACTAAAAAAATGTGGCCTGTTTTATCTGAATCCCAGAGCAGGACACCTCCAGGACAAAGTCAGCTAGATATCTTCAAACATCAACCACTGTCACTGTTTTTGTGGCCTCTGAAGGAAAACTGGTATGTAGAAAAGCTTTAGAGGGCTTTGTAGGAGGCCGATGAAAAACCACACATAATATGTCTAACTTTTTCCTTGTAAACTTTTTCCTTGTAAATGGCAGAGAGTTTTCAAGAATCATACCTTTCAATTTCAACATCATTGATAAAGAAGATGATGGAGAAAAAATTTTGAGCAAGACTTGCAGACTTCCCTTTTTTAATACAAAAATTTCCTATAATACATCCAAAGGAACCCCTGAAAATCCTCTGCTACAGAAATATATCAATAAGAACCAAAAACATGCCACTTAAAAACCAGCCTCAAAATGGGAAAGTAGTTCAAATACCTATGCTTTTAGGTATTAATTATAAGACTCTATTTCTAGTAATAGGGTTATGTAGGCGAGGTAAGTACTGCTTGATGGTGCCAGAAGATCAGTTTCAAAACAATGTACAGACTGTAAATGCTGTGTGGAAAACAGTAATTGTTCCAGTACCCAGTTGGTTATGTGCATATTGATACCCAGGTTGCCTGAGTAACCTTAAGGCTAAGTACAATGCAGAAGGTAATTCATTATCACAACTTCTTCAAATATATTACCTCATTCACACATGTATTTTGATACTCAGCACTGAACTGTACTATTCAAAATGTCTGTCAGGTCTTGAAACAAGCAACAGACACTCCTGGAGGCTCTAGGAGAGTCTGAGAGCTTAGCAGAGTGGGAATGTGTGTAGCATGCCTTGCTCCGCTGCCCTCCCCTTTGTTTCAAATCTCTTGGGAACTGGTGGCACCAGGGAGCTCCAGCATTATCTGAGGAGAGGCATCAGTTCTGACAGATGCAAGGACACACTGCATGGGGAGAAGAAATTTGTATGGAGTTGTATTTATTGACTACAGCTCTCAGGATTGAGGTGGTGATTGCTTTTTTTCTGGATTGCTTTCATGAAAAAGCTGTGGATTGACTGAGAGCAACACAGTCATGCCCCCTTGGATCAGTGAGGAAGGTGAGCCTAAGCCCCTGAACCTGTGAACTTCTGGAGAAAAAGCTGAGATCTGAACCTCATGCCTGCTTGGCAGGCAGTTGTTTGCCTGTATTCTGTCCCCATCCCATTAAATTCCAAAAGGGCCACACCAAAATCCTGAAGTGATTTTACAAGGAAAGTTCAGCTTCAGTTATATGATATACAATCTTGGTAGCTCAAGATTACCCCTTATTTTTTACCACACTTGTCCTGAAGAGAAAATGCAATTCCTAAGACGTTCATTGTACAAAGTAGAAAGATGCTCACTCCAGTTTTAGGGTATAAACTGATTAGGAATCTCTTAAAATCAAGTGCTTGACCTGAAACAGTCAAACCCTTTTTATACTCTGCTCTCAAAAGCATTCTCCCATCTAATGCCTTCCACTGTAGCATTTCTGTTCACAGCAATCAGTATTCTGGGACACAGACTCTTTCCTTTCTTAATGCAAAGCCTTACTTACACTTCATTTAGTAGGCTGCATGCTAATGAGAACTGCTTGCAACCTTCACTGTCTGTGAGAAGTCCCAGGGTAGATCTCCCTAAATCCTGGCTGGTTGGGTGCACTGCACATGGAACCCTTTAACTGGGGAAAAAACTCAAATGATGCCTTCCCAATGTGCGGTTAAACTGAACTAAATTAACATAATGCATTTTTCATTTTTCACATGAAGTTGGCATTCCTCAGGGATCTTTTCTGCTGGTCTTTAACAAAGATTCAGTGTAGTCATCAACTTTGCTGTTCTTCAGAATCTGATGGTTGAAAAGCTGAAGCAGCACATACATGGGTACACAGCACCCAGAGTTATACATGGCAGCAGTTTGATGTGTAGCAGTGTCATATGGCTCAACGTGATCTTTTAATTAAAAGATGTGGCTGCTGTTACTTAGATTACAGCATCACTGTGGTGTGACAGGGGAGGTCAGAGTTCCCCTGAATTAGTCACAGTATCTCCAAGGATTTAACCTCTGAGGAGATAAAAATGTCTGGTGCCCTCTGCAAGGTGACACAAAACAGCAAGTAAGAGCCAGAAACAGGAACTAACTATTTTCAGGAACCTGTCTGATGTAGCCAAAGGACTATACTCTGTTTTGTACATGGTGCCCTGAGCATTTATACACAGCCGAGTATACATTCTTTGACAAAATTCGGTCAGGAAATAGTTAATATTTTCAAAGAAAATTATTGAAATAAATTAATGTTCTTCCAGAACTTCACCCATACATATATTTCCTCCTGAGAAATGCTGAAGCTTCAGGCTATGTGGATGTGAAACATAACTTAGTATGCACTAGGGAGAGAAATCCTGCATTAGGTTCAGCTCCTGTCTCAACTATGTCTGATCATGTTCCCCAGTTTAAGGCTTGTTACTAGATTTGAAAGCCTGTTACATCTCAGGAAACTTATACATGTAACTTGTAGCTGCTTTCATAGTTTAAAAGCTCTCATTTCACCTTCTGCACAAAGAAATGCTTTTCCTGTCTATGTCAAAGTGATCCACACAGCTCTCCCACGGAGTTTTGAAAGCGTCTTCTGGTAGAGCAATACAGCTTTTATTCTGGGAAAGCAATTTGCTCTGCCATTATATTGTCTGCAGGTATGCAGCTGTATTGTTTTACTGTGTTGATCTAGAAAGGAGTTGGAAAGCTCATAAAACTGGAAAGCAATTGGTTTCCAGCTGAGGCTTTACACCTTCCTAGCCCACTCTGCTCTCCAGGTGAATCCCTGTGGGATTTTGTTAGAGAGGAAAAGGAAAGTGCAGTTGTGTCCAGACTGGGGCAAATCCAATATCACTCCAAATCACAGGTTACATCCTTCTCTGTTTCATATTTGCTCCTTCTTCCTGGCTTAAATAATTTATAAGCACACCTGATCCTGTGTCCACATCAGCTGCCTGAAACTTCCACCAGCAGTCCCACATTTCTCTTGATTTACTGTGTTCTCAGAGATACTTCAAAGTGGGCTACTCTTGAGACATGCATGGTGAACACTTGCTGGACAGAATAAACATCACCTGCAGAGGGCACAGAATCCCATAAGTGGTGTCAACTCACAGCTCTGACATCCAAAGTAGTTTTTCTTAGATGTGCCACCAGTGGCAATGTCACCTCAGTCTGTACTCAAGGCTTCCCAGTAACATTTATAAATGGGAAGGAGACCAAGGCTACAGGCTGCAAGAGAAAAAGAAATGAGGGGGAAACTCCTTGCCCCAGAGAGGGTGCAGAGCTGCCCTGCAAGCAGCGTTGGCACATCCGCGAGCTGCTCATAGCTTGCAAGCACTGAATGAAATGCATGGAGTTCATGGGGAATTTCTATGGAGTTCCATGCAGTTGCAGAGGCATTCTTCCTTAAATCTAAGGGAGGTAATTAGAATAATATATGTCACTTCAGCATGATGACTGATGATCATGCTGTGGAGAAAGGAAAGCTTGCTTGAGAGAAAATGCCATTATCTACCCAAAGCAAATACAAATGTGGAACTTGGTGTACACTTTTTGAGAGATATAACAAACATCAGTCACAAAAGAGCATAGATTTGATCCACAATGTAGTGCATGCAGTCAGCTGTTCAGCATGTTGCCCTACTGCTAAGTATGAAGCCAGAAAATAAGTAGGCAGGTCAGTTCCCGCCTCATTAACACAGTGGGAGGGAGAAGGTCTGAAAAATGAGATTGTAAAAACAGCCATGAAAGCTTGTTGGAATCTAAATAATACCCAAGACCCAGCTATGATTCCCTTTCTTTACCTTATTTCTTTTTGTCTCTTTCAATGACTTTATTTTCAGTTGTTCCTAACTGCCTGTGAATTCTGCTTTTCCCAACCTTTAAGAATCCCAAAGCACAGAAACAATTTTCTCATTTATTTGAGCTACAGGAGATTTTTATTTAATCCCCTTCTGGAAAAGTAAGAATTATCTCAGGGTGACTACCTTTTGTATCACTGTACAGCTTACCTGTGTGAAAGTGGGTGTGCTGAGGGTTCAGGTAGGGCAGAAGGATGTAGTCAGAGCACTGCCAGCACTCAACCTAAGCTATTTTGCTTTTATCATACTGCAAAGTGATTACCACCCTTGCAGCCACCATGTTTCTTGGGATTGATATCTTAGGAGACATTCTTCAAGGATTTTCATAAAACCGCCATCTTTCAGCCCAAATAAAGTGTGACTAAATGTGGCTACGTTAAGGTGGGGAGTTTTGTTGTTTTCTTTGTCTTTCTCTAATGCATTATTTTTTTTTAAACCTTCAATAACAAAAGCTTTAAACAGAAAGCTAAATATGTGGAAGGAAAGGTAGTTAAAATGTTTGATAAAAGAGAAAAAAGAAAATGGCAATGGAAAATTAAAAAGTCTCTGTTTCATTCAGAATTTGAGCAGAATTTTTCTCTCCTAGAGATTAATCTATATCTGCTTTTCATTGTTGGGTTGGGGTCAGAATTTAGTATGTGTTGCTTAGATTTTTTTAGTTTTCTAATTCAAAGGCAAAATAAAAGGATTCTACCCTTCCCTTATATTCACACCATGACTTCTAAATGAGAAGTACGTTGAAAGGCTTTTCCGGAGGACACACCCTTCACACTGCAAATCTTGCATAACCTGCTATGCCATGGTTAACAATTATATCATGACAAATGAGACAGCAGGTATCTTGTTGTTTGCCTGGGGATGCATCAAAAAACACACACTACAAGGTCTTGCAAAAAATCTACTTGCAAAATCCACGTTCAACTATGTAAAGCAGGCCTGGGTTAAAAGAGAGAGGTAGTCTGGTCTCACTCAAATAGTCCCTTAAAAATCTATGGAAATCCTCCTGAAGGGATGCTGACTGGTCTGACAGGCCTGCTTGATAAAGCTTGAGCAAGTTTCCTCCCAGCTGTTTCCAAATGAACTCTCCAAAATGACATGTTGCAATTTCTCAATAGTATTTCAACTGAAAGTAAAGTTTTGCTTAAACCAAACCCAATTCATGTTTTTTGAGGGCACTGCCTATAAAGCCACCTTTGTGCCACATGATGTTGGCAAGGGGCTGGGGGCCACTAAGGGACTGCAAGGGCAAAAGAGGTTTGTATATAGCGATGTATATCAGAGCATGAAAAAGGACAGACATTATTAGGTTTCGCTCCACTCATCTTAAAAGGAAGGGCAGGCTTCTAATTTATTAACAAAATTTTGTTGATGGCTGAAAGAATTTAGTGTTTGGGCTTGGAAGCTGTGGCGCATACAGCTCCATGAAATTAAATGCTATTAAAGACACCTAAACATCTCTACAGGCAGAATACTGCAAGGAGTTCTGCAAAGTTCCCCACAAAGACCTAAAGGGTGTCTCACAAACCACCCTGAAGATAAAAGAGCAGCTGTGTCTTCCTTGTACATGCCTGGGAGGCTCAACTGCACCACCACCCATCAAGGAGCCGGTTGTGCTGATACTGCTTTTTGTGTGCACAGGGTGGGGACCTTGACACCCACCCAAAGACAAACTGCTCTACCCAGCCCCAGCATCCTGCCCCACTGTGCCCAGCCTGACCATTCCCTCCCTCTGGGGCAATGCTGGCAGCTGGATTTGGTGCCCTCCTTGCCAACATCTGTGTGGAACATTCACTTCCCCCCAGCACGATGGTAGCCCACCACAAGGCTTACAGCATGCGGTGAGGTAAAAATAGCATTCCAGGAGGTGAACACAGCAAAGCCTCAGCCTTCCTGTACTGTAGCCTCTTTTGATTAATCACTTTCCTCTCCTATATAGTTATAATGACAGACTGTCTCATGCCTTTTTTTTTTGCTTGGTTTTGGTAGGGAGAGGTTTAAAGAGAGGTTTTTCACTATAGTTTCAGGTGAGAAAAATGCCATTTTTTCTCAATAGTTTTTCTTTAATCACAACAAGTAAAATGATTCTGTAACAATTTCAAATCCCATTGTGATTAAAACTGATGAAATGACACAGATAATGCTTTTTAAAAAAAAACAAAAACACATGAGACCATTCTTTACCAAGGAAGATGGAAACAGCTCAAAAAATTTCCTAAGAAAGGATGCTCCCCTCCTTTAAAAAGCCTTCATTTGCACCAGGGAGTGTAAAGCTCATTTCAGATAAGCACTGCCCTTCAACAGATGACCCTCTGAGGGGCTGGTACAGCACTGAATGTCACAAGGTGCTGCTTTTCAGTTAGGAATTTCAGATGCTTGTTGAAATTGTTAATAAGCCCACTAATACCAATTTTGGCAATTTTCAGTCACCACCCAATTTCACACATGGTGTCCTAAATGGTATGGCAAATCATGTAATCTTATAAAAACTTTATCTCCAGTAATCAGTAATCTCATTTTTTTGTCAGTGGGACCTGTCCAAGGGATCTGAAAGGCTCTCTCCTTTCACCAGGATTGAAAATGCAGCTGTTTGTGTAAATCAATGGTGTTTGGTGGAATAAAAGCGCCACATGTAACTTACCTGTATTCTGAATATGAGACATTGTTAAGGTGTGTAAATTAACAGGGGTAAATTGCTTTTACCAAAATTAATTCTCAGCTACACTAATAGGTTAAATAATTTAACAAGGTCCTAAGTCTGCATGACAGCTTTAATTTAGTGCATAACTTTCCCTCTGTGCTGAAATAGTTTCGAGGTTAGTTGTATTAAACAAATGCTAGCCTAAAGACAGAGTTAAGCTGTGCAAATAGGTCCCTGAACTGGGAAGCACGTAACCAGCAGATAACTCAGTTATACTTAAACTTTTTATAGATGTTATTTCTTTCATCTTCTGGGCTTTGGAAATTAAACTCCTCACTGTAGCAATCACAATGACATATGTGCAGCCCCCATTAGGAGAAACTATTTTCTGAGCTGGGATCTGAGATTGAACTTGCATAAATCAAGGCTTAGACATTTTTTATCGCCTGCTAATACACGTGCAGGAACACTGTTTTTTAGATTTTGTTCCCTCCTTTCTTCAGAATATATTATTTCTATGGTAAAGTTGAATTAAGTTTCTTGTCTTTGGCCTTTCTGTTTTCCCTTCAGCTCTGTATTGTCATATCTTGCCAGCTAATCTCACTTTCCTTGTGAATAGCATACCCTACCATTTAGGCAAAAATGGTTTTCAGAAAAAATGTGTCCTATGAGATATTATGACATTTTGTGAACCAACATAATGCAATGTGACTGATGCAGATGGATATGCCCCATAAAGCTGAGAGATTTGGATATGTAGTTTCCCCCCAAAAAATCACTTCATAAAGCAGTTTTGTTTAAAATATCACCTTGAAATCCTATTTAAACTCCTTCAAATAGATAGAAAATTTATTTAAACTTTTATATAAAAGGGTTTTTACTTGAATGCTTAGAGGTGTTCTACATTCAATGCTTTTTACACCTCAGTATGAAGTGGAAAAAAATATACAATATATAAGAAAGAACCTAGCTAATGTTTCCTTCCTTACACCCATCCCTGAAGGAAGAGAAATGCTTTAGTGGGATCAATAGTCATAAATCATTACAAGTTATTTGAGGTTTTATTTCATCTACTTTTATTATAATGTCCATGCCATCTGCTGAACATATTGAGCTTATTACACCAATTAATTTTGCAAGCGCCAGCCTCTGAGTGAGAGGTGTCAGAGGGCAATTGATTAAGGGATATTTGTTCTGTTACAGCTTTTTCTTTAATTTCTCTCCATAAGGGTTTCAGGTTGAGCAAGTGAGCTAACATAATAATGGGGCCTCAGGTCTGCAGATAAATGGGACACGACTTTGTGCATTCATAAATATCAGAACATCTTTTAACCTGGTGGTGCTGGGAGGGGCAGTGTGTGTCAGCTGTGGGTTAGTAAAAGGCTAAACACGTGAGGTTGTTTCTCCTCTTAAAAGCTGAAAGAGAATGGATGTTTGACATAAAAATGGTGGTTCAATCTAGGAATCTCCCATTCACTCATATTATTTCTAGTTAAATGGATTTTGTGTAATAGCATAGGACAAAGAGGAAAAGAGGAACCTAGAAAATTTTGAAAGATCCTGTATTATAGCATGAGATATCAGTTCTGTAGTGAGTGAGTATTCACACTGTGTGGAGTATGTGTATCTCTACCACTAAGTAAGAGTTGTTAGGTTTTAAACCTTGTAGCCCTAAAGTGGATGTCCTCAAATTCTTGCTTTTCATGTCTGCAATATACCAACATTAAGATACAAGGGTTATAGGTGCTTGAAAAAAATCCATCACATTGTCTCCATCAGTTCATCTCCACAGTGTCAAGAAGAAGTGAACAGATGTGTCATCAATATTAGACTTGCTTTACCTTAGAGCAGTTAGTCCAAGTATGAGAGTAGTCTGAATATGAATATGAATATATAAGAGTAGTCTTAAAAACTAATGCAAAATTTACAACTGCAACTTGAGCTTCATCAATATTTTGATCTATTTATAATGAACTTGTCCATCATGTCTGAGGTCCTGACACTATATATACAGCTGAGTAACATTTACACACTTGAGCAGTTCCACTGAATTCAATGGAAAATTATAAAAAAATCTTATTTAGTGGATACTGGTGCTATATCCTTTAAATTCAGACAGCCATGCATGAATATGCCAGTCTGAGATCCTCTCTAAAGGTCAGGTCAGCATTTTAGCACAAGCTTCCTCATCCTCACCACACAGGAAAACACAATACAGCTGAGTTCCATCACATGGAGCTGTGGCCCTCCATTTTCTGCATGAGTTTTTGAAGCTTTGGATCTCTGCCACATGCTGTTAGTATCATACATGTACAACTTACATCTAGCTTGTGGCCCCTTTAAGTTCCAGCTAGTGCAGGCTTCAAATGCAAGCCTAGTTGCTGTCAAATTGCATTCTGTGTGTTCTCTCACATTGTTTCCATTGTGCCAGCAAAGTGCCTAGACTGCCATATTTCACTGGGAGAAAGACTGAACATTTCAATTTATTTAGGTAAAAAAGTCCTTGGAGAGTCTTGGTTTTATGTAAAGATTTATTTTAGCCAATGACCACTTTGAACACCAATTCTGCTGATTCTCAAGCACGTGACACTGAAGTAAAAAGACATACCCTGAAAGGTCAGTGTTAAGTTTACTATCAGTGGTACCTCCCAGTTACTTACAGAATCATCTGGTTGAGACCTTTACTGTTATACTTTCAAATACCTTGAAGCTGCAATGAGTATATTCTGCTTTTTTTTCATGAAGAAAATGCAGCCCAGCCTGGTTGTGCATCTAGTTTCCTCAGTTCACAGGCTCCTGTTTTCCTTGTTATTAGGCACTTTACAGCTCCAGTGCTAATTGCACAAATTGGTTCATTTACTGGAATACAACAGAAAACAGATCAACAGTGGAGACAGAGAGATTGAAGTAAGGCGTTGCAACTGGTGTACTGATGGATACTGAATAGAAGTGCCAGATGTGTCTTGTAAAAAAAGAGGCAACAGAAAAAGAAAATCCCAACAAGGACTTTGTGAGTTCAGCTACATTTTGGGGTCTGCAGGGAAGAAAACAGCTGAAAGGATTACTGAGAGCTTCCCACCTACTAGGTCATGCTACCTGCCCCATGTAGAGATATGGGATGCTGTTATTGCTACTGCCGTTTGTACAATGAGGGATTTACTGCTGCATTAAGAACAAAAACTTTCTTCCCTGTATTTGACAGAGCCTCAGTATGCCTTTCTATACCCATATCTTTCAAGTGAGATTTCTCTGCAGCTTACTAAACTTGCAGCTCTGAATCAGCAGCACTAAGGGCACAGCTGAGTCAGGAGTCTTGACTGCTGGGCAACTCATCTGCTGGAGAGTAAACAAACTCCATTATAAAACACAGTCTCAGGAGAGTTCTTCTCCAATTGGCACAAACTGTGAAACATATCCTTTTCTTGCAACACAAGAAGAAAAAGTAATACCCTTTTTCTTTAATCTGCCCTTCAGCAATCTAATATATTCTTACTGGCACAGGCAAAGTCACTGTCGACCAGATGGATCTATCTTGAAGGTTTGCAGGACTGTGCAGAGATGGTGAATGCAGGGTACATGGGACACAAACCATTTCCATTCCTGCAGTCTCCACAAATGAGGTCCCACAAAGAGTTTAAAGGCATCTTCCTCTGGTTGGAACTAGAGATGTGTGTATGTTCCATCATGTTCCATCATGTTCCCTGCCACTTATGCAGCTGCCTGCTGCAGGGCCCTTGTCTCTTGTGTAGCCTCCTGGACAGACCTATGGTGCTTACCTTGACTGACACAGATAAATCTTTCTCAGTATCTAAAACTCTGGTCTAAAGCTTCATCCCATGGGTCAGCTCTTAGAGCTAAAGAGGATTGTGTAGGACAGAGGCAAATATTCCAAAGTCTCAGCCAAGGGATTTCAGTAATTTAATAAGGACAAAAAAAGCATAGAAAAAATGATTATCAGGAGCATTTTAGCAGATTAGCACCTCACATATTGAAATAATTACAGAATCTAAATGTTGCAGCATGAACATCTTGCTTGTCTATGAGCATGGGCGATACTGCAAACCACGTAGGAGTTAAATTTTAGATGGCTGGGATGCACAGTTAGCTTAAAGAGCCACGGTCATTATTTTTAGACACGGCCGATTAATTTGCTTTACCAAGACTAAAATGTAACATAATGTATATAATGCAATTAGAAAGCTGTGTCTCTATTAATGATGTAGACAAAATGCAGAGATAAGCTTCTGAGAAGCAGTAGGAGTCTAATAATTATTTACACCTTTATCCTGTGCTGGGAGTTCGTGGACTATAACCTGGAAATTTGAGAGGCTTGTGCTCTAATCATTGCATAATTGATTTTCCCTCAAATTCCACACCTGAAAGTGTCTTGCTCAGTTTACATGACAGCCTAGAGTGGAAGAGGACATGACTATATGCTGAGGAGCTCAAAAAAGAGGACAAAACCATGGCAATTGGGTGCCACAATTGGGAAAAAAATGAAAGTTACATTTTCTTCCATATGAGTTTATCTTCTCCCAGAGGAAAAGCATGCAAGGCATCCAAGAAGTGAGATGCAGAGGAAGCTGTTTTTGCTCTGGGTTCATCCAAAATGTGATAATTATATCATATGCAGCTCAGAGAAATCATTCTTTCCCATTCAACACCCCTCTATCAAGATGACAAGGTTAACTTCTCATCTTTGCTATGGGCTCCAGCATCAGACACAACAAATCTTCATTTTTCTGCAGACTAGTAGCTAGATGTTATCAGTTCCACACTGGGGTTAAAATTTTGGCCCATTTCTAGTCCTGTACATTGCATAGAAAAAGTCATGTTAAAAAATACAACAACAAAAAATATCCAACACAACCCTCCCAAAAAGCCACCCCAACAAAAAAAACCCTCCAGATGGAGCTTGTTCATAGTTCTCTTTAATAAATTGCATGAGTCTTGTTTCTTCCTTTGAGTTTGATTCTCCTTGCTTATTTCTCATTCACCAAGGGGCAAGCAAGAAGAAACCATATGGGGAGGTTGGGTGTCAAAGTGTGTCATCTTGCCAATGGATATGTTAAAGAGGAGCTAAGAGTATAAGGATTAGAAAACATCAGATTTGGAAAACACCCTACAGACAAATGAAGTAAATCAGTTGAAGAGGCTTAACTATTGTCTAATTGCAGTAGCTATTTACAGAACTGAATATAAGGTTTTCTTTCCCATGCTTAGCAAATTACAACTAATGGATTTCTAAAACTTAGGCTCTATTTTATTTTTTGGAACAGTCCTGGAGAACTGATTAGTGTGTGCTTACACAGAAATGTATAAAATAATCTCATTATAGTAATGCAATGTGCTGTGACTGAGGGGTGATTTCTGCCTAGACTGTGTCCTGTGTTTCATTGTAAGTGATCATTTAATAAACAAACAGGAAATAGTGCAAACAAGCAGCAGTGGAGCAGGCACTCATTCATCTACTAAAATCTTATAAATGGCACGTGAACACCCTTATTCTAGAGGGATTTTGTAAAGGAGAAATGGAACCCCTCAGTCTCCATGATCCATTCTATCCTCGACTCCTTTCTGTACTAAAACCTAGAAATATCATGATAAAGTTTTCAATAATTGACACAGATGTGTTTGCGTCCTGCACCATTTCAGTTAATGGAGAGCTCCAGGGAGCCCAGATTTTGCTTGTTGTATATTCATTTATTATTCATTTAAAGAACATGGCCATTTGCCAATAGGAACTGAAATGAAATCACCACCTTCATGCAGGCAATCCAACACCCCTCCAGTCGCAGTGACATTCAGTTACTAATGGGTTAGTTCAGTTTTAATCCGCTGCACTAGAGATGAATAACATTAATTATTGTAATTGGTAGTGACAGTAATGGGTGCAACATTTCCAGGGCTAATTTACTCTACTTTTGTATCATGCTAATGTGGCTATTCTGCTTCAGTACCCGAGATAACTAAAACCTGTTCAAATGTTTGTGTACTGTACAACGTGGTGTACTGCCTGCACGTCCTGAAACTTGCAATGTATGGAGTGGCATAGAGCTGCTGTGCTTAGACAATCATGGGACAAAATGGTACTGCAGCATCATGAAATATTCCATGTGAACCCACCACACATCAGCAGGAAAGATTCAGTTTGACAGCTGAGCCAGGAAAAAAATATTGGTTTGATTAAGTAATAATAAAATAAAATTGATTAAAATAATAAATAATACCCATTTACAACAGGTGAAAATAGGGACAAGATTAAAGTGGGTAATTTTATTATTATTTTGCACTTTACAGATTCAGAGCAATGATTTGACCCTAGGTTTCTTACCTCTCAAGTAAGTCTCTCTCTCAGATGCTAAGTTATTAGTGCACACTGAAGCTGGCCTCCCTCAGGCTGGTTTGCTCAAACTGCTCCACTTTGAATAGCATACTTAAATATTTGGTAAGGGAACACGAACGATTCTGCAGCTGCTGGTCAGAATGCTAAAACATCAGGGACCCAGTTGTTTATCCAAAATGGACTAACACCAACAGGAAGGATTGAGAACAGCTCTCCATCCCCAGCATTTTGAATAGGGTGCAAATCTAAGCCTTGGAACCTGTCACCGGAAAAAGAGGTGCTGGGGTGTTAAGATGCCCTTGGGCAGAGAAGGATTTATATCTGTACCTATATCCTACAAGGTAAATGTCCTAAACAGAGAGTTACTGAATAAAGCTGGGACTTGATGACTTTAAGAAAGTGCTGACATCTGAACTGGTTTTTGGTATCTTTTGCTGATAGTTGAAAATTTGAAACACAGTTGAGAACAAATTTGTGTCTCCTTGAAAGCATTCCAAAAAAAAAAATTAACACATGAAATAAAATCTAACTACATGTATGGACACACATATATGTACACATAAGGAATTACAAACTTGTAGTTATGAGCAGCAAAGACTATCAAAGAAGTAAAACAGAGGTAAGAAAATCCCAGCTATTTTGCCCAAGTACTATATGCCATCTCAAATATCAGAAGATGCTTCCATACACAAAATTTTGATTTAAGTCTGTTCTTATGAGGTACATCAAATTAGATTTTGTTTTCATATACTTGCTGGAAAGAAAAAATGCAAGGTCATGAAAAAAAAAATCAAAAATAATCCAAAAATATTTTTATAGTTAGTCTGACTGCTTCCAAAAAGGCTTTTATGAATACAAATCAGCAGCAGAATTACATCAAATTCTTCATCAATTTTTCAAACTTCTGACTTTTTCTACTGCTTTTTTACTTTAGTTTGAAGAAAATTGATCCCATTTAAAAAAGCATCCTATTTGAAAATATATATATATTCATTCACAGGGCAAGTTGAATTTCTGACTTACAGAGAATATATAGAAGACAGAACAGTTCCTATCCAAACCAAGCATGCCTCACACCTGAAGACTACTGACATTCCCAGTGAAAGACAGCAGTTCATGGGACAGGACTCTGAGTACAGGACACAAAGTGGTTAAGCTGGAGGGTAGATCCCTCCACCTGCTGATGACTCAGAAGGGGCAGGTAGAGGGTGAAAAGTGATGACGTGGGTTACCAGGTCCAACTCACAGCTGGCACATGTCTCTGTGCCATGTCAGTACACTGTCTCCAAAGGATTTAAGCTCCAACTTGTCCCTTCTGGCTGCTCCAGAGTCTCCCTCTTCCAATGCTCAGAAACTGCTCTATTACACAGCTAAAAATTATTCATTGCCTGTTTAGACCCATTTGTTCCTGTGCCAGCATTGTCCTTTGGCTTAAATTGCTCTCCTCCCACCCTGGTGTTTACCCTGGTAATGCATTTATAGATAGCAATCAGATCCCATCTCAGCTTTTATTTTGCTAGGCTAAAGAGTCCAAGCTTTTCCCAGTTTGCTCTCATAAGGCAGGCACTCTATTCCCCCTGTTCTCCTCACAGTCCTCCTCCCCATCTCTTCCTGTATCAGTAGTTGTCTCATGGTACAAAGAGACACCCACTTGATGACTGAGGTGCTCCCTCCTTCAGGTGCCACTCTTACAAGAGGTAGGGATGAAAGTCCTCATCCCAGGGATTGGTGGGCTAGGAGAAAGGTGCAGTCCAGGGAGCTGTGCCCAGCAGATTCAGGTGCTGTTTCCTATCCCAGCCCTGCTGCCCACTGACCCATCTGTGTGTGCCTGTGGGTTAGCCTGCAGCTGCACTTCATGGGACACACGTTATGGGATGTGCCTGGGACATCCATCACAGGATAAAATGATCCCCACTACGTCAGGGCTGGAGCAATGAGATGTATGTTCCTTTGGAATAACTAAATTAAAAGGATGCATTAATAGGGCTACTGTTCACATTTTCTGACAACATATTTCCTCTGTACTATTTATAAATCTTACATGAAGAATTATTTTTTAGATTCTCATCTGGCATACATTGATGAAGCTTCATTAGCTACACTGAAGCCTATCACTGCACCAGCTAATCAGTGGACTATTTATTAATTAAGTTGTAGAACATGCATTTGAAGGGGACTTTTTTCCCCTCTACATAATCCATCCGACCATATTTCTTCCTTTACTTTCCCATGGAAAAATATACTCTTCAGGTTGTTGCCAAAACCTTCATGATTCGCTATATTGAAATAAATCTAACTTTCTGGAATTTATAGGCAGGGACGCTAAGCTGAGTCTGATTAATCTAAGATTTGAAGAGCTACAGCCCAGCTATAACTTTCAGTAAGGAGCTGTAATTACAGGTTAAGTATGGCAAATCCAGACTGCTCCCCATTGCTATATTGATTCTTTTAAACCATTAAATATGGAAGTTCAAATTCATGCACAAAGGCAACATTTTTGAAATCCCAGCAATTTAGGAGGATTATGTTTCCGAATGTGGTATGGATGGGAGAATGCTTGTCTAATTAATGGCTTCTTTCTGCTGCAGAAACTCAAGACCAGGATGCACAACTAGGACTTTTATTTTATTTTAAGAGGGATAATGTGGTTTGGTTTTGTTTTTTTTTTTAACTTCCTCAACTGTTTTTTAGTCATATTCTGACAAAGGCAAAGAATTATGAGGGAAAGATAGGGTAAAAAAAACTCTCACCA
The DNA here is from genome assembly GCF_024509145.1 of Vidua macroura. NCBI lineage: Eukaryota > Metazoa > Chordata > Aves > Passeriformes > Viduidae > Vidua > Vidua macroura. The sequence continues at coordinate 64,718,487 of NC_071572.1, read as the reverse complement.
CAGCCATGAACCCAATGATGTTCCCAGCTGCCATTCTGCTCACCATTATGATTGCACTGTCAAAAAATCAAGGACTCAAGGATTCAAAAAATCACTTCAGTAATTCTCCTTTCTGTGCTTCTCCAGGAGCAGGGAACCTCTCCCTCCTACCATGGAATCCAAGTAACAGATAGTAGAGGGACTATGATGGGCTGCTGATTAGCTGGTGTCCCAATCACATTGGAGTATGTAGTATAAAAACATGTTATTGGTGAGACCTAGAAGTGTTCCTCCTCAAGCAAAATTAGAGCTTTCAGGATGATTTCCTCTGATTTGGCTACTTCCTTCTGTCCCATCTCATGCTGGCAGGACCCTGGCTTGCATCAGCTGTACGTGACCTCCCACCCTGAGGAGGGGGATGGCACAGTTTTGACAAAAAAATGCAGCAGGGAACTGGATCAGAGGAGCTGATTTTAGCTTTTTTTTTTCTCCTTTAATTCAGAGACAATTTTGATATTTGTTTAAAAAGATTCTCTAAGATCAGGGTTGTGGTATCTTTGTGCCTGTAATTGTATTAAAAGTGCTATGCAGCCTTTTCTATAAGCTAGAATACTTGTATTATGTGTCATCTGTGCAAAACACTTATGAGATCTGGTCCATAATTACAGCTTTCTAACATCACAGGAGAACATTTCTCAGACCTACTAATTGTGTTGCCCTTTATGGTCCATCTTATTGATTAAACATCTGTTAGTATTTTGTCGAAATGAGAATTCACTTGCAATGCAATGTGTCTGGTTTATTAAATTCTGTTTAAGTCAGCCCTAATTACAAGTTTCAGATACATGTATTGTATCTCCTTAATTGTATCTTAGTATTTTTTGCCTCTGTTTTTCGTTTGTACTGTTTGCTGGAGAGCAGAAAAGTGTTCTAATGTTTTCTTTACAGCAAAGTCAAATTATATTCCCTTAATTCTGTTGCCACACTTGAACCATTTCAGGTGGATAAATGCTTGGGAACATTGTAAAATAATAACTTAATAGAGACTGCTACCTTTTTTTCCTATGTCACAATCCAATTACACAGTAAATTTTATCTTTTGTGGTAATGCCAGGGAAACTGATGTATGAAGTAAGGGAAAAGAAAAAGAAAAAAACAACGCACTCGTGCGCACACACATGCACACACACACACACACACAAAAAAGACTTTTTAATTAGACATTCTTAATTGTGAAGAATTTTCTTTTCAAGGAGCAAAATAAAAGGATTTTTGAACAAGATCACTCTGCTCCTACTCTTCATAATACAAATTAAAATACAAAGAAAAAAAGATGTTAGTATGCTGGTAACCTCTGGGAAATTAAAACAGCAGCTCTTGCAAGGGGATTGCAGAGAAGCAATGCAGAGTCCTTCTCTCTTTCCATTCCATGTGCTTACTAAAATACTAGGATTTCTTTACAAAAGAAATCCAAAATCTGACACAAATTGAGAGGAGAGAGTCTGCTTCACTGCTGTCCAGTGTAATTTCAAATTGACTTATCCTTTCTTTTTCTCATTTGCTGACTGATAAAATCTTGACAGTATTAAAAATAATCCAAGTCCTATTGCATGAGTTGTTTTCCTTCTGCATGTTTTACATATATTGATTGGTGAAATGAAAAAATGCTAATAACCATATGTTGTCACATCAAGCAAATGTGGACCACTTATTTTCCCAAATCACATTATGTCTGGAAGATTTTGCAAAGATCTTTGAGCTGAGCTTGTATTCAGTTTCAAGATGAAATGAACTGACCCAGCAAAGAAGGAAAATTAAATTACTTCTACCCATATTTTATCCCTTTGACATTTACTTTCAGTACTCCTCCTTCCGTCATCTACTTCAGTCTGACAGTTACAGTATCAACACTGAAATGCTGCCTAGCAAGAAAAATACCCCCTTCATTTGTCTTTGATCCAGGCCTGGCTGAAGTCAAAGAGAGTCTTTTCACTGAATTAAGGGAGTTTGGCCAGGTCCTTTGCCATTTATGTATGAGAATGGAAACCCTACTGCAGTGTTTTAGAGTCTGACTTGGAGGGTAAGAACAGTCTCTTCAGCTTCAGACAGAAACCCCACTTGGATCAAAGAACAAGAATTATCAAGGTCTTGAAGCTTTATCTAAAGCTAGGCTCAAGAAAACTGCTGGGAAGATGTGAACTACTGTTACTGACTGCCAAAAAGCAAAATGAGCAAGCCAAGGGAAGACAATGAGAATAACAACAGTCACTCTTGGATTCCCATAACCAACACAATTAAAATAGAAATGATAGAAAAATTAAGCTACCAGAGCCTGAGACTGTCTGAAAACTTAAGTCTTCTTAGACATGATACTGTTAACGGTATTTTCTATTCTCAAAAAAATAAAGAAAACTAATTCTTCTAATAACACCTATGCCCTTATACCTTTGCAAGGATCTGAACATACTTGTTCCTGTCATAACTTTATTACACGAAAAAGTATAGGAGCAGCAAACCTGCTCTACAAGTGTTGTTTTGACTCAATGGAGAGTAGATAGTACATTATTATCAGTTCTGGAAGCTTCATCTTTCTTCTGCTGCAAACTTTAAACTTACAGTCACTAAGTCAATAATTAAACATCAGTGATTTCAAAACTGCTAGGTCAGAGACATGTAGAGCCATTTCTACATCTAAAATCTAAATCAGATACCTAAATATCTTTAAAATAATGTTCCACAAATGTCTCAAGCCCACTCTATGAAGATCATCTTCTCAAGACAAGAAAGAAATTCTGTCTCAACTGAGCTGATGACCATACTTCCATCAGTGAGGATTTCATCCTAGGCCATTGATCACCACCTTCACTGCTTGAGAGTGCCACCTTGGTATTTCTTAGAGGTTTCTCTTGCCATTCAGATTTATGAAGAATCTCACTTCTGCCTTGCTTTGCTTTCAAACAGTACAACCCCCGAGGCAAAAAAAAATATGGTCTTTTAATTATCTTTTTCACTGGGTGCCTGATATTGCATCCAGTGAAGACTGAGTGTAGAGGGATTTCTTCAGGGGCAGATACTGGCTCCATGCTCAGGAAACAGTCAGGGGCTGCTCCCTGTAGCTTCTGCTATGTTGTTGATCCCTGCTTTATGCAATATAGTTGGGGAAAATAATCCAACCACATATATATGCATATATATATATATACATACCATCACATGATCAGCAGCAGGAAGAAAAGCATGGAAATATATGTGCAAACTCTTTTGAATCAATTGGATTCTTTTATAAAAACACTAACTTATTATTCTAGTAAACAGGATTTTTTTTTCCTGTTTGAATCTGTGTTCTTAATTACAGACAGTGTAAGAATTGGGAAGAACCCAATTTTAATATTGAGTTCAGTTCTGAGTCCAAAAATGTGGAATAGCAAGAAGGATGTGTGAGCATTTCATATGCACTGTGAAGTGGTCCAGCATAGAGGTATACTCAGAAACTATATTTATTTCTAGTAGTCAGCTGATTTATTGTTGCTTTGATTCACCCTGCTGAAAAGTTTGTCAAATTTTCCCTTGTGACTCATCTGATATACAAAGTCCAGGGGATAGCTTATGGCTTCAATGCAACCCCACTGAAAAACTTAAAATGCTGTTATGATTAAGTGAACAGCTTTAGCTTTAAATATGAATGTCCCCAACTTCAGAAGGCATTTAAAATTTGCTTCAGTGTAAGGAACTGAGGGACATCCTCACTCCAGCTTTAGGACAAAAACATCCCTTGCAATTTTCATCGCCTAATGAAGGGTTCCTGGGTCAAGCCTTTTGGCAAACTATCCTTACCTTATTCAGAAAATATCCTATCAAGACATGGTATGAGAGACAGGGAAAAAAAGACAGAAACCAAGGATTTCATTAAAGGTTTCTGCTGGTCTTGAGTGTAGGAAGCAGAAGAAATTGCATAAGTGGCCATAATAGTGCTGTGTCTCACTCTATTAGCTTCCTGTGGGCTGTAAAAACACAGGTGTTATCTCTTCTGTTGTTAGAAAAAATATCCTCCACACTGTGAGTTAAGTAGGTCCTCCATTGCTGTCTGTTGGCCCCTGAGTACAAGAAAGTGTCAGCATGGGACACTTCCTGGTGGCAGCTTTCATGCCCGTTCCTGCATCCCAGCTGCCCAGAGGAAAGGCTGGGCATCTGCTGGGATTTGATTTCCTTCCCTCACAGCTCTGCAGAGCTCCTCCCAGAGTTGCCCCAATGTGTGCTGTTGCATCTCAGCTAAACACAGCCTGTGGGTCCTTGGCTAGCTTTGTTTGGGCAAAGCCAACTATCTCCTGCAACTCTGGGAAAGGATCTGCACAAGGAAGGGTTGAATCTCTTTTCACGGTGAAAGATCTGACATGCCAGACAAATCTTAAAATTTTGCTACAAAAAGTTTCATGCTTGTTTCATGGTTGTAGAGACAGATTTAACAGACTGAAGACTACAGCTCTAGACTGGAAATGTAACTCAGGCAGCAAAAATGCATTTTGTAATCCTTTTGTTTGAGAATTCTTTTCTTCTACTTGTTTTGGGTAGGGTGCTGGATGCATGATGCACAATACTTAGGTTAAGTCATGCACAAATTTGTAGAAATTGGATGCATTATCTGAAAGAACAGTCACAAAAGAGAATTATCACAGCACAAGAGAGCATTTTCTCTAACTGGCAGCTCCTGCAGAAGCTGTATTCAAGACACTTCCCTCCACTTCTGAAACAAATTTCAGTGTATTAGGGAGTGCTCAGCCCCCACCTTTGTACCAGGACAGGTCTCAGAGTAAAACCCTGACTTTGCTGTCTTAGGCTGAAGCCATGTATCGTTGCCTCAGCAAGCAGTTGCGTCTAATTTCACTTTACATCAAGCAGACCAAAAATTCCATTTGAAAGGTGACAGGCCAGTGCATTAAGCAATTGCACCAGTGCTGGTGTTAAAGTGGATAAATTATATAAGACTAAAGCCTGACACTAAAAACCACCAGCTGGATCAAGGACGTTTCTATCCATTCTGGCTCATTAGACTTAGGATAACAAGGTCAGCTATGTTAAATTTAATCACAGGCCTTCCTAGATGGTATGGTACATGTGGTAAATGTGTTGGCTAATTTTTCATACCATATCCCAGATTATCTATCACCCGCAGCTTGAGAGGTAGCTTACTTGTTTAAAGTATCCATTCTACTTATGGCCAGTTAAGACAAATCTTTATTGTTTTTCAACTAGGATAAGCCAAATTAATCACAAGCTTTTACCTCCTTCCTCCCCTATTAAAAACAAAGGGGTTGTAGTTCATGTATGCTAGCACTCAGCTTGGCATCATCTTTTTAATGGAAAAATAAACTGAGCTGTCTATTCAAAATTAAATTAAGCAAAATAAATAAGCAAACAAGATTTTTCTTTGCTGTAGGTACAGAGACTGTGTCCAGAATGAAGAAGGATAATTAATTTGAAACTCTTTCAGGAAAACAGTGTCTTTTTATGCTCTGTTTTTAAGGTCCCTAACACAGTAGGAGTCTGTTCTATTGCTATAACTTCCATGCACTACAGTAATAAAAATAATGATGCTGTGAAAGTTATTTAATGTTAGGTCTTCCTGGGTGAATTGGATCTCCCCTCTGGAAGGTCCACTGGCCCTAACAGAACAGTGTCATACATGAAAAGAAGATTGGCATGATCAACTTCTGTGCTACTGATTCAGCTCTTGGGATGCAATTTATAATAATTAGGTATAAAAGATAATGTGATAAAGTGAAGGTGGTAACTTTCCTCCCTTCTGCTGTCAAACATCGGCAGGATTGCATTTGCAGATTTTCCATTTTTTGGAACCACCGTTTTCCCATTTATGCTTGTTTGGAAGCAGCCCTTGTGAGACAGTGTGCTGGTCCTAATCACCAAAGGCCATACAAAAGAGGCCCTAGCATTGGAAGCACCCACTGCAGCTGTTGGTGCACATGCTGCCTTGATAACAGGATTGGCGATTTAAAGTGAGCCAACTCATTATCCTGGGAAATGCTAAGATGATGATACTGATATTAATTATGATTAATTTAACTGTAAATTGCTGTCTAGAATCTAGAGGAAAACATCAGTCCCAGCTAGTTTTATCTTACTGATTTAAATGGCTGTGTCTGAATCTGCTTCGTTAGGAGAAGGGTCCCCAGGGTTCCAACAAACCCAAGAGAAAAGGAATAGAATAAACATACATAAACCTATAATTGGAATATGCTTGTGAAAGGGTCAGCTCCCTTGGTGCAGTGAAGCAGGTCTAAGTTAGGCTGTAGATAATGCCTCTAAGTTGCTTATTCCCTTTGGAAGTGCTGGAAAAACTCTCTAGGAACTTCTGCACTGGCAGACAATTCCAAATCACACCACACTGCTGAAACCTCAGAAGGCAATACTTTTAATGCTAAGTTATGGTTTAGCACCAAATTGCATGCAGGTGGCTTTATCTTCAGATGGTTCTCAGTGGTGTAGTTGGACATCACCTCTTCAGAGATGTACCAGCTATTGAAAAATTAAGCTCAGTTATCAGCAATAGTGTTTGAGATACTGTTTATAATTATTACCCTGAAATTAATTGTACATCCTAAATACTCCAGCATGATATCCAGCACTTAGGTAGCTCCTTATGAGTGACAATTTTTCAGTAGCAGTAAGTGAGACTTGAAGCCTGGCTATGCATTGCTCTGCAATTTGCTGAATTATATGCACCAGGATAACTGAATATTAGAATGCCCAACATTGTGATTTTGTAGAACTTGAAATTCACTTCAGGCCTCTATTTCCCTGCTGGTGCATAAAGAAAAACAACTTGCTTTAAGCTTGGGTGATTATGCCTTTGCATTTGTATCTGTTTTTTCCTGTGCAAGTTCCTACACCATAAAGAAAATGGGAGATAACTTGACCACAAGGAATAAGAAGACATTTAAAAGATACACTCCTTGATTCCCATCATCCATAAATGCAGACACTGGAAGCTGCTTTCTGTTTTCAGTAGAGGAAGGGAGAAGAAATAACATATCCAATTAATAGAACAGGGGACTGTTTAGGCAGCCAGGGCCAGGAAACCTTTTGATGAAAATCTCTGCTGAATTACCAAAGCCACAGCAAAAATGCTGATTTATACCAATAGATGAATATCAGACATGAGTTATAATTTTTTACCCAGACCATCTGTTACAAGGTCTTTATGCCTAAAGTTTCCTGGGGTTCTTTAATGACCAATAGTCAATGTGTTTGTGGATTTTATGCCTACTCCAAAGGACAGCACACTGCATGTTTTGTAGAATATGGATACTCCTAATCTCATGCTGAGGTGCTGATTCATTATAGATTTGGCAGAGTATTGATGCATTTCACTGAATAACCAACAAGTATTCTTTAAGCACTTTAACATTCCCTGGGACATCTAGTGTCCAAATTCTTATTTTATTATAAAATCTCTGATCCATTTATGAGTTCTGCAGATGAAGACACACCAATTTTAATTAATGAACAAAAAGCCATGCATAACCAACTCAGTTTTGAACACTAAAAAGTGGATTAAAACCTTTTTCTTTAGACCTATTGAAAGGCTGTTGAATGGGTACCATAATTTTATACTACTGAAGGCATTTTATTATTCAGGATACTTTCCATGTCAGGTTCTATGACAGATTTGAGCTGATGCACAAGAAGAGTTTGAAGTACACTTAATTTCATATAAAGTGTCATTATGGCTCCGGGGTATCGTGTCTTCCACACAGTACAAACATAATATCCTGGTTAAGGCTCTTAAAAGTAGCTATGATGAAGTGGACAGATAATCTGTCTTTCTCTCTGGAATGTATGTTTTAATTTGCAAATCTGAGGAACTAATAAATCACTATAGCATTACTTGAAGGTAATTAGCGCACATATCCCTCGTTTATTTTGGACTAAGGGCACTAAGTTCATAACTATGCAAGTATTTGTTACTTTACAAATTTTAGTGGTCCAGATTAGTCATCAGCTGATTGGAAATGGAGAGTAGGCCTCGTAAATGCTCTGTCAAGTGATTCATTTTGGTCCATGACAAAACATCCCTGCTCATGAAGACTTGCTCATGACTCACACAAAATGGATCAATGGTGTCAGTTCACTGTTTGGTAGGAATGTGTCCAGATCCACTGTCACAATCATTATGGTCCATCTGATGAGCAAATTTCACTCCAGCCTGAAGAGAGTCTATGTGTCTGCAAATGTGACACCCCCTTCGTACTCACTCACTGGCAGCCACTGCACGGATATCTTACAGACATTTTCTTTTAAAATCAAACATGTACAAGAGATATTTTTAATGGAACAGAGTCAAATCTAGTCTATCAAGACTTTGGGAGGATGGGAGGCACCAGATAATATAATGGGAAGAATGCACTTTCTCCCCTTTACCTCCCAGTTGTGGGACCTGACATGGAGGCTGAGACAAATAGTCTCAGCCTCCATCATTCTGTGCAACCCTCTGAAAATGCATGAATGTTTTTCATGGAAGCTTGAGAGAAAATAATTAAGAAGAGAACTGTATCCAGAAGAAAAAATCCAGTACAAGGTTGTGTTCAAAGACTTTAGGGCACTGGGACAAGCTTTATTACTTGAGGATTGTCATGGCCAATCCAATTGTCTAGTCACTGACACATCTGAATTGGCAACATCAGGTAAATTCATTGAGTATCTCAAAAGGGAAGGTTGTGACCCAGCAAACGCAAATGTGTCCATTTTCTCACACACAGCAGGACATTTGAGGCATATGAGCAAAGTGATAAGTCAGTACAACTCCTATTAATGTTCTGTCTACTTTTAGAATAACTTTCCAGGTCTATCATTCCACAGCTTTGTGTTTAGGACATGCAGATCCTCTGGCCTGTAAAGGAAAGACTCATATCCTTTGTATCTTACTAATGAATTCTCACTGAGTTTAATGGGGCAGAGCCTTGCTGGTGTTAAATCAACACAGCAAGATTATTCTTTACTAAAGAAAGTTTCTGACATGCAGGACAATGAGAATCACTCGGGAGGAGGGAGAAGAAGACAGATAGGGTAACCTCAAGAGCATAGGAAAAATACCCCAAAAAACAAATGCATATAATTTTTCAGAATAATAACTGGTGCACGTTCCTTTCCCTAATATTTTCTTAAATTTCTTGATGCCTTTCAGGGAGACTGAAAGGGAAATACGAAGCAGTCCCACATGCTTTTCTGTATGTAAAGAGCAGTTTTCTGGAAGGCCATTAGGATGGCCCATGGCAGTGTGAACATCCTGTGTTAATTTAAAAGCTCAGTTGGTGATCTCAAGGCAAACTTAAGGCCATTCCAAATAAAGTGTGAGCATGTGTATTTGTACAGTGAAAATAGTCAGGGCTTTGTGTCAACAGTATTTTGCCTGATAGATCCTGCACAACCTAAGTACTGTGACCAGTCCTTATTATGACTTAAATTTCCTTGCTTTCTGTTTTCTTAGGAGAATTTTTCCTTTATGGAGTATTATTTTTGAGTTCTAATTTTCAAAGACCTCACTCTGAGGAGTTGTCTCTGCTAAGACAATTGTGGGGAGCCTTTGGCTTTTATTTAACATTCCAGTTGGATTTCTGGGGCATCACTTTAAGGGTAGAATAACAAGTAATCCATTTTGTTCCCTTTAACATTTGTTATGTACTTCTTTACTTTCAACCAAGCAGACACATTTAGTAACCATCACTGGCTACCTCTGTCAGCAACTCCTCCACTCGCCTACTTCCAAACACAGAAAGTACAAAAAACAGACTTAACTTCAGAGGTGGCAGTGGTGTGGGAGAACAACACAAGGAACGAGGAATGGTCAAGACTGTTATTGCCAAAACACAAGAATTCAAACCAGTGCCCAATGAAAATAAACAGACTGTTGAAAAAGAAGGTGAAAAGTGAATCAAAATTCTGCTGCCGCAGGGAAAATAATCTCACCATTTCCTTCATCATCCAAGCCTCTCCTCAGGACAGCACTGAGGCAGGTATGTTCATCCTTACTGAGAACATCTGAACATGTGCTTAGAGATCAGCAGGCATGCAGCTTAACTAAAGGCATTCCTTTGAACTGCAGCCTATACCTTGCATGTTAAGGTAAATGTCCTTAAAATTATTTTACTGTTTAGTCTTTTTTTCATTAGGCATCTTAGGAGACAATGCCTTCTTTGACACTTAATCCCTCCTATTTGTCGCTTACCTGTGGAAAACTCACCTGTGTGCCTGACTGTCCTCCCCTGACCACACAGACATGCCTCAGATGTCTAACCTGCCAATGTAATTCCACTGTCTGACTGCGACTTTCCCTTCCTGTGCACCAAGAGTCACCCAACGGCATTTGCTGAAGGGTGAGGGACTGTAAAAACAATAGAAAGCCACATAAAACAAGTGCAAATACAAGCTTCAGCTTCTTTACCACTTGCACCGTGAATAATCACTTGCACCACCACCTCATTAAACGCACAAAATTAACACTGTTTCTGCCAGCTTTGCTCTGAATCACTTTGCAGACATGCATGTGGCAAAGTAAGCTATAAGGCTGTGAAAATACAATAATCATGAAGCCTTGGTCTACTGCGGTTACCTGCTGCACATTGCACTTCTTTGGCAGAACCACTCTGATTTGCAGCTGGGTGAGCAAGATGCTGGTTGGAAAAGCACAGGTATGACTGGCAGGCAGGTGGGCACCCCTCTGCAGCTGGTGGTGCTGCCCCTCTCCAAACTGCTGCAGGAGCAGAAATCTGTGCTCCAAGGATGGGACAATGCCCTTCATTACCTGGAGGTGAAGTAAGACTTAAAGATAAGTAGGTTAGTGGGCAGCAGCCCCCCAACAGATGCTTCAAGAGCAGTGCATTTATTTTCAGAGTGGTAACAGGGTTTGGGCAGGATCACTGGTGTTTTGCTGCTCTGGTGTCTTTGGACACGCAGTCACACCCTGGTTATGTGTGACACAACCCTGGCAAGTCTGATCAGAGGCTTCCTTTGTGTGACACAGATGGCAGAAAGGTGCAGTAGGACAAGGCACCATTCTTCCACATTTCCCCCATTATATCTTGTTTTCTACATTGAAATTCTGAGGTGAAGCAGATGGAGGCCATTTTTTTTTTTTGTGGTTTTGGACACTCAGTGATCTTTGATAAACATCAAGAAACATGGATTTCTCTTACCTTATGCATATAGGCAGATCAGCTCAGCTCTAAAGGCATATGCAGTCAGAACAACACACCCACGTTCAGTGAGCTGTACCCAGTGGACCCAGAAGTTCACCAGTGGTGTGGGAAGGGAGAGGCCATGGCATTAGAAGGGCCACTGTGCTTGCAAAGCCTGTGCCAAAGTGGTGCAGCAGGGCAGCCACAACAAGCTGGGAATACTGTCGGAATACTGCTCCTTTTGCTTTGGAGAACCAAGTTCTGGAAGCTCTGCTTCCTGACAGTCTGCAGCATCCCTTAAAAAGAGCTTTCTGCTACTTTGCTATCACTCTACACACAGAAATGTGGTTTATTTGAGATCAGTTGATACAGTTTATATTGGCTGTAACAAAATCAGATACACACTTAAAACATCCTTGTGTGGGCGTTTAACCTGAAAACAATGAAAAAATAAAACAACTAAAACAAAAAAAACTTACCTGCATCATCACATTGGTGTACAAAAATGAAGCCAGAGGTAAAAAACATTGCTCATGGGAGCTGATCACAAAACCTGCCAGCATCAAGCACTGCATTGTGCTGACACTCCTGCATCAAATTTGCTCTCGGGGGACACAGCTGAGGAACTGCAATTGCTCAGTTGTCCTTAAACTTTGGCTTGAACTACCACAAAAAAGTAAAATCTTCAATGAGTGTAGGGTATATTTGGGTCTAAAAATCCTGCCTTGTAGGACAGTCTCCAACTGAAGGCAAACCGTAAGTACTCTAACTCCATTTCACCTCATGGAGCCTAAACACCTTCAAGGATCTATTCAATATTTGTGCCATTTAGCAGAGAAGTGGTGTAAACAAATACTCAAATGAAGATGAGGCAATTTTAAATGAAATGTGTCACTTATTGCCACCTCCTGACAAAGTCATTGGATGTGCAACCCATTTTATAAAACCTTACCCAAAATTATTTGAAAATTTCACACACCCATCCAAGGACAGCTGGCCATAAACTGTGGTCAGGACCATCACATCAGGGCCAAGCATGCAGAATTTGAAAAACTAGGATACAGGCAGTGATCTTAGCTGGCATAAAATATCAGGTGAACTGGTCTTTGGAGGCTTTCTTAATTTTTTAATCAGGTTGGTTTTATTTCCCTCTTTTCCTCTTAAAGCCTTGCTTTGTTGCTTTCTGAGCTGGAAATCCATAAAGTTTTCTCATCAACATTACATTTCAGAAAGTAAGTACATTTTCAGAACGTCTTTCTTCTTTCATGACATAAAGCCTTTAAGTTTTTCCCTGGGAACCATATTTGTAGCAGATACCTTGGCAACAGACACTGTCTTGGTCTGATCCTTATAAGGCTTTAATCAGAACATTTTTTGAAAACATGGATTAAACTCCATCTATGCTATAAAGAAACCATTTTTCATTAAGCCATTTTCAACCAAACTTCATTCATGCAGGACACTAAATCATGCAAACAGAATATAAATCACTTAGCAATTCTATAAATCATGTTGGTCACTGATAAAAGAAAAAAAAAGAAAAATATTAAAGTATTCATTTAAAAATGAACTAAAGAAAAAAAATTACACTTCCTGCATTTCCACTGCCCAGTGCAGCCACATTTAACTGGGCAGAAACCTATGTAAGGCAGAAGATTTTCAGAACTGAGATAAAAATTTCTAGCAGTGGTCAGGAATTTTTGGACTAAAATTTTCTTTTCTTTTCACATACAATGAAAAAATCCCAGTCATCTGTCAAAACTGAAGCTGATTGACAGCAATGGTTTGATCTCAACAAGTCTCTCAGCTTAAAAAAAAATTGCAAAAGGACTATTGAATGATGAAGGACAGCTGTTTTGGCATTTTTAAAAGTGAAAAGTTTTATTTTCTAATTGAAGGAAACAAGAAAAAGCCCCAAGTTCCTTTTGTACTAAAAAGAGACAACTGCTTTAAAAGCTCACAATCTAAATAAACTCTCTGAACATTATTAAAGTAAAATATTTAGCTTGGCCCCATCCTGATTTTATTTTGGAAATTTTCATCCAAGTTTTAAAAGGACCCTTCATCCCTGGTTGGACATAGGAAAAATACTGGAATTCTTGAAAACCCTGACAGGGTGAGGAAGCTCATCCCCATCCAGGTTCAGTATTCCTCTCTTGTGCCAGTTTCACTGGAAGGGTGCTCAACGCCATCTGTTTCTTGACTCTTAAGAGGGCTGAAAAGTAGAAAGGAAGTTATTGCAGGCTTTAATTCTCAGGAGACCATAGACATGCAGGTAAGATCGCAGCCAGAGAAGGTCATATCCTCAGCTTGGGCCAACCAGAGCAGGACATGGCTTGTGTGGAGGTCAGGCCTTATCTAGATACTTGGAGTACTGGCACAAGCATCACTCTGCTAACAAATCAGACCCTGTGTCTAAATGCAAATGTGAACTCTATTCACTGCAGTGCTACCTGTGTTGGCCACTGCTTTGCTAAGCTGGTGTTTTTTTTTCTTTTTGTTTGTTTGTTTTTTGTTTTTTGGTTTTTTTTTCCCATTAATGTACCTCTTGAGTCCATTTTAAAGAAAAACTAGTAAGTCAGCCACTGATTTACCATGGGACCCATTAGAAGCAGGCATTTAAAACTGTAGGCAATTTACTTTACCTGTATCAACCAGCCCTGCTTGTATCAATCACCAGAACATCACAGATATCAGCAAGTAGGGATTTATATCATCTGAGGGTCTGCCTTCTTACCTTTACTGGGATATTTGCAGTAATTCAGTCTTGATTCTGAGAGTGGTTACTTGCAGCTGGACCCCCTTGTAGAGCCCCCGTGAAATAAAATTAGGTGAAGCAATTTCTGAGGCATTTTAAGGCCATTAACATGACGAAAAGTGATTAACTTTAAATCATTAAAAGTGATTGTTTGTGTGATTTACTGCTCTGAGTGAGCACTGTTTGGTTGAAAATGACTTAGTCAAAAATGCTTTTACATACAGCTGGGAGAGGACTTAATCCATGCTTTCAAAAACACTGATTTTAGCCAAATATGGAGACACTGTGCTCATTACCAAAGTAATGGCCCAAGATATTCTGAGGAAGAAACATGTCTCATTTCAGGTCTAGCCCTGAAACCACCCACAGGCTATGACAGAGTGTCAGAGCATTCCTAAGTAATATGCTCCATTTCTGCAATGAAGTTTCATTCTTACAGGAGACCGTTTGCAATGCAGAAACAGACCCACACCCAACAATTTGTGGAATCACTGCAACTTATCACAGTGCTCTCCCTTCTCTGTCCCAGCGGTCTGCCCTCCTCAGCCTTTCCAACACGAGGAAACTTACTTTGAAGCATATCTACGTTAATATCTCCCTACCAAGGAGAGAGAAAATGCCTCAAGTGGCAGAGGCAATATTCGCAATGCTCTCTAATCCAAATACTGTTTTCTGACAGTGTCCCTCTGCCACTGTTTCTTAAGTAGATTCAAGAGGGGTGTGCAGAACCCGGGATGCAACACAGAAGAACCCTTGGAAAGCTGCTTCTAATTGCTTAGGTTGTGTACGTAAATAAAAAACCATCTCATTCAACAATTCTCTGGCTGAGATTTGTTTGCTCCTACTGCCAGATGCAACTTAGAGGCACCTGCTCACCTTCTGATTTGGAAATGAGCTGACAACACCTATTCTGATTTAATTTGATGGGGGTAAATCACTGCAAGTCTTCCAGCACCAAGGATCCATTATCGGTAACTACATTATCTGCCCCGTACTAAACATTTGCTCTGAACACACATACAGGAAAATAAGCAAAATAATAGGAAGCATTTCAGGAAGCAGTTGCTAATCTAAATTTTTCCCTCTCTAGGAGCACCTAGCTGTGTGAGTAGGAGGGAGGAAAAGTGAGCTTACCGTCAGGCTTTTGAAAGTTGTGGATGAATGCAAATAATAAAACTGAATTAAGAGGGGGGGAGGACGTACAGATTTACTCAAGGGGACATCTGCAGGAGGTGGAGGACTTATTTTGGACTGCAAGAAAAGAGATATCCTTAACAGTTGCAGTTGTAAGAGAGAGCTGGTGTGGTTTACAAAAGGGGATATACAGCCAGAGCTGCGTAAGTGGGAACAGGAATTGGTTTCTTTGGGTTGTGGGGCAATGTGGAGCACACAGCCATGCAGCTAACTGTTTTTGCATCAGTGGTCTGCAGGACCATTGTTATCCCCTGGCTACTGCTGGGATTCTTGCTGGGATTTGAGGAATTCATAAAATATAATGAGGGAAATAAACCCCCTTTTGGCAGAGTAGAAAAATAGATCCAAAAGGTCTGCTGAAAGGAAATGTGGATTCTGTGTGAGGAGCACAACCACAGCTTTAGAAGAGATTTCCTTTTTGAGTTTCCCAAAGTCTGTAACAATGCACTGACAACACATTAGCAAGCAGAGTGAGGATTGCCTTCTCCTAACCAAGCACATTCCAAGCAGTGATGACCTAGTGCACTGCTGCTTTTCCCTCTTCCTCACATCTCCCAGGCCCAAGAATGTTCAAGTCCCTTTCAGAGCCAAGTACATCTCAGTTCCCACCTTAAGCTGTTCGCTGGCAAACCCTGCCTCATGTTCTGCTTCAAACCCCATCCCAAGACCAAACAAGTGACCTTGAAAGTATGAAGCAGAGGTGATTGTCAGAGATTTGTTTCTCTGGGAAGCTCAAAACAGCATCCACAGGCATGCTGCACTGTTGGCCTTTAGCATAATCCCTAGGCATTAATTTCACTCCTGTTTCTACAGCAGCCTCAAAGCCTTCATCTACATCTGGACATAATAGCAGACAGTGATGTTTTCCTTGCTATTTACTACTTCCCATTTGACTTGACTATCACCCTCTTTTTATTTTTTTTCTTCCTCTTCAGCTCAATTTTGCAAAGTTCAACAGTGAAATTGCAGCTAAACATAGTTGACATAAGGGGAGAACTACCTTGGAGGCATTAAGAGAGAGCAAAAGCTTGCATCAGCTTTTGCACAGGCACAGCAGCTGACATATGGCACAATGCAACTAGCAACCAGACCCAGAGCTATCTGGCAGTGACCTACACATCTGCTAGTGTAGGAACTGAGGCCTTGGGGCACAGTTCAAACCGAGCTAGTGTGAATGAGAAAAAGCAACTTCCCCATTCTTTCTTATGCTACATCCATCTGTTGCACAGCTTATTATTGGGAATGGTGTTATAACTATTACAACATCCTGTGTTATAAAAAATAACTTCAAAATTACATGGTGGGATTTTTTCTAATGCTGGATTAAATTTACTTTGTGCTCAAATGAAAAAGTTTTCTATTTTATTTTATTACAATTTCCTCTTAATTAATAATATGAAGGTTCATTCTGGTGTTCCACAAAAGTCACACCCAAACACTTTGTTCTATGTTTCTAGAAAAAAATATCGCTTAAACAAAATCTTACCCCAAATCTGACTGAAACAGTGGGTTTTGGAAGAAGACTGGGGATTGGGGAGTAGGAACGCAAATTTTAGAGGTAAAGGAATGTGGCTTAGGATTTAGCAGTGTCCTGAAGATGTAGAGTTAAAGAGAGGGGGAAAATCAAGGTAATACATCTGAAGAGCATGGGTGAGGATTATGAATAAGGAACATATTTTTTGTCACAATGAAGTGACTGGCAACAATATCTAGAAAGGCAGATGTTAGGGAGGGAGGCAGAGGTGGGAAAGTAATTTGAAATACACTACCATAGAGGTCTGAGATGCTCCAGTACTAGGATATCATGAAGTGGATGCTGGTGAAGGGCTGTTGAGATTCCAGTAGAGAGTAAGAGGTAAGGCCACAGAAGGGGAGGAATGGAGAAGAGGACAGGCATATTGTGAGAAAAGACTGCAGGAGGACAAAGATTTGAGCTGTAAAATGTATCTATCAGTACTGAAAGTGGTAAAGTTCAAGGATGAAATAACCCAAACATGCTGACCTCAGAGCACAAATACATAAAGGAAGTTTCTTGGTGCCTGCCTCGTATCACCAGGAGATATTATGCAGTCACAAATTTTTCATCACAAAAGGGTTGATACTGCAACATGTATTTTCCAGTTATCACATATGATTGAATGACAAGTAACACTTCCCTCCCATGCTAAAAGAAGCTGCAACCAGTAGTCAGAGTGTTACTCCATCCTCCTCTGAAATTGTAGTTCTCTTTCTCACACAGTTCAGAGCTGACTGGCTTGTGGTTTCTCCACAGTGGCTTTGGGTTTGGGTTTTTTACCTTTTCTTATTTATTTGGAAATAAAGGCCATTGACTTTGGCAGCATGCCTTGAGCAGGTTCTTCTTTTCTCTGGAGAAAAGAATATACTGGGAAGCATATACTAACTCAAAGCAGGATGACACAGCAGCTGAGATCAATGACGCGAGTAGAGGAAGTCACTGGGAATTTTACTGGGTAAGTCCTAAAAGCAGAGTGAAGTAAGGGGAATTGCTACTTTCAAAAGCATGAAATAACTGGAAAGATGCAGAAATTTCCAACATTGGGAACAATGGGTTCCCAGAGGTGAACAACTCATAGCAGAAAGAAAGAATTCAGGAAGAAGAGAATAATTTCCTTTGGGAGGTATTTTCAGTGAAATTGGACCAACTTCATAAAATCCAGGAAGCTAGGGTTTTTTCCTGCAACAAATATCTGTCGCACCAAATTGGTTAGAGCTAAGATCAAGAAGTTTATGGGCTAGGAGAAATATCCTGTGCTGAGAAGTCAGCTTACTTTTAGGCCTCAAAGAATGGCAAAAAAAAAAAAAACAAAACTCAAAACCAAAACAAAACAAAACAAAACAAAAAAGGCAAAAAAAAAAACCCCAAAAACCAAACAAAACCACAAAAAACCACAAACTTAGTAGTGAACTCCGCCAATACCCTGGTTTTTTTGGGGCTAGTTCAGGAAGACCCAAGTCAGTTTTCAGCAGTTTCTGGCTGTTAGTCCTGCTATTTGTAAGTGAACAGAAAGAGAAGAGTACTGAGAGTCTGCCATCTAATGAAAAGAGAAAAGAAAATCCAGAGGACTGACAAGTAAAAGCCACTGACCACTATGTAAATCCCAACTCTGAAATGTGAAAGTTCACAGTCGCTTCAGAAGATCATGCAGAAAATCCTTAAAGTCATCCAAGGAATAAGGGTATGCTAATCATCACTTCTCTGTCTTACACACACATATGCACAAATGTGCACACTAATACAGGTTTTATACATACACACTTCTGCTTCTTTGGATCAAAACTGGTGTAAATGGTAGTAAACACTTAATCCTTCAATGCGGAAGGGTGGCCATTTGCAGTGTTGAGCTATAGCACCCTTTAGTGCAGTGATGATCAGACAGGGATATCATGAGCACCACCTATTCCTCAGGGCCTTAGGGAAGAGCCCATAACTCAGGAGGGAAGAGGCTCTGCCTTTATCAATAACACTAAACACTTGTAGAGGTCAGAGGGTTTCCCTGTCCTTCTCAGAGACTTATGAAGGTGAGAAACCATAGTACCAATTTAGAGAGGTGTAATTACACACAAATGTTGCCTCATAGGAAATCATTGGTGTATCTGGATAAGAGGCCAGTTTAGTTCACTAAGTCATGTGTTTTATATATCCATCAGGCTTTCCTTCGTGAGTTTGTAAAGACAAGCTGGTGCAGAATCCCCAACACTACCCCAGTGTCCTAAGTGATGACAAGAAGGGGTACACATTTCCATTTAATGACAGACTGTTTCTTTCAGCGATGCTGGGACCCTGGCTAAAAGACTATTGTGCTCGATACCTTCTCCAAAACAAACAATTGAGAGAGTCTGGAAAAACTGTAATGGAAGTGTCTCATTGAAGGATCTGAATTCCCATATTATAAATACATAATTTCATAGTAATCACATACATTTCATAACATAAATGTCTTCTACATCAGGTAAAGAAAGTTATTCCCATTATCAACTGCTGAAATCTGATTTGATTTTTTACAACACAATGCTCTCCAGGGTGAGCAAAATCAGTTTGGCTTTCTAGAGAATACAATTATAGGCTTCAAGCAAAAGAGCTTAGAGAATGATTCAACAGTCTGTCTTTGTAAATTATACTCTGAGATTTGCATTTTTCTCCCTATTTGATGGGGTGAAGGGATTGCATAGAATAGGCCTCAAAGAAAACATTTCAGAAAAAAAAAAAAAAAAGCAATCCAAGGAAAAGGAAAAGTCATGTATGATTTGGAGAGCAGGTATGTGCAGACTTGAAAAGTGGCAGGCAAAAAAAAAAGGGAGATTTAGGGAACTTTGAGGCAATGAGGTAATGATCCAGCTATTTTGGTGGGCTCCAGCCAGTATGGTACAATGCACTCTGGAAATGACAGTGCATGTGTCTGTTTCCTGATGACTCTATTTGATTCTGCAGCTGATAGAAAAGAAACAGATGCAGCTATCAAGATATCAAGAGGCTGGACCACTGCACAGGCTCACACAATTTACAATATTAATATATCTATATAGAAGAGTCTACTCATTCAGCATAATCAATCTTTTCTTGGTTACTTCTGTCTCTATCCAGGTTTTTCTAATATTTTTTGCTTCTTTTAATTGCACTCACCTTCTCTGACC
This sequence comes from Vidua macroura, assembly GCF_024509145.1. Taxonomy (NCBI): domain Eukaryota; kingdom Metazoa; phylum Chordata; class Aves; order Passeriformes; family Viduidae; genus Vidua; species Vidua macroura. Next base: position 64,698,714 of record NC_071572.1, on the reverse strand, counting down.
CAGGCTGACCTGAAGAAGGAGCACTACTAAATCTTTTTTGGATTTATACCATAAAGCTTAACAGGCATCTTCATTAGAAATCTAAGACATCATTAAAGCATTTTTCTCATATTGCCAGTTATAATAGGGAACACAAAATGTGTATTGCATTACTTAGTTTTGAGCTGACTTCTCTGCAGCAAGCAGGAGGGGACAGGGAAGCAAGAAAGGAAGCAAAGCAATAAACAGAAGCTCTTTTTTTTATTTTTTTCCATAGCTGGATGGTCTTCAGATACCTGCTTTATGTTTCTAGTGATGTGTTCCTTCCAGCCCTCTAATATCTGATAGTCTAGAAACAATATCCACATCAACCAAACGATCTATTTATTTTCTAACCATAAATTATCAGATGAGACCCTCAGTTAGCTGCGTCTCAACCTTTACACTTCACATCCACAGTCTTTATCAACCCTATTCTAAAGGGAAGGCATATTTAATTTAAGAGTCTTTTTACTTTTCTCTTCATTTTTCTCTTTTGTGACTTAAACAATCAATCTTCTCTCTTTTCTCGCATCTTTTTACTTGATAACTTCTGTTTTCATTCTTGCTCTTGACTGCATCTCTTTTGTCTCTAACAACCTGTCAGCAAATAGCATTTTCTGTGTTGTTTCTCTTTCCCTTCTGATGGCAGACCAAAGGTATGAATGTAACTTAGCTCTGCCCTGGAGTCAGAGAAAGGGGATTTTGCCTCCAGGGTAGTGACTGGGAGACAGATAAACTGCTCAGAGGAACTGTGACTGCTGTTCTTTCACTGGTTCCTCAGGATGTCTCCCCGAATGCAGGTTCTCAGAACGACTCAGCTGGGAGTGGAGCAGCTGGTGAGGGTGACGCTGCAGGATGGCCGGTGAAGATGGAGGTTACAATGTCCTTTCCAGCATGGCAGTAACACCTTCCTCTCTGGTACATTCTTGAACAAACAGAAATTTAATTTCTCTCAGAAATGCCCCTGTGAGTAGGGACTATCTATCACTGCTGATCATGAGAAGTGAGATCTCAGAGCTACCCCCCAGTTTACAGCCCATCATGATACAAGTGGTGGAGGCCATCCTTGACGCTTGTTAGAAATGAGACTATGCTCGCCTCTGACCCCACCTTCCCTTCCTCTCTGGCCTTACACTGAAAATGGCACATAGAGAAACTCCTTGGGGCTCTGAAATGCTGAATGGCTCTTCCTGCACTGGTCACCTTCACTCTGTGTCATGGTGAGCCAGCACAGCACTGGGTGATGGTGAGCTTTTTCTTTCATAAGAATGCATTGGAGACATCTCTCAGATGAAAAGTTGAGAAATACAAATTCACCCCCTCCCTCTTTTGTCTGTGCTTTCTTCCCCCCAACAAAAAGGGTCATTTCTGCAGCCTCTGCAGCCAGTAGGGATTTTATGGTGGAGCTCATCAGTCACAGTGTGGCTTATAAACACAAAATGCCAGCACAGATCTGTCAAGTCTCTTCCTTGCTGCATGACAACACTTACCTCTCTGTTCCCTCCCTGCCAGTCTCCTGCCTTTTCCACTCTCCCTTGTCTCCAGGTCACCAAGTCACTCACTGCCAGTGCTGTGCCAAAGCACTTCTCAAAGCACAGCTTCCCTCCGTGGCAGCTTTACCTGGCGTTATCCTGCCTCTCCTGCTGTCCCCTGGGGAGTGGCATTAGTAGGGGGTCACACACACCAGCACACACTACTGGAGGCAGTGAGGGGGAGAAAATCACCCCAGAGGGCTTCCCAGGCTGCACTCCACCCTCTGGGTAGCAAAAGGTGTGTCAGGCTCTCTGTGGCTTAAATCTACAGAGTATTTCAGTACTCACAAGGATGTCCCACAGCAAGGACTGGTGTTTTAATACAGCTGCCTCCTGCTCCCGGGCACCAGTCTATAGGGCAAGAAAAGGGGGCTGTGTTACCCCACGTGGGCAAGGCTGCCCCACACATTCCATGCCAGGGAGTCAACAGACATCCTAGCAAAGCCTGTTGAGTAACATGTCCTCAAGCACACTCATAGTTTGTGTTTCAGAACTCTCCAGAGGAGGGTGTTTCAACACAAACCCCCACACAGCTTCATAATATGCTACAGAACTTTATTTGGACACTGGTTGTTTCCATGAGTGGGTGCAATCTGGGTGAGAATGTGGAAATCCCTTTCCTCCAGCAGCCTCTGCTCTGCTGGGACATGTCTCAAACCATGGAGGGGGATGCAGTGCTATGAAGAAGGAGAATGCCCACCACTTTCTTGGCTTGTTGTGGGCACATCTTTACCTATCTGCCCACACCTCGAGTCAAGCAGCAGTGGGAAGCCCTTCCCCTTATTTCACAGGTGCTATTGTAGGAGGCAGTGGGAGAATACAGCCTGAAGCTCTCACAGTTAACCCCTTTCTAGCATTTTCTCTTCTTCTCTTCCGCAGATAAACTGACATCTGATTTATGCAGAACTAAGAAAGCACAGAAATCAAAATGCATAAGCACAGGCAGGTTTTTCTCAGAGGATACCCATGATTCTTTGGAAACCTGAATTTATGTCAAAACCCCCACTTGCTCTCACTGTCCACAGATCAAATTTTGCATACTTTCATCTCCACACTTTTTACAATTTTTTTTTGGTGTGTGTAAGTCTATCTTTCTGACATCCTGTTGTACAGCAAGCACTTCTTTTAAATACATCATCACAGACACTCCAAGCCAATGTGGGATCCTCTGTCACATCTGGAAATGTGGAAAGGGCCACCAGTGATTCCTTGTGACCCACTCCTGTGCTCTGTATTTTACATGGGAAAGATTTGTGCCAAGGAGAGGGAATGTCAGGTACCATAGAAATGGTCACCCAGCAGGTTAAACAGGAAATCCCACTCCTGCTGATGAGGATATATACAACATGGAGAGGTCATTCAGTTCTGAAGGAAACAAATAAAGCTGGCTGAACAATCATAGTGTATATTGGGAAACTTCCCAGAAGTTTCACTGAAGTTCCACTCATCTCAGACTCTTAGTAAATCTAACTTAAATATGATAAATACCTTAAAGACTAGAACTAAGCTACATCCCCAAAAAATATTTCTGCCACAGTTTCCTTAAGATATCTCTAACAATAGATTTTCGATGGAAAAAATTAAGTTCCACTTTTCTGTCCCACTCCCATTCAGTTCAGACTCCTCTGCTTCCCAGGGGAAGCAAATAGCTTCTCTTCCTCCAAGAATATCTGAACTGAAAAAGCTCTCCTGTCTCACCACAGACTTCAGGTAAGGATCCCACCCTCAACAACTTCAAAAGCTTCTGCTTATGACTTCAGGAATGAGACGCTGGTATTCATGTTAGGTCTAACAGACCTATATTCTTCTGTAAAAATAAAGAAATGTAGCTACTATTTGGTAATGGCATGACTTTGCAAATAAATTCATGTAACTAAATCTGTCTCGATTCCCAAACCACGCATAAAATGATGCAAAAATGGAATGCAAATTTTCAAAGATCAGAAAAAGCACATTTCTCTTATTCTTATTTGGACCTCCATGTATACATCAGTAGATTACCTTATACATCATACATCATGTTTTGGTTCATTTATAATAACAAAAAAAAAAAGCTGTTTAAATATTTTGTCAACTGTCAAGGGGGATTTCTTTCTTTAGTGCAAATAATTAAGTATTGAAGATATAGTGATCTATTTGATACAGAGAGAATAAAAGATTTGAAGAATTTTAAATAAGAAAAATAAACCCTATATGAACTGACTACTGTACACTTATAAAATGTTTGAAATTTAAGGCTGATATTTTAGACCTATCCCCAGAAAGTCTTCTAGTTAATAGCTATGCATATTTATGTAATTTAAATTAGTTACTTTCATTCTCTAATATTGTTCTATGAATAGAAGATAAACTTAGGAACTAGAGAGATTAAAAATTATGAAAATAAGATTCAGAAACACAGAATTGTTAAGGTTGGATCTGGTATCATCCCTGCCAAGGCAGGGTTACCTAGAACAGGAGACACAGTCCAAGTGGGTTTGGAATGTCTCCAGAAAGGAAGACTCCACAACCTGCCTGAGCAGCCTGTTCCAGTGTTCAGCCAGCATCAGCATAAAGTTCTTCCTCATGCTGAGGTGAAACTTTCTGTGTTTTAGTTTATGACCATTGCTCCTTGTCCTGTCACTGTGCACCACAGATATTAGTCTGGCACCCCCCTCTTGACAAATGCCTTTGAGATGTTTATATGCACTGATGACATCCCCTCCCAGCCTTCCCTTCTCTGTACTAAACAGGCCCAGCTCCCACAGTCTCTCCTCATAAGAGAGGTGCTCCAGAGCCCAAATCATCTTTGTAGCCTCCACTGTACCCTCTTGTTTTTCTTGTATTTAGACTTGAAGTTCATTCCCTAGTCCATATAAAGAACTAAGGCACATAATGTTTTGCCAGATTACAGTGCACTGTATTTCTTCCTATTTCAGTAACAATAAAATGATTGGATGAAAAAAGAGAATTTTCTCTACAACTTTTCTGTAACTAACTGTGTAGCCTAAACACATTTTTTTTAGTATGTAATATAGAGGGGATTTAGACTCTACAGAAATATAGTGTGTGAGACAAAAAAGCAGAATTTGGTATCTGCAGGTACCTATTATAGCCATCAATTCAACCCATCACTAAAACATGCACTGGCTGGAACCCTACAGTGCTTAAACACATGCTTAACTTATGCATTTTACTGCATTAAAACTTGGACTAAGTAGTAATCACTGTATTTTACATTGGTTTGTTGTACAACACAATGTTGTACATTGGTAAATGTACTTGTCATTGCCTCCAGTCACAGTTGCTGAACTTTGGCCTTAAATATTACTCTAAAACCAGAAATCCCACCTGAAGTGCTTCAGTACTTTCTTCTTATATGGAGATACATAAATATCCTAATTCCTCCTAACATCTTCATTGAGATTGCCCATTTGAATTTTTAGCTGCAGTTTTCCAATTTCTTCTAAAACCCTTCCACAGTAAATGCATCCTTGGGATGCTATGGAGGTACCAAAGCAAGCTAGGACATTACAACAAGGCTGGAGCACAATGGCCACCAAAGGAAAGGTGGGAACACATCATCAAAGCCAAATGGTAGAGAAAGCAGCTGGGAGGAGAGAAATGGTCTGGGAAATGGTTGTATAAAGTATTCACAGAACCAGTAAAATAAGCTGAGCTTCCCAAGCCACCAAGTTCAAGAGACTTTGGCAAGTAAAATGCATAAAACCAGTCCCAAAGGCAGGTCATCAGGTGTAACAAGATGAAAGCTCTTCAGAGATGTTTTATTTCCTAAGATTTTTCTCTCATTCATATATCCATACATCAGATTTTTTGTGAGAAATATATTTTCACAATATGGTCATTTCAGGCCTTTCTCTGTCCTAGCATTTTGCAAGATGCCAGGTGAAGTGTATGCACCCTTTGTTCTCTCCCCCTCCTTTTTCTCCCCACTCCCTGTTTAGGCTGGAGCTGCATCTGCTTCCGAAGGAAGGAGGCATATTTCAAATCTCTAGGAAACAGGAGACTATCACAGCTCTGATTTTCTCCAAAATTCAGATAATTGATTAATGAACTTTTCCTCTCTGCTCATTTGCAGCAGCAGGAGGAGATGATTATGACACTTGTAACTGAAGGTTCAGTACAGTGTGGTTACAACAAGCCAAAGGCTAGGAAAAGGCATGCACATTACATGACATTTTTAAGAGTCTGCCAAGACACAGGAATGAAAGGGGTATCATCAACAAGTCCCCACAAGCTGTGCTGTTTGTCTTCTACTTTCACACACTGCAGCACAGAAACCACACTAATGGATTCCCCAAGTAATTCCTGCCTCTGCATCCGAGCCTACCTGAGAGCTCAGGTTCAGAGACAGCTGCATATGCCTGTGTGTCTGATCCAGTCCTCCTCAGCACACACTCAGTGTCTTTGTCCCCCACGTCACAACAAAGGTTGGAAGCAGACTGAATACTTCCAAATGCTCTGTTTGCAATGTCAGGGTCACAGTGACTTCCTTTGCATAAAAGCAAGCAGAATTACCTTTGGGGAAGAGACTTCAGAGGATGATTTGGTGATAAATGGAGCCACATGTTTTTCCCACTGATCCCAAGTCACTGTTTTATATACATGTGCCTTCCTTCCTTCCTTCCTTCCTTCCTTCCTTCCTTCCTTCCTTCCTTCCTTCCTTCCTTCCTTCCTTCCTTCCTTCCTTCCTTCCTTCCTTCCTTCCTTCCTTCCTTCCTTCCTTCCTTCCTTCCTTCCTTCCTTCCTTCCTTCCTTCCTTCCTTCCTTCCTTCCTTCCTTCCTTCCTTCCTTCCTTCCTTCCTTCCTTCCTTCCTTCCTTCCTTCCTTCCTTCCTTCCTTCCTTCCTTCCTTCCTTCCTTCCTTCCTTCCTTCCTTCCTTCCTTCCTTCCTTCCTTCCTTCCTTCCTTCCTTCCTTCCTTCCTTCCTTCCTTCCTTCCTTCCTTCCTTCCTTCCTTCCTTCCTTCCTTCCTTCCTTCCTTCCTTCCTTCCTTCCTTCCTTCCTTCCTTCCTTCCTTCCTTCCTTCCTTCCTTCCTTCCTTCCTTCCTTCCTTCCTTCCTTCCTTCCTTCCTTCCTTCCTTCCTTCCTTCCTTCCTTCCTTCCTTCCTTCCTTCCTTCCTTCCTTCCTTCCTTCCTTCCTTCCTTCCTTCCTTCCTTCCTTCCTTCCTTCCTTCCTTCCTTCCTTCCTTCCTTCCTTCCTTCCTTCCTTCCTTCCTTCCTTCCTTCCTTCCTTCCTTCCTTCCTTCCTTCCTTCCTTCCTTCCTTCCTTCCTTCCTTCCTTCCTTCCTTCCTTCCTTCCTTCCTTCCTTCCTTCCTTCCTTCCTTCCTTCCTTCCTTCCTTCCTTCCTTCCTTCCTTCCTTCCTTCCTTCCTTCCTTCCTTCCTTCCTTCCTTCCTTCCTTCCTTCCTTCCTTCCTTCCTTCCTTCCTTCCCTCCGAACTGCCTTCCGAACTGCCTTCCTTCCTTCCTTTCAAACTGCCTTCCGAACTGCCTTCCTTCCTTCCTTCCCTCCCTGCCTCCCTGCCTTTCTCCCTCTTCTTTACAAAAGCCCCAAAGTGATGCATGCATATAAAGTGCAAACAAGCACCTCACTCTCCTCAGACAGCCACAGAAATCCACTGACATGACAGAAACTGTGGTTCAGCTCTGTTCCTTCTAAGGGTACTTGAGCCCAAGTGGCGAACTCAGAGGCACAGCTCTCCCACATCCTTTATTTCCAGAGGGTGCTATAATTTTAGCTCTGAAATCCCTGGCGCTAAGGGGATTAAATCAAGCCTCAGCTTGTTGGTGCACTTGATTCATTCAGTAATCAATCACCCTAAAACATTCCAAGCAAAAAGGCCAGTGTAATTTGTAACTAAGACCACAAGAAAGGGAAACAAAATCAATATTAGAATATAACCTAGTATGGACAAGGGTTTCTTGCACAGGATTACGAATGGGATAAATACAAACATTTAGAAAACAATTACACAGAATGTTAAATGATCCTGGGATGATCAGTGTCAAAAGAACTGCTGTACATAAAGACAAAAGCCAAACATGAACCACAAGAAATAAACAGCAGAGAATGGGAATGTTTGTGTTTTGCTTTCAAACTATGTTTCCAAAAGTTTAAAACACCTATAAAACCATCTAAAATGTCTATAAACCCACTGAAATGTACATACAACCACTACATATTTGCTCAATATATTTCAGTAGTTTTAAAATTCTTCCTTGCTGCTTTAGAAGTGTGAGGCTTTCCAAAGGAAATGGTTGCCAAACCTGATGCTTGAGACAAAGAAACAAATTGTTTAGTGGGATACTTCCTTTCCTATCAGGTGAGTTAGTCTTTGTAACATTGTCTATGAAGAACAGTTGAAAATCTGTGATTCTTTTATTTTTTTGGTATGTGTTATTTTCCTCATTTCAATTAATTATCTACAAGCACAGTTGACTTAGCAGAGTGCCTTCAAAAATTCCTATGCTTCAGTGCTATACTACTGAGCAGAGTTTAATGCTAGATGATGTTTTAAGGGAGCCAATTACATTCAGATTCCCCCCCCCCAAAACAACTAATCCATCTTTTTATTTCACCCCTCTGAGAAAACTCTACATTGCAAGTAGAGTTGGTGATACATCAAGGATCCCTGGTCAGAAAAGACTTTTGAAGACATGCAGGCCTGATTTTGAAGAAGTATTATTTGCCTGTTCTTGGGAAAAAAGCCATCCCTTGTTCTACTCCTTATCAATAGGTAGGGAACAAACAAACAAAGATGAATGAGAGTGCAGCTTCAAATAAGTGACTGTGAACAATGACACTTCAAGTGAATGTCTTGAAGTGAGACTGGGGATAGGTCTGAGGCCTGTTGGGGGAGATACACTCTGAGCTACTCTGGACAAAAAATAGGACAGAAGAGATGAAAAAAAGGGAAGGTGTTTCAAAGGAAAATGCTGCCTTTTGTTAAAGAAAAAAAAAAAAACACATTACACAAAATCAGAAAAGTTTGTAGTATGCAATTTTTAGTAATAACACACCATATACTGCCATGAGTTGGTACTGGGCTTCTTTTCTGTTTCCTTAAACCAACATATTTTGTCCACAACCATCTAGAAATTATTTTTTTGATACAGGTTTCATGTCTGGCATCTGTGTAATTCTGCTCTGACCTAATGTGTACAGGGATTGCACTAAAATGGTATTAGATGGCAGAAAATTAAGTTTCCAGGAAGCAGAAATAGAAAAAAAATTCAATTTGGTGGAAAGTGAAATGGAGAAATAAATGCAAGAAGTGGTGTGAAGGCATAAATTTACCAAGAAGGCACAAACTATATTAGCTTGACCTGAAGTAGTGTATGACCTTGGAATTTAGACTCTCACAAGCTTGCAGAGGGGCTGGCTCTGTCTTCCCCTGCTTCTGTCTTCTCCTACTCTGCAGCTTTGCAGCATCAGCTATGCTCCAAGCCAGAGGCTATCCATATGCTGGTATTTCAATCCTATCTCTCCAGAAATGCTGTCTCTTCTCCACAATGACCTTCAACTTTTTTCCTGTAAGGACTTCTGTGCTGTACAGATATATGCCAGTTGGCAAATTGCTGCTGTTGGGCTACAAAACTCAAAGGTCTGAAAGGAATTAACCAAGGCAGGAAAGAAGCAAGAAATGGAAGAAGTGTATTTAACCAGCAAGGTGCATAGAAGAGTTGAGAAAAATAAGATGGGTTTTTACCAGATATCATATAGGAAAGCAAGAATGTCAATAAATTAAAAGGCAGGACATACTCAATAATAGCAGTGAAAGGATAGATTTTCAATTTCTGCTTCAGGACACATTCTGCAGAAAACAATCCTTTGGTCACAAATATAGCTGAAAGATCTGAAAAACATTTTCCAAACTCCCTGGCAATGTGATGAATTGCTGATAGATAGTCTCCAGCTCTAAAATGGTCCACTCCAAATTTGGAGTCCCTTAAATGCTAAGGAAGGGGATATGAAAATTTAAACCCAGATTTCTTCCTTCACCTTTAGAACAAAAATCCCATGAAACCATGATTTGACTTCAAAGAATAACCCCTTTATCAGCAACCACAAGATATATGCAACTAACCCAACTGTTTAGCTGGCACTTTGTGAAGCCAGCCACCCAGGATTAATTGTAAATAGAAAGAAATGGGCACTGCCAGAAGACACATTGTCCCACCTCAATAAAAACACCTGCAGGAAGAAACTCATCCCATGCTGCCTAATTCCCGAGGCCCAGGTGGTTACCTTAGATAAGACATGTTCAGACATTTCATTTCTTCACCCTCCAAAAGCTGTCCCATCTTTTCTTGGGATTTGGCCTTGTTTCTCTGCAGGCCTAAATTTTGTCTTTTCAATGAATGAAAAAGCAGTGATGTTCACTTTGGTTTTGCTTGGAAAGATTCACAGAGCTTGAAGCAGACACAAAGCAGGCAGCAGTATCAGTGCCTGGCCAGAGAGATCAGAGCAATGCTTTTACCCCAGCTCTTGGTACACAGCTGGAGGAGAGCAGAGAAAAAAAAACCAAAAAAAACCACAAACCCCAGTTATCTTACTGAGAGGAGCTGAGATGAAGCAGTGGAGGGCTGGGAAAACTAGGGCACAGTAGGTTTAGACACTGACCTTACCTGGGTCCTGCTGCAACAGGAAAATGGGAGACAGGCACAGCCTGCTGCCTTAGTTGCTGGACATCTCAGCAGCATGAGAAGTTAGCCTTTGGCAGCCTCCTCTTCTCTTTCCCCTCCTCTCACCTCATGATTTACTTTCTAACAGTATCATGAGAATTGCTGCTATCCCTTTACCTAGCTTAGGTTAGCTGTATTTGAATTTTGCATGTTATTTACTGATGACCTGCACTTCAGAAGATATCTGCTTTTTGTAGCCTTGCTGTGTAAAGACTGACAGCAACCTTCATCAGAGGATAATTTCCAAATGAGGAAAGTATCCACGTGGGACTGTCAGAAGCACTGAATTGATTTGTGCCTGTACCACAGGTCAGATTTAAACCCATTTTTCTTGAAGACAAACTAGACTGATTTATTCTCAGGGGCCTTACCCTCCACTCTTTACAAGCCTCAAAACCCAGAAAGAAATGATGTATGAGCAGTTAGTACACCCATATCATGTGAGGGCAATTGATTCAATTACATTATAGCTACTGGAAACAAAACAGCCATATGGTGAGCTTTCTTCCCCAAAGTAATGGATGATTCACAGCCACAGCTCTGAACCCAGAGCTTGTTCCCTGTATGGATGCTGCCCCCTAAGCAGGCTTCCCTAGGGAAAGCTTTCCCTGACCCATGGGAAAAATCCAAGTTCAGACTGGTTAAAATAAGTATCTAAATCTCATTACACTTCTCTGAAGCTTCTCTGAAGCTTCATCTGAACTATCCAGAATTTCTGAGTGTACAAATAAAGCATTGATAATTTTATAAGAAAAGGATTTGGGTGTATACATGTGTGCAGGCACATATGTACATGCTTTTCATTATCTCTCTATTCTGGAAGAGCAAGAAATAGATTGAGATGAAAAGCAATAACTGTACTCTGTTTTGCTTCATGTGCTATGCACAGTGTTGGCTCTGAAGACATAAAAAATTAAATCATGAGCCAAACCTGGCCTTAAATCGATCAAGCTCTGCTGGCTTCAATGGAGCAACTGCAGAGATGTACTCCAGCCACTCTTCTAAGCCCACCCATTTTCACACCCTCCCTGCTTTCCAGCAGGCTGTCTAGGCTGCCAGCCGGAGATAGGAAATGCAAAGATTCAGAGATATCTACAAAACTTGCATATGAAGTAGCATGGGGAAATTCAGCATAGCTTTTGAAACCAAAGGAAAATTAAAAAAAAAAAAAAGGGAACAAAACAAATGAGCTTCTCCTTTTCCTTATAAAGGGAAGACTTAGTTGGAGAAATTTTGTTCTGAGCATTTCAGCATCAAGTCAGGACTGTTTTACCAGGCTCAGATTTTCTACACATGAGCAAAACTCCCTGTGGTTCAGAAAAGCCCCACTGTTAAAGGTAGCTCTGGGAATACGTATGAGTTGTTACTAATGAATTAAAAATGTGACAGCAGCTTTGGGATTTTTGTGGTTTTCCTGCTCTTTGGTTCTGACCATGAAAAGCCTACTAAGCAGAGCAGTTAACCTCAGAACAAGCAATATTTACTTGTACTTCCCAATACTTAAGACAGGAAATGCCTTAAATGTTGCAAATACTAAAGTTACAAAACTGTAAATGTTTGCCTGTCAGACACACCTGACAAATTTTTACAACCCTCAGCTGCACTCAGGCAGAGTCACCCCAGCACTTGGATTTTCCCCATTTTCTCCTTTTCCCCCATTTTACAGCAGGATTCATAAAAACTAGATGTTATTGTGCATTTTGGTTTCAAGGATGCTGTCCTACCAGTACTTGTAAAATTGTGATTTGGATTTCAAATAATCCTTTATTCATCTCTTTTTTTTTCTTTTTTTTTGTTGATAGAAAGGGAAATATCTCAATTTATGTTTTATTTGCTAGATAAAGGCTTGAGACTGTTCTTCAAATATTTAAGGAGAGAAATTAATCAAGTAACTTTTGGGAAGATTGATTTTAATAATTAATTTCTACAGAATGATATAAATCTGTGGAGTATGGAAAATGTCAGGACACAGTGAATGCCACAGAAACCTTTAAATGCCATTTTCCCCTGGGATACTCTAAAAAATTGGCAGAGGAATCTTCCTACCTGGTTTCATTGTGAGCTTACTGGCTTGGGTGTTTCCATGCCCATTCTTGCACAGGCATCTCAGAAGTGCAATTCAAACCTGCAGTCTGGTTTCTGTGCTTGGCTGGCCCAGCCTGGCAGCAGCTGTGGCACCCAGCCCCAGGGCGGTGTCACTAGGCACTGGGGAGTGCAGAGCACCCCTGCCCCAGGGCTGCAGCCACCACCCACTGCAAGGGCACCTCACCCACCCCATACCAGGCAACAGACCCAAGGGGAGAAGCAGAGCCCTGACAGTGATTGAAACTGGGGACAAAAAGCCCCCACATAGGAAAAGGTAAAAGGTAATGCCTCACCACATACACATTTTGGACGGAAAGGAGGCCTTCCCCCACCTTCTCAAGGCTGTGGTGGCGTTAAGGAGATGTTTGGCTGGTTTTACATGGCAACACATTGTTCACATGCCCTAAATGCGACAATCCACAGGGTGAGGATCTGGCACAGATTGTCCAGAGAACCTGTGGATGCCCCATTTCTGGAAGTGTTCGAGGGGAAGCCCCCCTGGAGGGCGTCTAAGCAGCCTGGTCTAGTGGGTGGCATCCCTGCCCATGGCAGGGATGCTGTAACTAGATGATCCTTAAGGTCCCTTCCAACCCCAAGCCTCCTGTGATCTATGATATGCTCATAGAGACCTTATTCTCATGTAGCTTACCCAGTAATGCTGTCCAACTGCATGTGAAGAGTCCTGTGTTCAAGGAATGAAAAGACATTACTAGATCTCCAGATTTACCACTATACAAAGGAGAGGAGAATCATATGTTAGGAATTTGTTTGTATGATTTTGTCCTGTAGCCCCCCTGTAACACATCCTTGTGTCAGGGGAGAAATTCCCCTCAGGGATTTAAATCAGCACAATCATCCCTAACTCAAACAAATCTGATAACCGAGGGCATAGTTCCTGCCAACAGCCACTGTAAACGTGAACAAGGAAGTTTCTGGACTTCTCTTTTAACAGTGAGGTGTTAGGAGTGTAGTCACATACTACTGTGTCTAGTGTTGCACTGGGAAGGGGGGCTGGGGTGTCAAGACAGAGTCTGCCACCCTCTCTCCCTCTGGATTTCATGTGATTATTCCAGCAGCTGCCTGCTGCTGGAATGCGTCCTGATGCCCCACTACTGCAGTGGCATTGTGTACTAGCTGGACATCCTTTATCTTGCTGTCTTCCAGCTTTGATCCATCCAAGTAGACAAGCAATGAATTTAATACGGTTTGCTTGAATCCAAAATATTCCTACTTTTACTGTTACTTCTGTGATAGGGGTAGATTTTTAATACTCTTCCACCTGAAGCATAAACTTACATGTTTTCTAAATTCATGTATCCACCAAAATGTCCCTCAAAATTTTAGATGATTTCTTTCTTTTCCCAAGATCTGCAAGGGTGTCAAAACTAAAATTTGTACTATTACCAAATTATATGTCAGCTGATAATATTTTTGGAGTTTGGGAAAAAAAAAAAAGAAAAATAAACACAATCCTCCAAAGAAGTAAAAATAACCTGGTTAGGGGGAAAAGGGAGAATACTCTATTCTGACCCATTATCAGTTACATTACTCCACTGCTCAAAACCATGTTACTTATGATTTATATACACATCACCTTTTGCTATAGTTCAGGATTTTAAAAAAAATGGACATCTTCTTTAGGTTCTCAAATACAATCAATAATAACAGGCTTGCAACTTTTTCAAGACTTAACGAAATGTACAAAATATTGTAAATGACTGCATACATATAAGATCTTTTTTAAGCTTTAAAAAAAAAAATCAAAGTGGTTCCAAAACCCACTGTCATTGGGAACCAGACTATAAATATTTTTAATGAGTCGAGTTGAGATTAATTTAAATATTCATTCTGAATTTGTGAGTTTTGTCTCCTTTCCACAGCCTCTTGTGACTTAACATAGCAGGAGCTGCCAGCCTTAAGTATCCGGTGTCTTACATGTGCCCTTCCTTAAGACTCACTGCCATGTCTCCAGAAAGTTAAAAAGGGAGCAGCTTCAGGAAATGCTACATGTAGCACTACTGTGTGTTGGAAATGTGTAGCAGTCTCTAACAACTATCCTGTGTGCTCAGCTCACCACAGTCCCACTGGTGAACTTTCATTAAACACGATGATCCTTAATTCTGCAAGGCAGCAGGACAGTTTCCTTAGCAGCCAAGGAATTTTCTACCCAAAAAAAACAGGATCCATATATTGTAGTATCTTTCTTTTTATACCAGTTAATGTTAAATACTTCAGAGGAAAGTGTAAACAATGATCTTGATTTAGCAAAATGACATCTGCTGTGTTTTAAATGTTTAAGACCTCTGGCTTTTGCCTTCATTAAAAGAATATCACAACTTGAGTAGCACTTCAAACATATGTTACATATGTAAAATACATATATACATTAAAACATACATATCTCTACTCCAAGTTACTTGAATGCATTTTTACCTTGAATACAAAAAGTTTCAGGAGGATTGAACCCCGTGCCTAAAGCTATATAGGAATTTGAGTGCTCCCTTGGCAAGGGATAAATAAGAGCACGTAATTGAATGCACTGGTCAATCAGGTTATGTTGATACGACTAAATAAAAGCCAGCCAAGAACTGATCTTGGGCCCCAGGGGCAGAAATCTGCCCTTTCTGTGGCAGATTTGTCTTGGAAACAAATATTTGGCATAGTTTGAAGGGGAGCCAGGGAATGAGCTGGCTCACAAAGCAGCAGGGACAACAAGAGGGCAGGCTCTCCCTCCCTGTGCACTTCTCCTTAGTGGTACAGACATACCCTCAGGATCCTGTGCCCCAGTTCCCATACCAATTTTCTGTTCAGATTTCACTTCTGTTATTCCTGCCTACAACAGTGCACACCCCTCAAAGGCCTTAACAATTTTCTTACTTATGTAATGTTAAATCCCAGGGAAAGATTGCTTTTTTTTTCCAGGTCAGAGTTCTAATGACATGAGGTAAATATCTTTGTATTTCCTGGGAATGTAAGGCTTTGCTTTACTGATGATGTGCCTATTTCTGTTAATCCAGGTCTTTCATCAGTACCTGGGATTGGTCTGTTCCACCTTACTTATGTTCTGGAAATGTCTGTTATTGTATGCTTTGATTTGTTGTCATCAACAAAACCAGACTTTAACAAAAATTTCTCTGAGAGCAAGAGTGAATCAGAGCTGTAATTGGACCTTCATAAAAATATCATCTTTAGAATCTTATGGTTCCCTCACCAATTTGATCAACTAGTTTACCTCAAAGGGCAATTACCTGCTGAAATGCTGCAGACTTTGTGTACCATTTTGAATATCTGAAAATAAAGATTTTTCTTATGGCACAGTGTGGGTGCTGGTGTAAAAAAGCCTATAAATTGCTGGAATTTTAAACAAATATCAGTATTTTTTGAATCAAATTCCAGACCTCCAACTGTTGAGCTTGACAGGTTTATCTTTAAAATTTCTGTATTTGCTTTAAAATGTTTGACTTCTGTAATCAGTGGCTAAAACAACAAGAAGACCACTGTACAGAAAGAAGAAATGGTGGAAGTTAATATCTAAGTACCAGGTATTTTTTTCTCCCCACACAGTTCTATTTTATTAGTTAAAGTATTTTTAGTCAGTCATAGTTTGATTCTTTTTCATAAGGTGAGTGCTTTACGTGATGCAGCTACACCAAGTTCCCTTTACTTGATATTTCATAAAGAGTTCAGATCTCAAAGGCAAGAGAAAAAAATGGAAACATAATGACAAGTAATTCAAACTACAATTTGAAACAGAAGTTTTCATTTTTGTTTGTAGTTATAAATCAGAAAGTGGTCCTCTTCCCCACGTTCAGGAATATGCAGATCCTTATCACAGCAGTAGGCTAATCAGAATTTTTAATCAATATTTTTACTGCTTTTGCTGAATGAGAAAAAAATAAGGCTGAGTTACAGAATGAAGCATACTTTACAATTTATTATTTAAACATGCAAGTGTCTATGGGAAAAGGACTGGAACATGTCAGAGAAAGAAGACTTAATTATATATTACATTTCAGAGGTCCTTTCAGCCCATAGCTCAACAGTTTCTAGATACTCAGTCAGTCACTTATTTTTAGACCTAAATTTCTTTCCATTACACATGAAACAGTTATCTAATTTATAAGGTACTCCATCAAAACTCCAGTTCTTAACCATGAGGTAACAGAAAGCATCAAATGTGTTAACTAAAGGACCTCCCAGCAGTTTTGAGGTCCATATTTTCTAGTATTCTAACTCCTTTATTCTACTCCCTCACTTTTCTTTGCAGCTTTACCATAATTTTATATTTAGGACAGGGCCTGAAAATAACTTGTGTTTAATAGAATCAAGGAATGTCTTGGGTTGAAAAGGATCTTAGAGATCACCTACTTCCAAGCCCCTGCCATGGGCAGGGACACCTCCCACCTGACCTGGCTGCTCAAAGCCCATCCATCCTGAACACTTCCAGGGTTGGGGCATTCACAGCTTCTCTGTGCTGTGGCCTGTTCCAGAGCCTCATCACCCTCACAGTAAAGAATTTCCTCCTAACATCTTATGTAAATCTCACCTTTTAGTTTCAAACCACTGCCTTTTGTTTTATCATTTTACAACCTTGTAAAAAGTCCCTCTCCAGCTCTCCTGAAGGTCCCTTCAGGTACTGGAAGGCTTCTTAAGGTCTCCCCAGAGTCTTCTCCAGGCAGAACAAATCCAACTCTCTCAGCCTATCTTGGCAGGAGAGGTGCTCCACCCTTCTAGAATAGTTAAGGTTATAGAGGGAAAGAAAATAAAAACCAATACAGAATCATGGGAGAGCACTGGTGGACCTTGCACTGGACAGCAGTGATCCCCTTGACTAGAGCTGCTCAGGAGCACAGTCCTGCAAGAAAGGCAGCAGCTGCCTTGGATACCTCAGTGCACATGGAAAAAGTGCCAAAACCACTGTGCAGTGGCCCTGTACATGCAGAGTTTGGCCAGGGACAGGTTGGAAAGCAGACCTGCTGCTTGTGTTCAGCCTCGTGGCCATCCTTGGAAGCTACCAAACCCACTAGTTTCCTCTTCCCCAGGCACAGCTCCCACTTGCTGCTGCTTTCTTGGTGCACCTGCTGGCTCTCGGAAGGACTTTCACAAAGGGCCCTTGTCCCCTTCAGGCCACCACAGCCACTGATCAGTTGGAGAAGAAGATTGCAAATATGAGGCCATGGTGCAGTCTTTTCTCTGGATGAAAAATTAGCTGGAGACTTAACTTTCCTGTGTATTGCAGTCACTACCAGAATGTTCCCAGATGAAAAACTGCTGTATAAACTGTGCCTCCCTTTCCCCTTGCCGATGGAGCCCCCTGGAGAAACATAAAGCCCTTGGGCTTGTGTCAATTCTCTGACAATCTCACCTTTGCTTTACATGGACTGGGAGCTATACACCAGCTGGTGTGATCAAGACCTGAAAATTACTGTCTTAAATCTAATGCTGTGTCCAGCATACACGTATAATATTTAATACCTTTAACAAAAATACAAAAGCAAATTCTTTGCAAAGCTAAGGCATGTGTGTCCTATTTGGCAATTGCAATATCTTTCTCTAGCAGATCAGCTTTCATCCTTTAAAGCTCTTTAAAATAACACAGGAATACCAATTATAATATTGTAAATAGTATTGCTCAGCTCTCTTTTCAGCAGAGGAAATAAAATAGCCCATCTTGTAAAAATGGTTCCTTATCACTCTATTTCCTTTGTGACTTTCCACACATTACATTTATCTTTAAAAAGGAAAAAAGGAATTCAGTCTTGTAAAATCAATTAGGATTTTAAGCAATGCAGTAATCTTCTACTTCCTTTCATGTCCTTAAAAATATCCAAGTTTTCCTAGCTTGCTTCAGCTAGCAAACCCCAATCCAAATCTTCATGCCACATGAGAGTAACTTAGCTGGCTGTTAGCTGAATTTATGAAAGAGCATTTTTGTGAAGAAATTCTCCACCTCATACAACAAAATAACTTTCAGGCTAGTCAGTAGCACTCATAGATCCAACATAGACAATATCTTACGTATTCATTCACTTGGCAAAAAGAAAAGTCCCTGCAAATGTCATTTTTTTCATCTGAATTTAAAAAAATCATAAAGAGGAGAAAATATCACTTATACTTGGTAGAAACAAACAAAAAATTATTTCTTTTCCTAGGTTATTTATACAACTCCTTTCTTCCTGTAAATACTTCTCAGTTAATTTAAAGGGCGAGCATACTTCTGACACAGCTGTCAGTTCCTCTTAATCAGCCTTGCTAAGAGGAAACTCAGTGTCAGGAGGTGTGTTTCATATCAGCTGACATACTTTCCATCTGAGTTTACATCCTTCACCAAACAGTAGAAATGAGCTCAGTGATCTTCTATGCCTTTCCTAGCTTTTATTGTAAGAAAGGGTGGAATAAATTTGTAGCATCCTCCTCCCAGCCTACTTCTAAGGTAGTAAGGTTGAACACATATCTGAGGAATGTGTGTAGACCCTGGCTGCAGAACCAGGGAGGGAGGATGGGAGTCCTGGGCTACACCTGGTGGAAAGAAGGTAGCAGAGCAGGGTGCAGCCAGTTCCAGTCCTTCAGTCCTTCTGGCAGACTGTTTTGGAAAGGAGGAAGATGTCATCCAACAGCAGCAGGCAATCACACCTCGTGACAAGAAGGGGCCTCACCACGCCACAGTTCTGCCGTGCACTGCTTCTTCAGGGCTGTTTGCCAGAGGGCAAGCCAGCATGGAGTAAATACACTGTCCCTACTCCAAGCTGCCCAAATACACTGGCACACATGCCTTCTTCCTTCCAAAGGACTTGGTGTGGGTCGAGGTGCACACAGCAAGTTGCTCTTTCTCCCCAGATCAGAAGGGCTCTAATTCTCTAGGTAACTGAACAGGATTCCTGTAAATATTAGTGGTCTTGCTGTGTTTTACTTATGCACCACTTCCATTTAAATCTGCTGCTTGTTACTTTAGGCACAGAATCAGGAAGATAAGTCCATCAAGCAGATGCTACTGACATTTTCCATTTTGAGGGCTGGATGATAATAACAAGCAGAGGTGCCTATACTGCTGTGAGTAAACATTTTAAAAGCAGCTTCACAAATGTCACCATCTTTCAGCACCTAATAAACAGTTTAGGAGGATGTTGTTGAAGCTGCCAAAAGGGGTTTTAAAACTGGAGTGTCTCACAGGAGTCAAGCACACAGCTTGCACTTGAAATGCCTGTCTCACCTTGCAGATGGGTAAGAGAGGCAGACTACCACTGACAGACACACAGGGCTTGGCACAAGGATACTGGGGATGCAGGGATGAAAAGAGCTGGTACATGACCAGCACAAGGCATGTCTGGAAGAACTGCCAGTTCCACGTGTTGAAAAATGGGCTTTTTGGCAGACTTGCCTGATCAAGCCAGAAAAGGCAGAGGCTCTATACTCTGAAGCCTGCTTCCCCCCTCTCCTCCCCTTATATTATGCCCTTCTTTGCTGACTGGTCTATGGAAATCCTTTTCAGGTACCACTTCAGTAGGCAAACAACAGTCTCCTGGAGCTCTCTTGGAAGCACAGGCAACATGATGCTGTCTAATCAAGGGCAGAAACCTCCACCAGGTAGCAGGGCACTGGCAGGTTCCTTGCTCATTTGAGAAATATCTTGGCTCCAAACTATCCAGTTTCAGTGCATGGGAGAGTTCATGATGTCTATGAGCACAGAGAAAGAAGGCCACTTAGTTGTGAGACTGCACCTAGAGGGTGGCATCCAGCTCTGGGATCCCAGCAAAGGAAGGACATTGACATCCTGGAGTGAGTTCAGTGGAGGGCCATGGTAATGATTAGAGGGATGGAGCACCTCTCCTGTGAAGAAAGGCTGAGAGAATTGGGATTGTTCAGCCTGGAGAAGAGAAAGTTTCAGAGTGACCTTTAGGCCTCCTAGCACATGAAGGGAGTTTCTACAAGAAAGATGGGGAGAGACTTTTGGGAAGAGCATGTAGTGATAGGTCCAGGGGTAATGGATTCCAATTGGAAGAGAGTAGGTTTAGATTAGAAATCAGGAAGAAATTATTTACTGTGAGGGTGTTGAGGCACTGGAACATGTTGCCCAGAGAAGCTGTGGCTGCCCCATCCCTGGAAGTGTTCAAGGCCAGTTTGGATGGGTCTCTGAGCAACCTGGTCTAGTGGAGGATGTCCCTGGCCATGGTTGGGACATTTTTAAGGTCACTTTCAACCCAACCCTTCTATGTATCTATGAGTACTCCCTTGGTGCATCAGTGGAGACCTGTTATCATGAAAAGAACAGTGTCTTTGTAAGATGAGGTTATGATTAATTTTATTGATGTGTGGGCTAGAAGGAATTAATTAGTTCCAAGTGCTTTGAGACAAAAAAATACCATATGTTTCCAAAATAAACTTGGGAAAATAAACTTTACAAAACAACAGGCTAAGTTAATATGAGTTTGGAGTTTGAAGCTGAATATAACATTTGATACTCTGGTATTTGAATTGAGGCCAAACTTTGATTATCCCATCGATCAGTTCATTAAAACCAGTAACTGTAACTTGAAACCTGGTGTTATGTGCTATGCAGGACATCAGAAGACACTGTTGAAGCCAAGAAGCATAAAAGGTTATTGCATCTTGAATCCTCATTTCAGGTTTGTGCTGTGACGGTGCCATTTATAGAGGCATCAGGAATGTCACATTTCAACAGAGCTGGAGTTATGTATGACTGTGAATGTTGTTGACTCATTCTGGGTCACTGGAGATTAACATTTTGGAAACTACAGACATGTAGAAGATATAGTATATGTTATACGGAACAAGGCTGTGCTTGAAAGATTTCAAACTCAATTATGCAGACACAAGAGGTTTAGATAAACTTTTCAGATTGTATCAAATGAACTTTTGGTTGCTTATCTGAACTGACCCTCTGAAGGCATTTGGGATTATTCTTAACATTGTTGTTATTGCTGGAAATAACAGCAAGTTAAGAATTTAGTTTTAACTTTTGCATTTCTTGAAGATTGTTTGCCTGATTTTACAAGGGGAGGGACAGATTCCAAACTCTGCCCATTTTCACTGAAATTTCATTACATCTAGATAACTGCAGTGAACAGTGTCTCTCCAATGCAAAGAAATCACAATTTGAGATATGGAGCAACATTATAATCTTTGTGATTTGAACTATGAATTTTTTTTTTCTTGCTTTTTCAAAAGATTTTATTAAGAAAAAGCCTCTTCAAACAAGACTTCAGTTTCAGAGGTACAATAACCTTGGTTCATGGCTTTGCTGGGTTTTATTCCTTACAGGTCAGAAACTTCATATAACTCTGTGCTATACAGGAAGAATATCTGGTCAGTGCTGGAAAGCATTAAGTTGAGACACTTTTCATTTGCATACTCTGCCTTTTAACCTGGATCCACAGTTGCAAGGTCACTCTTCATTTATTGAACTGTACCTAGAGGTGGGGATTTTTGTGAGCGGAGAGGAAACAGTGGTCTCTGGGTTTCATCTCTCCCAGTCACTTCCCCTTCTCTGCACTTTAAGCCCTGCAGGAGTGGGAGGTCACAGCAGGGGTGGGACAGTGCTGACACCAGCCCCTCTCAGTGGAAAGGGCCTTTGATGTGAGCTGCAGGCTCAGGCCATCAAGAAGTGGGAGTGCCAAAGAGGAGGACTTAGGCAATGGGAAGTGGGCAGGGGCAGAGAGATGTGATGTAGAAAGAAGTGGCAAAGATACTCAGAAAGAAAGGCATGCAGGTGAGTCTTCCTAAAAAGTAAAGTCTTGGTGACAGTAAAGTTGGGGGGTGCATCAACAGAGACCACCTTTCTGTTCAGCAGATGCTTTCTGATCAGGCTTCCAGGGGAAGGGCCAGGCATGTACAGCTATCAGGCACACATTCTCTTTTTCTGTTTTTAGAAATGCATTATTTCAGGACCAGCGCTGTGCTGCTCTCAGGCACAGGACCTCAACATGGCACTGCCCTGCAGTTTGCACAGAGCTTTGTATTCTTGATATAAACTTTCTTTCTGGAGAGTTTGGGCCACCCTTTACAGCTCCTTCCTAGCTGGTAAATAAAAACCCCAGTATCAGAAACTTAATTCTGAAACTGTTTGTAGTATTGACAGAAACAGAGACTTACAGCCTTGGACCTTCCAGGATCTTCCTCAGCATCACCCTTTGACAAGATTGACTACAGCCCTTTCTAACTATGGTCCTGGGCTCTTTGGTCTCCTGCCAAATGGTAAAAGCCCAACTCCTCAGTTGTTCTGGTTTTCCAAAAGTGAGGAGGAAATTCTGTCTGCCACTGAGATTTCAAAATTTAAAAAATATATATCATCTCGTTACCAAAGTAAGTTATCCAAAAAGTTATAAGACATGAAAAAGTAAATGACTGAATCCTACAGGTACTCTAAACTGCTGTAAACTACAGACAGAGCATATGGACAGAGCATATGGCTGAATTTACCACATCAGTGCCAATAACCATTTTAAAACAATACAAGAGCTCTCCAATACTGGATTTCAACTAAGTAACCAAATTTCCCAAGGGTGACTATGTGCAATACACATACTAATATACATATATATGGTGACCCCCCCCAGGGTGTTATCTGACCATCAGCATGATGGCCATTCATTTAGCTGTCTCAGCAATAACAAACTACTCTGGGTTAGTTACTGTACTTGAAATATAATGTGGAAATGCAAATACACTCAGCCTTGGAAAGCTCTTGATTACCAAAACCCTCCAATTCAACTGTAAAAGCAGTCTTTAGGCCCCCAGAAGCCAAAGCACAGACAAATCTACTTTAAATCTACGGGACAAAAATACTTACACTTCAGCACATAAAAATTCAGAAATACTTGTACTCTCAGCACTCTGCCATGAACTAATGCCACCATGTTCATAGCATTCACAGTTCACAGATCCAAGTGTCAGCAACTAAACATAAGTCTTACACGTGATGCTGCATTATTTACAATAACCAGTGCTGCACAGAAAAACATTTAGCAACAATTACACCTGTCAGTCTTGTTTGAATAAAACTGACATCTTGTTACTACTACCCATCAGACTTCAAAAAAAGGTAAAAATTGTTTTTCTTAAGAGGAAGAGGAAAAAAAAAATAACCTCACAGTGGTTTAACAAGTTCTCACATGTTGGCTGCTGGTTTGCATGTGCCTGCACAACTCCTGCCAGGTGCTTCTCTTTCACAAGAGGCAGCTTCCCAGCACAGCATGGCAGGGTTGGACTTGCAGTGCTCCAGACAGCACTGGAAACTGTGGGCAGGAGGCTGCTGGGGAAAGAAATGTCTACAGGCAGCTGTAGAGCAGCCCTGTTGCTCTAATACCAATACAGGCAAGGTTTGGGCTTGGTTAATTCCAGTATGTTTAAGAATGTAAATCCCCTCCCTGACATGTGACTGTAATGAGAAATTCCCATCAGTAGATCAAGCTGAGAATTATTCATTTGTGACCAGCCAGTAAATCATTGCCCAGACAGCTAAAATAAATCAGAATATCTATTTCCCAGAAATCTGAAGTAACTCTATTTGTTTTGATGGCTAAACACACACAATAGAATTAATTTCAATTAATATTTTTGATCTTCTCTCTGGAAATCCTGATATTGGCAAAGGCTCAGAAGTAGAAAGATATCAAGATTGTCATTTTCTTTTAGAGAGAAAAGAAGTGAGTGCTGACACAAGCTGAAAGGGCATGGCCCTTTATAAAGAGAATAGTGCCAGACTCTTTTCAGTTGTGCCCCGTGACAGGAGAAGCAACAATGGCCATAAACTAAAATGCAAAAAGTTTCACCTCAGCATAAGGTGAGGTTTTTTCATTGAGGGTGGCAGAACACTCAGGGAGATCATGGAATCTCCTTCTCTTGAGACATTCAAAACTCACCTGAATTCATTCCTGTGTCACCTGCTCCAGGTGACCTTGCCTTGGCAGGGGACTTGGACTCAATGAGCTGCCGAGGTCCCTTACAAAATGAACAATTCTGTGATTCTGATGAATCTCAAACCCGCAGCTCAGACAGATGCTTAGGATATCCTGATAGTAGTGAGAAACCTTTTTTCTCATTTGGTCAGACTCTGACACCTGCAAGGCCCGTGTCATCAGAATACAGTGGAAAACCCAGAATAACCATCCCACTTCCACTTTCTCCTTTCTTTGAAATGGAGAGACAAGGTATCTTGAAGAGACTGCTCCTTTTTCTCTCTCACTGTTCCTGGGTCATGCACAGAACATACCTCACTAAAACTGAGGGCCTGGCCATCACCAGGGAAGCAAATGGCTGGAGATCACCACATGAACCCAGTCCTGCTGCTCCTTAATTCTCTCTCCCCGTCAACCCTTTATCTTCTCATATGTTTCATATGGCAGGTCCTCCTTGGGCTCTTCATTTAACTTTGCTGGTGCTAATGAGAAGCAGCCTTGGACTAGGTCAGCTGGCCATTTACAGTTACTGGCTGCAGCACCACATGGAGTCTTCGTGTGCGACAAAGACTGGATCTTCCAGGAGGGAACATCAAGCAGATGGTGGAACCCATTGTTTTCAACCTCTACAGAGCTGCAAGGAAAATTTTGTTTCCATGTTTTTGGGAAATCATATAACCAAAGGCATTTTTTTCCTGAAAGAAACCTCTTTTACTGACTTTTCCAAATCCTGAGTGAAGGCATATCTCTCAATGAGCAGATTTATTTTTGGGGAAATCCATCCAAAGCCCAGAAGAACCAGCTGGAGCTTTGTACGAGGGCTCCCATTGTGTGGGATGCAAACAACAGCTGACACCAAAGCCAGGATTTCAGGAAAGAAACTATAGGAAGATGCAAAACACTCAGCCTGTTCTCAGACAGAAACCAGGAACAGCCAATAGCCTTACAGGCTCCAGAACCTCCTCCTTGTGGGCTAGTTCACTTTGGGGTGGTGCCTCAGCTCACCAGCCATCCAAACTGCCTCAACCACAACCTCCTCAGATTTGTGTGCCATACACTGCAGCTGCTGCTCCAAGCAATTTCAAACAGTGCATAGCCTTTAAAAGCTAATCCAGAGCTGAAACAGCATGGAAATCTGTAAGTACCTGCTGACTTAAGAGACCTGCCAAAAGGAGGACTGCCAGGAATTGCCTTGATAAATGACAATAGCAGGTTCTGGAGCAGTTACTGTTTTTAACAGTTTCAAATTAAGGCAGGTGTAACTGACAGTGAAACCTTAGTGCAAGAATTTGAAGCACTTTGCCTGAAAGTGAATAAGGTGTAGTTGAAAACAAGCAGGTGCCAGAAGAGAGACAGATGAGCTCAAAACTGTCTTGAGATGGAACACAGGGTTGCCAGCATGACCTGCACCCTCACTGGGCACTGCTCATTGCGTGTGGGGCTCACGTGCCCCAAACCATCTTGTTGTGTCACACCGTGGGACTTTGAGAGAGGAGAGGTGTTGCTGAAGGGGGGCTGCATTGGGAAGGAATCCTGCCCAAAGCTTCTCCTAGTACACATCTGGCAGATGCTGATACTGGCCAGCAGGCAACGTCAAGCTCAGGTCACAGGGCCACCTCGACCTTGATGGCACCTGTTCTGAGCAGCACCGTGGGCTGCTGTCCCAGGACTGCTGCACACCGTGCTGCAGACCTTGTCTGTGCAAAGAGCTCTGTCAGGAGATGATAGATTTCATTCTCCTCAAATCTGGTCACTGGCTCTTTTTGTAGCTGATGTGACCTAAATGGCCAGATGACTCAAAACACACAAAGTTGTGGTTTAGAATTTGGAACAATTGTCAGGCTTTTCCTGTTCAGAAGGGCAGTGTAATCCAGCTTGAGGCCAGTGCATAATGTGACAGAGGATTTCATACTACAGGCAAGAAGCAAGCAGGAAAAAATAATGCAAAATCAAAGGCAGACTCCACAATAAGCAGAAGATGAATTTGCAGACAGCTATGGAGAAAATCAACAGCCAAACCTATGTCCAGTATTCAGGAAGAAACTAAGTTTAGGATATAAACCAAAACAAGTGAAAATGTTCTGTCTGGTGCCAAAGCAAAACTCTTTTTGGACCAAACAAGGCAGAGATGTACTTGTTTTGGCAGAGGCATTTGCCTCTTGTTGAGAGAAATTATTAGAAGAAGAACCTGACACAAAAATAGAGATTATCCTATCTATTTTATCTAGATATCATATTCTTGACATAGTAACAGTTGCCAATGTGCTAAATTTATTAGATATTAAATTTTAGCAGTAAAAACAAAGATTAAACAAGAAAACACTCATTATCAGCCACCCAAGTGTTTGGTAGAAAACAAACATCAAGCAATGCAGAATACCGAGTCAGACTCATATCTGCATTTAATAGTGCTGTGGAACCATATTGATGAAGGCAGTTTGTCACCTCTTTTTCTTCCATGAGAAGCAGATAGAAAACCTGACTGCACTGTTGAAACCAATGTCAGAATTACCGAGGGCATGCAGATGAATAGAGACAGGCAGAACAAAACCACTTAATGTGAGAGTCAGCACTCTGACCACACCAAATGAGGCAGTGTTTCTTGATAGTTGAAAACAAATAGATATGAACAGCAAAAACATTACCAGATATTAGAGGAGGTTGCCCTGCTCTATCAAACATAAAGAACATCTTCTTCCACCTCAAGTTGGATTTGTTTTCTTTGTTCACTTTAAATATCTTGGACTATATCTTAAACCATAGCAAATTTAGATAGCTGAGCCCTACAACAGGATCATAGACTCAAATTCAGCAGGTATAAATTTGAGCAGTGAAATATAAGTTCAGATGCTCATATCTAGAACTAATCCACTTATCTCTACCTGGCCACAGGGATGGTGATACTCAAGAGGACTCAATAAACTACAGGCACTTCAGGGATTATTTGAGCATTGCTATTTATATGTATTTGAGGCAGAGTTTTAAGATACACTCAGGCTGATGAACTGTTCTTATTTCTGACTGTACCTATAAAAAGCCCTCACTTTGAACAGACTGAGCATGTTTATTGCATTACACACAAATTCATATTGCACTGACACAATTGGTTATAAACCAGGCACTGAAAGAAACCAGCCTCCTTCAGGCTACTTACCCTGAACTACAGCTGGACTGGACACTGACCTTAAAACCTGCATGCTAGTCCAGCAGGGAATTGGTGATGCAAGCCTTGACCCTGCTCCCCATCTCAGCACCCTCCTTCTAGACTGCAGGGGAGCCTGTTGCACCCCCTTCCTGAAGCTGTGCCTGCCCCTGCCAACACAGCTGGTGTTTCTGCAGCTGCAGTTGTGTTCTGTGTGGAGAGTGTTATGAACAGTTTCCAGGTGTTCCCCAGAGACGCGGGCAGGGCTTTCCTAGTTCCCATAGCAACACTAAAAGAAAACAACTAACTCTAGCTAAGTACCGATATTGAAATGCTAATTAGCTAATTGCTCTGTTTGTTTTCTCTAAACTACCTGGCCTCCCACCCCTCCACGCTGCCATTCTGGGACTAACATGCAAATAAAAACCCCTTAGGATCATGGGAGTATTTTTAGGAGATAAAAATGAATATAAATCAAAAACTGAACACAATAGAGGAGTCTAGATAAATGCCCTAGCTGAGGAAGAGGGAAACACATCCCCTGACTGGCTTTTAACCGTCGCCATCACCTAAGAGAGAACAGACTATATTAGGCTCTGAGAAGCAGGGATATAGAGACAGAGAGCCCTGGTGCTGCCACCACGGAAGGAGCGGGGACAGCTGTTGTTCTGGACTTCAGCAACAGACTCTGCACACCACGCCTCCTCATCCTCGGGCCACCGGTGTGCCACGGAAGGAGAAAGGACAGCTGCTGCTCGGGACTCCAGTGACCGACTCTGCACACCGCCTTCCTTCTGGCTGCCTGGGAAAGTTACGACTGAGGGGGCGAGCTCTGCGTCGAGCCCCCTGCCCAGCTGATCTTTTTAATAAAGAGCTGAACATTAATAAAGGCATTAGCCCTGTTCATTTCAGAGAGTACAAAGAAAAGATAGCAAGGAATAATCTCAGTGATTATGTGATATAGAGAAGGCATTCCCTTAAATAACCTCCTCTGCCTGCTGAAGTTATCAGAGCATGCCTTTCTAATGGTGGCTAATGCCAGGTTAAGTTCAGTAGGTTGCAGCTACATAGTTTGTTCAAGATTTGTCCTTAATTGAAAAGCAAGCCTGGGGAATGCAGCTACATGTAGTATCTACCAGGAAAATACATCCATCTCAAAGGACACTTTTCAAAGAGGCTTATATGATCTTGTTAAAAGTAGGAACACAAATGGACGTTTGCTCCATCATACACCAGC
Source organism: Vidua macroura (assembly GCF_024509145.1). Taxonomy (NCBI): domain Eukaryota; kingdom Metazoa; phylum Chordata; class Aves; order Passeriformes; family Viduidae; genus Vidua; species Vidua macroura. The sequence continues at coordinate 64,670,097 of NC_071572.1, read as the reverse complement.
AGCAGGTATGGCAGGAAAGGGAACAGCTGTTTAGTTGCTACTGTGATCTATTTTGTCTGGATGTTTGCATGCTTGGGAGCTTGGACTGGCTCTTTTGCAGGTCTCAGATGAATCACTCTACTAACGGACTAGCAAGTGCATGGATAACATTATCAGTGATGCAGACCATGGTTCCTATATTGCCTTAATACACCTCCAAACCAATCTGGTAAATTACTTCCATTATAGGATTTAGATGGCATCCCATTACAGATCAAGCTTTTGGTTTAAGTGTAATTTCTTTGAAAGACATATTTGGTGCCAAGGTCTGCTTGGAGGTTTCAAAAGAAATCAAACAGAGCCTCAGATTTCCTAACCCATCCCATAAAGTGTTCTCACTAACTAGCAATGCAAGGGCTGAACCACAAAAGCCAGGAGATTGACAAGAATAAAGTCTTTCATAAACAGAAGTGTGCCAGATAAATGGTTTTTCACCAAAGTCTGCCCCTGGAGTCCTGTAGACATGCAAGCCTCCTGGTCAAGTATTGCAAATTGTTTCTAGTCTGTGTTGGCTAACTCTAAAATTAAAGGGACTATCTGCCATTAAACTCAGTCAAGAAAAATAATTCCATTTATAACCTACCATTAAAGAAACTGGCTTCTCAATACCTTTCTAGCAGGTTTACTCCTTCATATGCTTCAGTGAAACTAGAAAGCCCATCCTAGCTGTCAAAGTACAGCCAGTCTATGCTGCATTTATTATTGCATATTTCTCTTCCTTGCTCTGAAAGTAGATCTAAATAACATAATTTTCCACTTGTACATGAAAAAAAAAATCCTGCTGCAAATCCAAGCCATGAAAATGATTCTATTTGTATTAGAAAGTATAAAAGTTTTTCTTTTTTAAACAAAATTAAGACATTTGTGTCTAGTCTATGTTTTTTTTTTTCCCATGAGTTTCTATTAAACAGTTTTACTTTGTAGTAAATAAAAAGAGGCATTTCATTTTAGCAAAGTCCTGGCATATTAAAACTAAAGTGACATGGCATATTAGAGGGGCTTGCCAATATTAATGATCTTTACATGATAATTTATTCCATATTTAGTGTTTAATGTTTGAAGAATTTAATACAGCTAAAGCATATGGTGCTGTTTTATTCAAATGGTAAACTATGTGATCATTAAAAATATATGGAAATGTAAACATCGTGTCAGGGTTCAGTGTTTCAGAAAGGAGCTGTTAATCCTCTCAAACAGTTTCACTATAATAAGAAGCCAAATCAATTAATGATTTTGTTTCCTTATGTATTTACTTGATATTATGCTTCCATTTAGAGTAATTAATTTGGTTATACTTCAAATTTACATATATTTACATTTCTAAATTATTATAAAGGAATGTGTCATTATCATTTTGATTTGATAAGGGAAAAAAAAAATTTGCAAAATCTGTTAAACTGGTAAGCTGGGAGCTTAGATCAATCTCCATTCCACTTGAGGACTGAGAGCACAAAGCTTCTGGCTTTACAGCAGCTTTGTCAGCCTTGGCAATTTGTGTTATGTTACCCATGATAGTATGCACAAGGATGCATTGCCACGAATGCAATTTAAGAAAACACATTAAGTTCTTTCTACTCCTTTTCAGGCAGCTGGAATGCCTTTTTCCCCTTTGCTATAGAGATTACTTATTATTTGTATTTAACCAAATAAATAGATGTCTTGACGAGTAATAAAGGAGTTGAGTTTCCAAGAGAAACTTCTCAGTGCTTTTCATGCAAAGAGGGAAAGCAAGAGGGATTTTGCTGGAACATGGAAGGTGAACTGCTTTGGAGACAAGAGTCTCTGTTGAACAGAGGAACTGACAAAGCCAGGGTAGTTGCTCTGGGAGTGCTTTTCACAGCCACCTGCCTGCTCCTATCAGTGGCACTACCTTGGAGCACTCCTAAGTGTGAGCTGGCAACTGAGGATCTGTGCTCTATGCACTTGATGAGAGCACCCCTGTAACACTGTAATGTTCCAGCTATGGGTCTTGCAGAAAAATGGAGACATTTGGGGGTGATCTCTGCACTGAATAGTATGCAGTGCTGGACACTATTCAGCTTAGGCAAACATGACTCCATCTTTATTGAGGTCAAGATTTTATCCACAGAGCATGAACATTTAGAAGAAGTCAGATGCAAGGATTAACCAATACCCACTCATCTCCCCACTCATCAAACACTAATGTGGATGCAACACCCTTTAACTATTTCATCAGGCTACCTGAGGGTTTGATGTTGTGGAGTTTGCTCTCTACAAATCTGATTTCTGTTTCCTTACTGACTGGGTTCTGGCAACTCAGGCTGACCAGCAGCAGAAGCAAAACGTTCCAAATATCTCTGCTGTTCAGACAGTGAGTAATCCCAGAAAACAGACAATCCTTATCTATTGCCTTTGGGCAGAAGAATACTGATAATGGTACTCTCAGGAGTTTGCTCCAAGGCACAAGGAGAACAAGGCATTAAATTGCAATTTAGCCAGGGCCTGGAAAAACAGCTAAGATCTCACCATCACTGTGGATGCTCTCTGTTTGCAAATGAGTCATGTTCCTTAAAAGAACAGATTTTATCACCAGGAAGATGAGGAAATCTATATGTCTTTCTAAGAAATCACACAGATTCTGCTTTGATCCAAATGGAAAACTCAAATTTGGGATGGCTAGGTGAAAGTTTAAACAGAAAACTGAAAATTAATCAAAACTAACTTTAAACTCTATACTGGGTTACCTAGATGAAAAGGTGGAAGTCTGTCTTCTGCAAGTCAGGCTCAATGATCTAACTTACTCTTCTAACTTTAAAGTCTCTGAGACAGGGGTTGTGTTGCCCCATTTTGTTGTCAATTGTTTGTCCTTAACACTATGCAAATTCAGCATGAAAATTTCTTTCTGACAGTCATTTAATTTATCCCAGCCATTACCCCTGCCTGTGTGACTGACATTTATTGCCTGGTGTCTGGTGAGAAGTGCTGGGGCTGGGAGCCAGGATACCTGGTGTCTGTAGCTGATGTTACTATCTTGAGTAAGTTGCTTCATCTCTTCTATTGCATTCACTTAATCACAGTCATCATCTTCAATTGAGCTGATTGAAGTAATTCTATTATTGCAGCTGTTACACCCAATACAACAAAGCTTGAATTATTTTCAGAGAATACAGCAATACCAGACTTTGAATTATTAGGTAGAATATCTAACCTAAAGAATTTGGCAGCTACAGTCACAGAGCTGAATGTCACACCACCCAGGTCTTTTCTCCACCCAGTAGGTAAGCAAAAGTTTTGCTGCCTATACAGAAAAAAATGTGCCTCACCCACCATGCTGCAGAAATTGAGTGGAATGGGTGGTTCATTCTGCAGCTTCTTTGATTATTATAATTTTTTCATTAGTCTTATCCAAAGTTTAATGCTGATGTCTGGTGGCTTGTAACTTCTCTTGATTCCCTAAGTAGGAAAGTGTTCTCCTAGTTCTCCTAACTTGGTTACGTTCCCCTGTCAAAAGTGTTGGAAAGCACACAGCAAAGCCGACAGAGGAAGACTCAAATCCTGTTATTTACACCAATTTGCATTATATAAATACCCTAGACCATCCCTTTTCCTCTTGATACCTCCAAATAGTGCCTCATTTTACCTCTGATATTACTGAGAAAAATCAGGATGAATCTTTAATAAGAACAAAGAAACTATTTTGGAAAATGTGAGGAGTGTCTAATGCTATTCCTTTCACAAAGAATCAAACTTTAGCCAGAGGTCTATTACAAGTGTGACATGCTTAAATAGATGTTTTATGTCCTTCAGCCGTTAACACTAAAAGTCCCAGAAGCAACTACAGGACATCTTGTGAGAATGCCTGTAGCAAAGGCATCAGATAGTTGTCTAGCTCTTTTTTCACAGATCAAAGGTAGGAGCATCCTAACATTTGAAACTGAAATCATGTGGAAATTCACACATCTCTTGGGACTACTGCATTTATTTCACAGGGGCTACAGAGAAATAAAATACTCCAAGTCCTCTAAATCCTTGTGCTAATCCATTTCCATCCCTGGTGTAACAAAATGTTCAGACTTCCCCAAATGATCTAAGTATTATAAAGACTATTTATTACTTACTGAGCTCTAACCTTGCCCTTGACACATGGTGATTCATGAAGACCTCTCTACTTAGAGGAGTCTCTGAGGCAGGAGTGGAGACCTGCTGGAAAATCATGGGCAGGAGGGGGTCAGAGAGTTCCTCTCTGCTGCTGTTCCTGCACCACCCTTAGCCTGGGTGTGAATCCATTATTGAGCAAGTTGTCCCTATAGTCTGTCCCACTGGGGTGAAGTTCCCTGCCCCTAGCAGGTTCTGTGGGGAGACACCAGGCTCTCCCCCTTCCCTGGCACCATGAGGCTGTCACCTCCCCTAGGTTTTCATGAATCCTAAAGCAAACACAGGATACAGTCCCTAAATTTCTCCTCAGTCCTCAAAATACCATGCATTTTTTGAGAACTTTTTAGTGTTGCAGAGGTAGGTGTGTAAAGCTAGGTGTGCAGAGATAGGTAGGTGTTCTACTGAAGAAGGAACCTCGAGTATCAGTTCCTTTCCTCCATCCTAATGCTAAATTTTAAGGCAATTTTCACCCTGTTGTAATTCTGTAGCAAGCATAACTTAATTATTTTGCCAATTATAATATCAGGGAATATAAAAACCATTACGTGAATGGGTGTTGAATCAGCGCATTTTCCACTCCACAGTAAGCAACAGGAAAGAGAGAGGAAAATGTATTAACTGAGAAAAATCTAATAAACATGATGCTACCTACAGATATGTGCTATTTGATCTCATGAAAGGATTTTATGCTTCTGTTCACATGACAATATCAGATATCATCTCACTGAAGGAAGCAGAGACTCCAACATGCAAGTCCGACAACAGAAGAATAATGTTTTTATTTTAATCTCTGCATGTAAACAAGATGTCTTTCTTGATAATTCTTAAATGCTTGGAGGAAATAATACTAAGGTTTTAACACATTTTAGGTTAGACACAAGTGGAAAATGCTGCCACTGACTTCAGTCTGAGCTATCCAGACAGGTCTGTGAGCTTCTCTAGGACACCCCAAATTTTCTATTTGTATAGACCTTCCCCCACTGGCACTAGAGTTCAGAAGGGGAGTTACCAGCTACTGCCACACAGAGAGCATTTCCCTTCATGATTTCAATTAAAACTCACCTGCTGTGGAAAGCCCAAGGGTTGACAAATTTCCTCCCAAAATCTAATGTTTCAGTCCCAGGAAGTATAAATAATGAGTTGGTCAGAAGCTGTGCTGGAAAATGAGAAGGGGTAAAAAATCCCCATACCAGCTTTAATTTTCCTCTCTACCCTTCTGCCTGGGGGGGACAGGAGGCAGAAAAGTAGAGGGCTATGACCTTTAGAAAATAAGCTAATCCAAAAACCCCAACAAAATTCAAAAGAACTAGTGCTTTATTTCAAGAGGCAAATGTTTGTTCCAAATCTGCAGTTACACACTATTCCACAAGTGCTAGATGTTCTTTCATTATAATCAGTTGTTGCAGCTGCCTGTGATATTGATTATGTTAATAATCAGGTACCATTTTGAAGAGGAAATGTTATATTTTCTAACAGTGATTAGTACATTGATTGTGATTGGCTATACAAATACAGAGATATTGAAGTGGTATTTGATTGTTTAACACAACATTTTACATGTTGGCAACTATTTAGGACATCAGTGAGCCTGAGTTGGAAATTGCACAACATTTTCTAAATAAAAAATTATCAACATTCATTTACTATTCAAGTAGAAGTTCCTTCATTTTTTTACTGGAACTGAAGCCCACAGCACATATGCATGTCTAAATCTTTTTATGAATAACATCCATTTTTATGATGACATCCTCTAACACCTAAATATGTATTCATATTTAGGTGTTAGAGGAGGTGAGAAGGTGAATATTCATTATTAATATTCTTTGACACAGGAAAAGATACCCTAAGAGCCATACATTACGGAGTTCATATCTAGACATTACTGTAGTAAAGGGGAAGGGTCCTTTTATTCAGGGCTTTAATGCATCTCCCAATTTGGGAACTTTGAAATTCTGATTTTTTCATTATTTTAGTTTTTGTTCGCATTTTCACTTCAGAGATCCAAAATAAGAGGTAACTAGAATGTTCTTCAGAAACTTTTATTGCAGCTGGAAATATCCACTTGTACAAGGCAACATTAGATACATAAGGCTATAAAACCTGATTTTATTAGGAACTGCACCTGGATTGTACACGTGTTTTTCTCATGAAAAATGGCTGACACAAGAAAGATTTTGAGATACAACAGAATCAGGAATTTACTTATATTTAGCACCAATAAACCAGTAGAACATTATTTTTAGTGTTTACAAAAGGCAAGAAAAAGATCTGCTGTCACATTGCAAACACCACCTATTTCACATACTTGCAGCTAGTTCTGTTGGGGCAGGTAAAACCAGTTTTATCTTTTTTATACACAGACACATCAGGCATCTCTAAAAAGATGGGGAAATCATGATAAAAGGGCCATCTCTTACTCTATTTTCAAAAGAATAAGTTCATAGTTCTGTAACCCAGGGTGTCTCCTCATTATGGAATAAAAAAATGGCTTTGCTAAATGGAATAAAAAATGGCTATGCTAAATGAGTCTCACCTTTTTTCAGAACACACTATTATGCTTCTCTTGCAGTTGCTCCTTCTTCTTGGCCACATTTAACAGAGTGACAACTGTTTCATAGCCCATATTCACAATGCAAAGTCTTAACAATTGCTGTATGGGTCTCAACAGACAAATTTCAGGAAACTGGAAATTCTCTTTCCCTTTTAAGCCTGATTACATCTCGTGCCCTGAATAGCACAAGGTCTCAGAATGCACATGATATTTCAAGGGAGACACACACCAGCAGCAATGAAGGAGAGAAAGTTGGCCAGGCTCAGCCAGGGAAGCCTGTTCTAGCAAAGAAGAACCACAATCCACACAATTTCTGGAAATCATAATATAACTGCCTTGATTTGGGAGCAGTTCCTCCTTTTTGGCGGTGTCTCCCTCTTCAGCTTCAGTAGCACTTTGAATGATGAATGGGATGGAAAAGGGACATAGGAAATGACAAGGAGGTGACGCTGACATGAGTCTCTGGCCTTTTGAAAATCACTAGGCTGACACCTGCCACCAAATGAAGACAAGGGATGATGCTTAGATAAAATTTTACAGTTTTAACAACTTGTCCCCATGCACAGCACATAAACCTGTCCTCTCTCACATCCTCCCTAAAAATGACAGCTCTTTGTAGAGTTGAAAAGGAAAGAACATGGAGAGTAGATTATCTCAAAAATTGTCCTAGCTATGCAGCAAGAGACAGAGTGAGCCATCTGGTAGGGTTTCAATTGTTGTAAAACAAAAATACACCAGGAATACATTTCATAACTTAGTAAAATAGTGATCCTGGTCCCCAAACATAATTTAAAAAGTGACATAAAGACATAAAAGCGTATGTGCTGAAAAACTGAACAGTGAATTCAGCCTGAGGTCTTGAGTGTTTTTAGAAAGTTCCCAGTACCCATGCACTGAAGAACAGACAACTGTAAGCTCAAGACAAACTTCCCCACTCCAAACAGCCTAAGCTGTTGCAGAAGATGACAGAGGGAATGTTGTTTAAAACTTATTTCAGGAAGAATTACTTTTGCTGTTATGCATTGCTATGAAGCAACAAGAGTCCTCTTTGCTTGTGCAGCATTTTGTTATGACTCAAATATCATTGCTTTTTAAGCTGGTCTCAGCAGCCTTTGACAGGAGATATTAATCAGTCCTTAGCTGTTCCACTGTAGCCTGGCAGAAAACATAACCATGACTAGATGAAAACAAACCTGCTCCACTGGCAGCTTGCACTCCTGTATGCTACAAGGACAGGTAACAGGCATCTCCTGCATCCACACATTTTCTTTGGTCTGAACGAGATAAGTTTCTTGGAATTTTTGCATACACTAAAAATGGGTGATGAGGTTCAGAGCTAATATATGAGAACCACTTCATGTTTTCTAACACCTATTCTCTTCCTTTTGAAAGAATCAACACTACTATAAATATCTGAGCTCTTTACATAAGAAAAGAGTCCCAAAAAAGCAACAATTAAGCCCCTGTTAGACACAGTGGGAGACTGAGATTTTCCTAAACTTCAGCACTCCTCCATGAATCTGTTTGCTGCTTGTCTTGGGTTGGAAATGTGGCTGGGGCTGTGTATTCTACTGCTGTCTCTTAGAGGTGGGGCAGTTATCTTCTGTTAATTGGGCAGTTTTCTTTATCTCTTCCACAACCAATCCTCCCTCTGGGAAATATCTTCTGTTAATGGGCCATTGAGTCTTACTGCATGACTGATAAAATTACATCATCCCATTGTGAGATGCTCTGCCTAGGGGGAGGAGCCAAGCATTCCTTCCTGGATATAATCTGAGATTTTGGGACACCATAGCAGGCTTTTCGCACTGGATTCCCAGAGGAGCAGCTGTCTTCTCCACTGGATTCCCAGAGGAAGACCAGGCCCATCTACACCACCACTGGACCTTCAAAGGAAAACTACACCCTTCTGCAGCATCAATGCTTCAACAGAACCACATCTGCCACTCCAGGAGGACTGCAGCCACCATTCAATCGGACTGCTACCAACACCCTGACCAACAGGGTGTCAGGTCATATTCTGACTCTGTCAGTGTTGTTTTGTATTACTGCATTTTTATTTTATTTTTACTTTTTCCCTAATAAAGAACTGCTAGTCATTCCCACTCCCATATCTTTGCCTGACATCCCCTTAAATTCAAAATTATAATAATTTGGAGGGAAGAGATTTACATTCTCCATTTCAAGGGAGGTTCCTGCTGTCCTTAGCAGACACCTGTCTTTTCAAACCAAGACAGTGCTTTAGTGTTGAAAAGCCATCCAATGCTCCTTTTGTTTTTTCTTCTCCCAGTCACCACATCATCTTTGTTATGCCAAATACTCCTCAATACACAGCAAGAGGCAATAGCATGGAAACTGCTTGCCTCAGAGAGATGCAGGCAAGCTGCTCTGCTAAGAGAAGACTAAAATGTACCATGGCTTCATGGTGGAGTAAGACGACCCAGTCCCTCTCGGAGGAGCCCCAGGCCCATGTCAGGGTGACTGGCTCCAGTGTCTGCTATGGATGGTGAGCCCAGACATGGCCCATGCCAAACCTGGCCATCAGCACCCTGGCCTGGCCTCAGGGAGCCTTGAGCTCTATCTCAGCACTGTGTGATTGTGGAGGAGCTCCAGATGGCAGCTCTGAAACAGCCACCAGGCTGAAACACCACTGTCCACTCTGTACAAAGGGCACCACACTGTGTCTGTAAGAACAATAAATTATGCCTCAAGACTACAGAAGTGTCACAGACATGTGGCCTGCACTGGAGGGCTGGACAAACCTCCCCACTGCTGATCCTCTTGGACACTGCAAGGTCTTCCCTGCTGTATCACCCCTACTGCCGGCGAGGTGCTCGCATGCATCGGCTGCTTTCTCTTCTCTGAAAATCCCATCAGGTCACAGCAGTAGTATTTGTTTAAATTACACCAGATCCAGGTAAATTGTCTAGTTTAGTTACATACAGACATCAGTAGGATGACTGTACATGGGAGAGGTAACTGCTGGGTACTGGGGATTTAAAGCATAGAAGAAAAGAAAATGTGGAAAGCCACCATCACCCACCTTATCTCTCCTCTCTCCTTTTTTGTCAACCACAAAAAAAGCACATCCTGCAGGAAACAATGATAGAGAGAAGTTTGGCGAACACTTATACTGTGAAACCACAGTGTACCAACCATCCAGGAGACTGCACAAACTATGTGCTCAAATAGAACAATTTGTTTTTTTCTGAGCACATGTCAAAGTCAGCTGTTGCATGCTGACAAAATTTCTAGCAGTAAGCTTTCTGCTGTAAAGACAGCACACTAAAGTCATTGGTCATGCAACCTTCTTCTGCTGGGGGCTAAAGTCATACTGCAAAGTGGGAAACAGAGAAAACATAACAGAGACAGACAAAGTTCATGATGATTCACTAATAAAATGTTAGAGGCATGAGAAACTCATAAGCATGGTAACCAATTTGCTCCATATGACTCAAACAATGTTAATGTTTGGGATTATATCTCATAAAAAATTTATGCAAATCTTATCAAGAATTTTCTTCCCAAACTGCTTCTTAATAAACAAAGATTTTCAAAAGCATTTTCTGCTAGGCTAAGCTCCACTTACATCCAAACCACCAGCACTCCAGTAGCTGTGATGTGAGCCAAATCCCACCCACCAACAAATCTAAGCTTTATTTACTAAATGCAGGGGGCTAACACTTATATCTTTGCAGCCACATAGCTGCTGTGGCTATGACTGAATGAACTCAGAACACTCCAAGCTATACAGAGCTTCAAGTAAGAGACAGTTCAACACAAATTATCTCTTCATATGAAAGACTTCTCATCAAATCCTGGTTACATATGCTTAGGTAAGTGTATCAGTTTGACACTAGTTCATTGGAGAACCAAAAAAAAAGAAATCAGAGAAATCAAACACCAGAGAAGGAGAAAAAAAAGCTAACAATATACTCTGGACATGCTTTGCATTCCTTTTTCAAATCAGAAACATTTGTTCCTGCAGCAGCAGGCTCATCAGCTTGGACTGCAAGCCTTCTTTGCAACGGCGACACAGGACTATCAGAGTTAAGGAGGAGAGATACACACATGAAAATGGAATTCATCAAGTAAACAAACAAAACCATAAGAGGACTAAACTTATTTCAGTCCAGAGGACCCTACTAACAAGGTTCATCTTATTTCTATAGTCCTAATAAAAGCACAAAAAGACAGCTTATTCTTTTTCAGTAGACACTGAAATCATTCAAAATAAATGGTGGTTTGGTTGGAGATAGAACTATTCTGGATCATAATTACATACAATAAAAGGGATATGTCTACCATGAAAGCTTTCTACACTGAGTTAAATGCAATGGTGAAGATACTTACTTTGTTCCTCAGTTTCTTCCACACAGACAACAATCTTACCAAGCTGGAATTTGATTCTGCAATTTTTAATGTCTTTTAAAAGAACTAATTTCCTCCTGCTACCTGCCACCAACCAGTAAGTCTTAGAATTTTTAAGCAAATTACTTAGGGGGGCATAGCCACTAAAAAAATAACCCTTTTTATTTTTCTTTCTTTTCTTTTCCCATCTTTCCTTTTCACTACTAATATTACAAGTAATACTAAAGATAGAATCATAGAACAATTTGGGTTGAAAGGAACTTTAAAATTCATCTAGTGCAGCACCCTTGCAATGAACAAGGACTTTTTCAATTTGATTAGGGTACTCAGAGCTCCCTCCAACCTGACCTTGAATGTTTTCAGGGATGGGGCATCTGCCACCTCTCTGGGCAACCTGTTCCAGTGTTTCACCACACTCATAAAAAAAAAAAAAATCTTCATATCTAGTTGTAATCTTTTAGTTTGAAACCATTACCCCTCGCCCTATAGCAACAGGCTGTGCTAAAAAGTTTAAGTGTGGAAAGATTGCAGTGAGGTCTCTTTCCCTTCTCCAGGCTGAACCACCCCAATTCTTTCACACTTTTCTCATAGGAGAAGCACCTGCTCCACCCCTCTGATCATTTTTGTGTACCTCGTCTGGACCTGCTCCAACTGGTCTTTCTTGTACTGAGCTCTAACTGGAAAAATAATGGTGGAGAGAACTGAAAAATCATATTTGGTGAGAAAGGGAGGAGTCTGGTATGTGCTTCTCTTTACATTTACTTTTGACAAAATCCTGTACAATTAATTTGCAGAAGTTTCTTTTTTTTTTTTTTTTTTGTGTTGTGAACATTTTATTGTGATTGAAGTTGAATACAATAATAACAACAGTAACAGTCCTTTCCATTGTTTCCTATCCTGAAATCATTTAGTTACTTCTTCTGTTCTTTCCTATCCTGAAATCATTTAGTTACTTCTTCTGTTCAACATAGGAAGCCCTGGTGCATCAAGGAGAATAAATTTTTCTTTAATCTTTTGTTTGGTTGATGTTGGATGGTGCACATGGGAGCAGCTGAGGTCAGGGACCCAAGGCATCTTTAGAGAGGCAACTGGCACATAATCTGCCCACAAGTTCTTCACTCACAGTAAGTTACCTAGTACACAATTAAAAGTGTTTCCTAACACCCATTACTTTGACACTACAGACCAAAGTCTTGGAAAGCTTTACCTCCAAGACAAAACATATCCAAGAACCTTCTGATGATTAGTTGATGTGCTTTGTTTCCGATTTTGGAAAATTAAAACATGACTTGGTTCATAACCCTGCAAAATATACCTTCCCAGGCATAAACCATAGGATAACAAAGACAAAAGATCTTTGCAACTGGATGTCACTATTTTAGCCAGGCATCCCAAGGAAGCAAGACCCACACAATCACAAGAAGACATGTATATGTGTATATATGCATGCCTGTGGACTTACAAAATTATGTGCATCTATTCCTTTTTCCTTCTCTTTTCATCCTCCCTGTAATCTTTGAGACTTAATTTCTAGCACATTTTTTGGAGGACTGAAGCTCACGGTGATATGGATCTTGAAAATCTTAGACTACTGATCCCTTAAAATGAAATGAAAAAAGGGTTTGGGTAATGAGAATAGGTCTTATAGAACCTCTACTGAGGGAAAGGTGGTAGTGGGATGTCCGTGAATATTAAGTAGAGAACCACAGAATCATCAGAGCTTGAAGAGATCTTCAAGACCATCTAGCCCAACTGTCAACCCAGCCATTATCACCTGTTGCATCCCGGGTTTGGGTTCAGATTAGGGGTTCTGATATGTGTTAGCTAGCCGGTTCTGTGTACCCCTGTGCACCCCCGTACTTCCCCCCTCTATGGTGGTCTGCTCCGGGTTACTTAACATTGGAGCTCACCATGCCAGTCATGTAACCACCCCCATGTCCACTCCGGAGAGTTCGGTGTCTGTCACTCCATTCCCGCAACCCCATTCACCCCAGAGCCTGGTCCGCCCCCGTCGCGTCCCCGTTGGTTACCCTGGTCCACATCACACCCCCGTAGCTTGCCCCCACTGGGCGAGGGGGGCTTCTGCCTCCCTCAGCCCGCCCCCTATAAAACACTATGCCTTCCTTTGTTCGGGGCCATTTTTGTCCACGCGGCGCTGGGAGTGAGCCGCGGTTCTCTGCCGCAGCTCCCCGTGGCCATTAAAGCCTTCCAGCTAACCACGCGGACGGAATGGAAAATTCCTTTGCCTCTTTGTCTCGCCCCTCAGGCCGACGGCAGAACGCAGCCAGCCCACCCTCGTGCATGGAACGCAGAAGTGCCTGGGACTCAGGGCAGCCCCAGTCCCGCCGAGAAGCAGTGCCATTCCAGGCTCTCCGGAGCCGTGGGGGACCTGGGAAAAACAAGCAACCCCTAAACCATATCCCCAAGTGCCACATCCAGACACCTCTTGAACCCTTCCAGAGACAGTGACTCCATCACCTCCCTGGGAAACTTATTTTAATGCCTAACCACAATTCCAGTGAAAAAATATTTTCTAATATCAAATCTAAACCTCTCCTGGTGCAATTTAAGGCCATTTCCCCTTGTCCTTTTGCTTAATATATGGCAGAAGAATCCAACCCCCACCTTGCTACACTCTCCTTTCAGGCAGTTGTAGAGAGTGATAAGGTCCCCCCTGAGCCTCCTCTTCTCAAGGCTAAACAACCCCAGTTCCCCCTACTGTTCTTCATAGGACTTGTGCTCCAGACCCTTCCCCAGCTCTGTTTTACCTCTCTGGAAATGCTCCAGAATCTCAATGTCCTTTTTGGAGTGGCCCAAAATTGAACACAGTACTTGAGGTACAGCCTCAGCAGTTCTGAGTACAGCAGGATAATCCCTTCTGTAGTCCTGCTGGCCACACTATTCTTGACACAGGCCAAGATGCCATTGGCCACCTCGGCATGTATCCAGCCGACTGTCAACCAGCACCCCCAAGGCCCTTTCTGCTGAGCAGCTCTCAAGCCACTTTTCCCCCAGCTTGTAGTGCTCATGGGGTTGCTGCAGCCCAGGTGCAGGACCTGGTATTTCAGCACCTTGAACCTCATGCAGATGTCTACAGCCCATTAATCAACTGTGTCAAGATTACTCTGCAATGTCTTCCTATCCTCAAGCAGATCAATACCTCATCTAACCTGGTGTCATCTGTGAACTTAGTGAGGATGCACTCTCCACTCATCCAAATCTCAGTAAAGATGTGAAACAGTTCTGGTCCCAATACTAGCACTGGGGAATACTGCCAGTGTACAGCTGCCAACTAGATTTAGTTCTGTTCCACACCAGAGGCCTGGCCACCCAGCCGCTTTTGCACCCAGCAAAGACTGCACCTATCCAAGCCATGAGCAGCCAGTTTCTCCATGCAATCTAAACAGGATATCCTTCTTGAGGTAAAAATTTGAAGAAAAACAAGCCCCCACTGTTGTTTCAGCTGCCTTTTTTTTTTTTTTTTTTTTTTTTTTTTTTTCTTCTAACTGCTTGTATTCCTGATGTAGGCCTCTATTTAATTTTGGTGAGTGTGCACCCACTGATGTATGAAATTGACCTCAGGAGCACTAAGTACTTGAGCAGTGTGAATAGCACAACCTAGGATGCAGGTGAGTAGACTGAGCAGTTCCCATTAACATGTTACCTGTTCAACAGCTGGCTAAAAACTGTCAGTTTACATGTTACTGATGCAGAATGGTTTGGTCCACTGCTGCAGAGGATTTTGAAACAATGGTTTTGTCATGAGCCACAAATGGAAGCAGAATGTGGATTGACTTTTTAAAAGTGTGTTTGAAACAGGAGCCCAGGTTTTGTTTGGATACAGAACTAACGTACCTACCCGACCACTCTACTGGAACACCACTGGAGCACACTCCCATAGAGGGATGGTAATAACTGCACACCTCTGGCATGCCTGGCCATGCTACCCAGACAGATTCACCCTTTTGTCCCTGTGCACAGCATGTGGAGCAGAAAAGGTGGCTCATATGCTTGGCACTGATTCTCCCCTCCCCTCTGTATGCTGTACTCTACAGCTAAACAAGCAGAGGAATTAAGGCAGCGACTAATGACTGTCAGCCTGGGAGAAAATGGGAACTGGAAAGCAATTCACACTTGAGGACGCAGACATAAATTACTCAAATTACTCCAGGTAAGCCACACAGAGCATGTCAGCAGCTCCACAGGATCTGCCTTCATGTGCCTCCTACCCTGCCACAGCCTGTGGCAAAAGTTCATTTATCCCTTTGTCCCTGCAACTTTCTGAAGTACAAATACCTTCAAGGACTGTCTCCCTAGAATGATTCCACTTAAGCAACATATGTAGCCCTGAAAGAAACCTTACCATGTGTATCTCCTTCTCTTCTTAAAACTGGATCTATTATGGGCTTTCATACAGTACCTACTTTGCTTGTACTCACATAATACACAGGCTTTTACTGTCAGGAACTAATGCATTAGCAGGGAATAAGAGTAATTCAGCTCTATATGTTTCTCTATTTACATCCATTTCTTTATGGAGAATACAATATTCCCATTTGAAAGCAAAAAGATAAAGGGTTTTCAGGGAATGAGTGTTTCAAGTATTTCATTGCAATACCCTGACTAACCTGTTTCAAATGTTTCCTTATTGAGCTGATACAAAATGATCATGACAACAAGGGCTTCTGGCCCATTTTATAGACAGATAAATAAAGATAAAGAATACAGAAGGTAGAACTTAGAGTTCAGGTTTAGTCTTCAATGCTTGCAAACAAAATAACGCACAGTACAAAAAGTGGCTCTTAATTACATGTGTGTTGTCCAAGACCCACATATTTGTGACTGTTGTATGTTATGTTAAAATTAAACAATACAGCTTCAGAGGAATCATCTGTTGAATTTTTTTTTTCTGCTTAAAGAATACCTATAGAGAAAGAAGCCTTGAAAGTTTTGCTCTTTTCATATCAGAGACACTGGAAACTCGGTGTTTAACATGTATTTTATAGTTTTAAACCACCAGTTTTATATTTGTCATAAAACAAATTAGTCCAGTTTATACTGCTGTGGTTGATCTAAGAGTCTGTTCTAGAAAACACATTTAAGCAGCTAGTATGCAGTTACACTGGGAGTCGTTGGGAGTTGGCCAAACTTCTTCCAGTTTATCTTTCCTTTTTTGGGTTGTTTTGTTGTTGCTGTTTGTGTATTTGTGGTTTTGGGTTTTGTTTGTTAGTTTTAGTGGGTTTTATGTGCTTGTTTGATTGTTTATTGGGTTTTGTTTGTTTGCTTTTGTTTGGTTGGTTGTTGTTGTTATTTAAGAAAAATGCAAGAGGGCTTTGATTTTTTGTTTTTAGGAGTGTGGATAAGGTATTTTCTTTACACAGAGAATCTGTTTTCATCAAACTTTATTCTCAGTCCTGTTAGGAAACTGCCTTTATTTGCAAGCCTTAAGAACAGTTCTCCAGGTCAGGGACTATACGTAGTGAGGGAGCCTCTGGCATGATGAAGTCCTGATGTCAGCTGGATGACACTTTAATAGAAACAGTAACAAACAGCATGGTGAAGTCTCAGCCCAATTCTAGGTCTCTCTTGCCTTTTTATTCTAATTCCATTTTTTTTTTTTTTTTATCCAGACTATATAACTGGCTTTGGTTTTAAAATCCTTTTGGAGGATTTTCACTAAGCTTTCCCTTGCTACTGGATTAACAGGACACTCAGAAGCATTTTTTTTTTTTTCCTTGTAACACTAAGTATCCTGTCAGTTTTAATTCAAGTTGACCTTTTCCAAGAGCATTAGTTCAAGAACAGTTTGGTGTGAGTGAACACTTTACATTGTCTTTGACAGACATTTCATTGTAACTACAATGCAACATTCATCACTACAGAAACAAACAAATCACAATCTTTAGGCACCACTGCTACTTCATGTAACAGAAGGAACTTTCAGAAGGGCAGAAAGGTTTCATGAACTGGAAGTGACACTGTGGAAAGGGCATTAGCAGAGTGAAGAAAGTTTAATGAAAAATATGGCAGCTCAGGATTAAAGGGCAGGCAAAGGTGAAATTATTTAAATGCAAGCTAGTGCTTTCTGTTCATCAGATTTTGACTAAGCAAGTCTGAACTCTTTGCAAATACCTGTTCCTTGGGCAGAAAAAATATATTAACTTCATTTCCCAAAAAATTTTTCCCCCATACGTGAGGGAAAATACATGGCTTTTTTCTTTATTCCTGGAGTAAAATAATATAACTCCTCAGCAATTGCCTCTGGACTGCTGTTTTTTTCCAGCTGCATCCAGGATTATTGCCAATGTTCTTTTTACCACTGAGAAAATTGCAATGATTCCAAAGTGTATGATGCTCCCACAGGAGATATTAAATAACTAATCAGTAAACAATATTAAAGGAATATAAGCAAACCAGGAAAGGAAATTTATGAGTAGCTCTCTCACTAAATAGTCTTAAAGCAGAAATTCTCCCCTGTTTCATTGTACATTTTGACAAGTCATTTGTGAATCCTCGCTTCCACTCCTCTGCTGGCCAGTTCCTTTCTACTGAATGTCAATGCCTTTCTTCCCGTGCTGCTACTGAAATGTGCTTTCCTACCTCCAGCTCTAGCCCTCTCTGCATGTCTCTCAAGTTTCCTTCCCAAAAGAAACCCTTCTTTTCATAATGTGAAGTGAGATAGGAGTGTTGGATGTGTTTAATCCTCTACAGACTATTCTTATCCTTTCTGCTTGCCAGAAAAAAAGTTTCACTGGGGAATATTTGACACTACACTACTTAACTGCCAGCTGTTACTGCAGCTCTTTAGTGGGTCCAACGACTGAACCCAATTTTCACTCCCAGCACAATTTCCCAGGCCGAGCCACCCGAGGAGAGGTGTGAGGCTGTGCCTGTGACTGCCTGCTGTTCCGTTCTCTCACGGGGAGGGAGAAGACTCCAGTCGCCAGGGATGTCAATCAAGTGTTAAATTTGCAATAGCAAAGCATTCCTTTAAGCCAGACATCTATTTAATAACACTTACTCCTTGCTTAAAATTGCAGACAAACCTGTCCATAATCAGATAACATGAGAGAGATGGTGACAGATGGCTGGTGACGTGTGTACCTGCCTTCTTCCCCCATCGATGACCCAATCCCTGTGGTCTGCAAGTGTCTGTGCGAGGCAGCCTCCACACACTTCACACTCCCGGGCAGGTTGGGAGTGTGTCAGCAGTGAGCGCAGCCTGCTAGATGAAGCACAAAAGCCATTATCAGGAGTTTGGGTCCTGTTCTTGGCCACACACATTCACAGGTGTTGAACAACTTGACAGGTGGCAGTTGTATAACTTTGGAGACAATTTTTGGTAACACTACTGAAAATCTATATTTCAACCTCTTTTCTGAGTTGCTGAAAAAAGAAGGTTCTGCTGTAGAATTAACTTTGACAGTATTGCCATAATTATACTAAAATTACTGAAATAAATAAAAATCTGCAAACCGTTCCTCACTTTCAAAAAATAGAAAACATACTGACGTTTACAGGTATTCTCAAGGAATCATAACTCTTGATGGTACACCGCACAAGAATAAAGCCTGATGCTTACAAACTGTTTGTCAGGCAGTCCATCTGATTTCTTCACGTAGCCATGTCATACCAGAACTGCATCTGAGATGATCAGGTTGTTAATTGGCAATAAATAGAAACACACAATTAAAAACACTTTTGATTAATGCAAGCCCAGATAAATCTGTTTTGGCAGATTTATTAGCATCCAATATTATTCTGTGACCAAAGAATGATTAGCCAGGACCCTAGACAGGCTGAAGACATATGATCTGATATGGCACCCTTTTTCTACATCTATCAATAGATTATTTTAAGTGTATTTGTGTTTGTTAAGTGCTTGTGAAAAATTTTAGACTGATATCCCTGAAATATTAAAACTGGGCACAGATTGAGTCTTTTTTATAATGCTGTACTGTACTTTAAACAAGGCTTGTGGGCTTATTGCTAAGGGCAGGACAGAAGAGGGACTTGGTGCTTATTCACCAAGGAGACAGCTCCAAAATCTGCTGGGATATTTCTTTGCAATATCAAAAGTATGACAATATCTGTGACATGCTTCACATATTTGGTGTGTTTATGCTGAGAACAGAAATTGTCATTTTTAAAATATCAAATACAAACTTTTCGTGCTGCATGCCTGTATTTGCTTTACATTCTAATTCATCCAGAAGAATTAGGTAACCTTATCAGAATATTTTAGTGAAAACACTAGGGAAAAAAAGCACAAAGCCAGTTTTCCAAAGGTAAAGAAGAGAGAACTTGAGAAATTTCTTCCCCCTACATCCCTGTCTTATTCCCTTGC
The DNA here is from genome assembly GCF_024509145.1 of Vidua macroura. Lineage (NCBI taxonomy): Eukaryota > Metazoa > Chordata > Aves > Passeriformes > Viduidae > Vidua > Vidua macroura. The sequence goes on along the minus strand of NC_071572.1, from coordinate 64,650,673 downwards.
ATAGGGAATCAGTATAGAACTTGCTTCAAATTGAGATAAGCTTTTCAAATTCACATTTGGACAATAGCCTGACCCAGGAAAGTGAAAATTAGCTGATAAACTATTCAGAGTATATGGAAGAAAGGGAAATTTTACTGTCTGCAGAAATGGAGAGCAAAGGAGAGACAAGACTAAAAAGTAGCTGACAAAAGAGCCTTGGAATGTTCAGTGAGAATCTAAATTTTTTGAGCCATCCTCAAACCTAAGAAGCATGTGTTACACAGCCATAAGTAACACAACTGCGGCTGAGTTCTCAACAAAGCTGTAATATAAAGTGAAACGTATCACGGACAGAGACCATAATGGTTTTCTTTCATTATTTCCTGCTTTCTTAAATTCTTATTAGGAAATTAATAAACACATATGTTTTTCAGAACAAATTCAGGCACTAGGAACTTCCTAGAGTAGTTTTTTTTTTTTATTACTAATGGTAATTATGCCTACAGGTGAAGTAACAGCTGAGTGACTCAAGGTACCCTGCTGTTTAATTTAATCAAAGGAATTATTAATCCTTAACAAGACCTATAGACAAAGAAAAAGATAATTTACCCTATGACTGGGTGATGAAGAATGCAAATAATTTATTTCCTAACACCAAATATACACTAAAAGTTTATGAGGAGAGAAAGAGGAAAGACAGAATCAATAAGGACACGTGAAGGCATGTTTTTTTTTTTTTCCTAAAATTTTGTGGCATGTTCTTAAATCACTGCCATAATTTAGAGGACTCAGAGATGCTACTAATTAGTCAAGACAGACACTTGCTGACAGTAGAACAGATAATACACATCAGGATAAGGCAAAACTCCATCTACCAATACTAAATCCTAGGAAGCTGGGCTTAGAATTTTTTATTTCTGATGTTCCAAAGCCTGAAGCTTGCAGAATAAACTCTTGCAGAACTTGGGAAACAGAAGCAACTGGAAAGATTTCCTCATCTTTGGTGTATTCTGTCTTCATTGATGTCCAAAGTATTGAAAATTTGAGACTAGATAATAATTTCATGTTAGACCAAATATGGAATTTAATAAAGGTCTGGTAGATTTCAAGCCCCTCTTGAGCACTGATGCTTCTGAAAATACGAATGTGGGAACCCTGACTTATTGATAAGGCAACTCAATGTAACCACTCGATTCCTCAATTCATGAAAATATTAAGAGTTAATGCACCAGCTCCACTATCAGACCAAGAGTTGCAATCTCTCCTGCCCATAACTTTCTCTTCACTGTTTGATTTCCACAGCTCTTGACTTAAGGTTAACAAAGAAAATAAAAGGAATGAGACAAACAAAACCAGTCCTCAGCCTGTGTTTTGCAGTGAGCAGCAAATCTCAGTATCCTCACACGCCCCAGAAATCTCCTGAGATGACTCACACGTCTCTTGGCTATAGGGCAGCCTGGGGACCTCTTCACTTTCTGGCAGCATGGGCCATCTCTCCCAGTTATCATAACTCCTAACACTGGCAGTTTTAACCTTGGGGAAGAGGTTACATTTGCTATGTGTAGCCTGCAAAATAAACCCTCCGCCACAGTGCTTGATTTCTCAACAGCTCAGGTGCCACATGGCTCTGTTTCCCTCACCACTGAAACCTGAGCTCACCAGGGCTCCTTCCCCAGTTCTATCTGAAAGGGAAAGGCTGTGATGTGCCTACAGTCACACAGCAGGTGAGTGGCAAACACAAGAGCAGAGTAATTTTCTACCCAAGGTATCCCTCTTTCAGAGTCTAGTCCAACCCAGAAAGTCAAAGAATTAACACATCTGGTAAACTTTCACTTAGAGAGCCTATCTCTGGAAATTTCTGTTACATGAAAAGCTAATTAAGGTCAAATATACCACACTCTATGTATGAAGACTTGTTAAGTCATTCAGTCTTTTTAGGAGCAGGATTGGTTTCCACAGGCCTCTTGAGTTATTTTGCTCAAACTACTTCCACAAGTCACAGGTTTCAGTAGTTCCTTTGCAAGATATTTCAGTCTTCCTTTTGAAAAATCTGACCTGACTTTTGGCTTAAATGTATCTCCACTTGAGTTTTACGTCCCCATGTCTCTTAATCATGCTTGGGTGCACTTTCATTCCTGGATGTTTCTACACTTCAAATATTTTTAGTCTATTATAACTTCATTTCTCCTTAGTTATTATCAGCAATACATTGGATAATTAAATCATGACAATATTTTGTCTGAGTTCTTTCATTCCACTCCTAGGAATTTCTGCTTCTTACTGAACTCTCTCCAATTTGATCCTCTCAAAAGACCCAAATAGATTCAGCAGGCAAACACACTCAATGTACAATATGCTAATGATTTATCACATTTTCCTTTCTATATCCCTCCTATTTTTACATGCTTCTGTAAATAAGATCTTTTTTTTGGCATTTCAATAAAATAACCAATTGTGTTGAGCATCCAGTCCAATTTTTTCACACAACACATTGTTGACTTCCCAAGAGACATAAAGTGCCCCTGCATATATATGGCTAGTGATAAAACTGAGCTCTTTTGAAAAATCAGCGCCACCACAGCAGTATTTGAAACAAACTGGGACCTGCCACCTTAACTTTGAGAGCAAAGATGGGAGATTATCTTTAAGTACCATGAGTAACCCACTAGTAAAGCCTGGAGCACAATGGAAGCTCTGACATACCGCTCTTTCAATGCTGGGTGAGAATAACACTGAACGTGATGGCCAGGATGAGCCCAGAGCTTTGGGAGCATCCTCCCCTTTCCCTTCCCACGCAGTGAGAGCTCCCCCACCTGGGCCTCCTCCTGCCACTGTCCTGAGGAGGAGGGCTGCTCCCAATTCTTCCTGAAGAGGGAAACGAGGGGATTTCAGCTGGGGCACGTCATTCCCTCCTGGCACAAAGTAAAACTTTGATGCCACAGAGGCTAAATGCACTGGGGAAAATGGTGTGTGCTGCGTTTCTGCAGAGAAAAAATGTGTACTTTGGGAAGAGTCTTCAGCCAACATGTATAAGCAAGCTGTTTAACGTAAGGTGAGGGTTCTGTACTTCACCTTCTAAGTTCTGCTAGATGAGTGACACTTGGAAAAGACTAAATGAGGAGAAAATCACTTTCATGGTACACTCCCCACTTATGCCTTGCTTGTGGGGACAGACCAAATGTCCCAAGCAAGTCCTTGACCACTGCAGCAAGCACCAGAAGTCACAGGATCACTCTCCGGAGATGTGGCAGGGGAATAAGTGATGGGGACCCACATATTGCCACCAGCCTCGGGCCCTAGGGACAGCCTGAGAGGAATCCTTCCTCAGCCCTGGCCTGAGGCAGGACAACATTCCCGTGAAACTCTCAAAAGTGTCACCACACAAATAAAGGGCACAGGTTTTACTCTCTCGAGCACCTTCAGGACAAGTCTGCCTGGGCTGGGTGCCTGCTGCTGCAGCAGCTGCATTTCAGCAGTGTGCAAAACAAAGCTCTCCCTAAGTGCATGCTGTGGCTTGAGTCTGCCTGTCCTTTATCGTGGTCCTTTTGAAACGCTGGTATTTTCCCAAGGAAAAGAAAACACCCTGTGCTATCTGGAATTTTCCATGGTTACACTTTGCCCAGAGGTGACTTGTCCCTCCAAGGAAACTTTTAGCATTATGTAATTTTTCTTTTTTTTTATTCTGTTTGTATCTACAGAGGCAGGCAGATAAATGAAGAGACAAATAAATGAAATAATAGCCTGAGATTTTTATCAGCACAAGGATGACTCAATGATCAGGACAAGTGCTCTGGAAAGTTTTAGACTTTTGTTATTTGAAGATTGCTGAAATTCCAGAATAACCAGGGGGTCATCCTTCAATCTTTCTCACAGACAAAATTTATTTAAGAGAAGGGTGTGACTGGAAATACCTCAAGAAATGCCATGTTTAATTTTGAGATCCTGTTAAAATGTGCTTTCATAAAGAGCTAAACATTCAAGTAACCATTTCAGGATGCTTTTTGTCAACATTTAGAAAAGTGCACAAATATTATTAGTTTCAAAAAATTGAATCCCACTGTTAATGTTTAAATATGCTATTTAGCTGTAACCACTGTTATGTGGGCTGCTGCTTTCCTGAACTTTTGAATCCCTAAGGAGCATGCACCTTTTTTGAAAGTGTTCTGATTCCATATAGAAGCAGCTCTAAACCCACTTTCCTTACTACTCTGTAATTTAAACATCGGGCATCAAGTATATTTTGGTGTTATTATAAAATTGTACACACAAGCTGTGATGGTATAACTTCCAAACAATATGATCACACTGAACCTACATGCACACACAATCTGAAGAAGAGCTGGGGGCCTGGTTCATCAAGATGAACAAGATCATCCTGTCATAAATGTAATTTTATTGTGAGGTGATTTCTGTGTGAACAATTTAATTACTTGCTTGAGCAATAAAATTCCCACAACAGTACAACCTGTCCAACTTACCCATTTCTCACTTCATTAACCTGATGAAATTCAAGACACCTGTTTCAAACTAACCTATTTTTATAGAGTGATTATCAGAGAACTTGACACTTTGCCACCATTTTGGCATCACATTGCCAAAGATAAAAGACAGCCCTCTCCCAAAATGCCTTTCATTCTGTGTGACTGATACATTTGTCTGGAGCTATTATCGGGAAGAATGCACAACACCTTGTCAAAAGGCAGAATATTTTTTTTTTAAAAGACACATAATCTCATGGGGGGGAAAAAGAGAAGGAAAGTACACTGATCATCTATATGCAGGGTTTAAGAGGCTAAATGCTTTTGTTATTGATCTACTTGGGTTAGGAAATAAGGAAATACTTATACCTTTTCATGTCTGTGCTTTGCTGATCTGTACAGTGTTTCTTCTGGGACACAGATGAAAAGCTGAATTCAAGGGTCTATCCTAAATTAATATTTTATTTGTAATATTGCATATTCCCATGATTTGTAATACCCAAGGTGCCAATGGTCTGTAAGCATCTTCCAAAGCATTGCCTTACACCCTTATGAGGAAAAAGTTGCTGAAAACTGGGAAAGAGCTGTTGTTTCATCTTTGTTTCTTGAAAATACTGCAAGCCTTGTGGCATGGGATTTAGAGCACTAAGCCATCTGCTCTGGTGGTTCAATTCACTCACCTATTGAGACCAAATTCTTAGTTAAGGGAATTTCAAATAAAATTAACCTCCTGCTTCTCTGGTATGCCATCTGGGGATCACTTTTCTCCTCTGCAGTGGGGGGAGAGCTCATTATGTGTGTTATCCTTCAAGGCTTGCTCTGTGCTGCCTATGAAGTAGCACTGGAGTGACAGGGGGACACATTTGCACAAGCCCTTAAGTGGTGTTGTCCCAGCAGCAGATTTGCTGCAAGTAGGAGGCTTGCTGAATTACAATGGAGTAGCAGTTTATGCCATTCATTGTATAGAATAAGAATTCAAAGTAAATTCTTTAATAAGAATTCATAAGAATTCAAAGTAAACTCTTTAATATAAAAAATTCCTTATTTATAATCCAGCTGTTGATTATACTCTGAGCCTGGTAGCAGCAGGCACTATTTACCAGAAATCCTGAAGAATTCATGCCAAAGGAGAACATAACAAGATAACCAGGCCAGAAATGAGACACTCTGCACTTCATTCCTTCACAGGTGGATATCCTAACACAACCTGTTGATTCCCTACTTCTGGTATGCTGAGGCTGGATCTGACTTTTCTCAAAGCAAATTCAGCTTTCTTGACAGGCTAGTGACAGGTGGGGAAATTAAATTCCTCTGTTTATCCATGCAGAGGTGTACCATGGACACAGTTACATACATCATCCCTGACTGAAGGAAGTGCCTACTGGGTAGCAAAGGTAACTCTGCCTTCAGCACTCAGCCCTTCACCCACCTCTAAGTGCTGGGTAAAACTTACTCCAGCCAGTCCTGTAGGCTTTCAAGGGAAGAGCCTGGTAACACCATTATTGTTGATACAGCTTAACCTCTAAACTGTTTCAACCAAAATAAGGTTTACCACCAAAATAATATTTTCATAATGTCTATCCTTGGACTTTTTCAGGTATAGAAATGCTATAATGAATCATAATTCTTTTTAAGAACAAGTTTGGCCCTCAATCACAAACCCTCTTTAAGCAAAGCTGACACTCTGATGCAATCAGTGGAAACGAAACTAACCCAGTATCCAAGATGGAAAAATGTTCTGTTGTCCATTACAAGTACACTGAAGCACCAGTTCTTCGTGTCAAACACAATTAACACTGTGTGAGAGGGAGCCATTTGTGGGATGTGCCCATGGGGAGGACAGTGTGGGAATGCCATGGGAAAATAGTCATTTAACATAAGGCATTTCCCCAGAGTCCTCTGCCCCCCAGTGCAAATGAGCACATGCCCATCACCTGTCAGTTTATGGTTGTCATCTCCTCAAGTTCTGTAAAGTTCCCTGTTCTTGTTGTTTCTAATGGTTCCCTCTGTAAACCACTCTTTCCCTTTTCCCTCACTGGCCCAGTTTATATTACCCCATCCCTTACACCCTCTTCCCATTGGATCATTTGTACCCTAGTTACTCCTTCCCTTCCCAGTTATATACTCTGGCCCCTCCTTCCCTGGGGCTCTCGGAGTCCGCCTCCCCTGAGTGTGGTTGTCTCCCTGCCCCTATTTCTGCCTCCCTACTCCTTCGATCAATCCTCAATAAACCCGCTCGGATTCCAGTAGCTCAAGGGTCCTTCCATCTTCCTGGTGGGGATTTTAATTACGCTATCCAGGCACCCGTTGACCAGCTAACTGAGGGTTACCCTGCGGGACTCAGTCCGGGGTGGCCTATAGTCATTGAATGATTTCAGCTCTCTGGAGGAAACACTATTGTCAGCTTTTTCCTTCAAAAGTTCCACCTTCCCAAAAGGCACCTCAGATTATACTGTGTATTAGGTCTCATTCCTAAGGGTCAGTATAGCACATCAAAAGAAGAAACACAGCTTATTGCCAACTTTCTGCATGCATCATTTGCAATTTTGTTCCATGGGCAGTTGCCAACTGAAGCAGTCTCAATAATAAAGGTGAAAATATATTTTCCTAGAAGACTATTATATGGAATGACATAGAATGCAATACCATATAGCCAGAAAGAAATTATGGCTTTAAATGAATGAAAGCAGCACTGCTTATATGGTGACAGGAGGATACTGTCTTTTAAAAAAATATATATCTGTAATAAAAACTAAGCTCTTATTATGTATAAAACAGCTGCAGAGAAAGTGATAGCATTAAAGGCATTAGAATAAAGATTATCTGTTCTCTGTAATTAAATCCTTTTCCCTACTTTATACCAGATGACTCCTAAGGTCACATGAGCACAATTCAGGCATCATCCTTGAAACTAGCCTGAAGAGGTTGTAGGCACTCACTGGAAAGCCCTCAACCTACAGGGAATTAATTATTCAATAGTTTCTATCCTGCCTTTACTCTGTGTGAGTGGAGAGCTGTAACATTGATCCAAAACATATCTGGTAACAGTTTGGTCTTTGATCAGCTTCTGCTTCCTTCACACCTTTTGCCAGGGAGCTGTCATACATTTGAGATGCCAACACATAAATATCACTTCCTTGCCAGAGTGGGAAAACATCCCTATCCTAGTTCAAATAGCTGCATAATATAAAAATACAAAATGTTGTGTTTTGGTTTCTGAAGGGGGAATGTCCATCTTCCATAGAGTGAGTGCAGTGCGAGGCTGTTTTCTTCCTGAGCTAAGGGGACAAAAATCCATGCAGATTCACGGTAAACACAGATATTCTTCAATGGCCTTTTATCAGTGTGGCATCAGTGTCTTCATGCTCCCCCAGTCAGCTTTTCTCCTCATGTAGCACCACCTCACCTGCTGCTTACCTAATACCTTCCTATTAGGACCAGTCACACAGGTTTAAAAACAGAGGTTTTGCATGATCCAGGAAGAGGGTAGGAGGGACTCCTGCTAGTTCAAACTGTGAGCCACATCAATGGTGATTAAAGAAGGGAAAAAAAAAGGAAAAAAAAAATCACTGGGGTTCCTTTATTTATGAGAGCTGGTGGTCTCAGCCTAGTAACAAGGGAAAAAATCCATTCACATGGTGTTGCCCTCAGGAGAAGGATCTCAATGCTTGCTAAGAGGATCTCAATGCTTGCAGGGCAGGAATGCTGAACTTACCTTTCCTCTGCTTAGGGTCTCTTTGGTTTAGAGATGGAGGTGAAAAGAAGATAATGATGGAGTCAGACCTGAATTGTATCACGTCCCTTTACAATGAGAAAAATCAAAGGCTGACCCAGGCTACAGTCCTTCCACTCCAACCATTCTCCTCCTAGACAAAGTAGCCTCCTTCTAATACAGTTTTAAAGAAAGTAAGCTCTGACATTTATAATCTATTTTACTTTGTAATCACACAAATTCTTCAGCTTGCAAGGCAAGCTTGTCCCTTCTTAGTACCTAGCACTGAAAGAAGACAGAAAAAAATAGGGGAAAATTGACTTTGGCCAAACAATGGTTTGAAGAAAGTCAGCTAAGAAATGCCTCTTTTTCTCTAACACAGACAAAACAAGAGTGTAAATTAATAAGGTCTGCTGAAGCCAAGACTGAAGGAAAGATTGGAGCCTCTGTCATTCATCAGGGAGCCATAGTAGTGCTAGTGGTGAGAGGGCACAGAAAATGGAAGAACCCCAGTTATTGACCGAAACCCACTGTCATCTGTGGCCAGAAGTCAGACTAGACTGGAAGCAAGCAAGAATGCACCAGCCTTTGTATTTCACCTGAAGTTCAATTTCTGCCCCTTGGTTTCATTTTACTTTACTTGGCCTCCTAGCTTGCTCTTTCCACTATGACTCTCCTTGTATTCTAATTGATGCAGCAAACTCCCCAAGTGATCATCACCTCCATGAGCTTTCAGGATTGCCCAGACCTTTGTTCTGCTTTCCAATGAGTACAAATTACAGCATGTCCCAACAGCACTGTGCCTCAGTAGGAGATAAACACATGGAAGGGAAGACAACAGCAACACGTAAGTCTATGAAGTTACTGAAACCACCTTACTGGAGGTAACCTTGATGAACTGGAGAAAGTCAGAGCCAGAGTAAATAGTGAAGTTCTGGAGAGCCCTGGCCCCTTACTTCAGTCAGTGACCCACACACAACAAACATGAGAAATGCTTTTTCTTAATTTGAATTTTTCTACCTAAGCTTACAAACACTCTGGTCTTTTAAAAAACTTGGTAGTATTTACTTTCAGAGTTCTATTAGACTCCTTTTTGCAGAGTAGTTAAAGGATATTCTGAGAAACATCCAAATATGTAAATCAACACAAGGAAAAAGAAAGCACTGCAAGGGCACATAGTGATAATACGAGGGGGTAATGGCTTCAAACTGAAAGAAAATAGGTTTAGACTGGATATTAGGAGACAATTTTTTACTGTGAATATGGTGGGGCACTGGCACAGCTGACTGAGGTTGGACAGGGCAGTTGTGGATGCCCCATCCCTGGAATTGTTCAAGGCAATGTTAGATGGGGCTCTGACCACCTGGTCTAGTGGAAGGTGTCCCTGCCCATGGCAGGGGGTTGAAATTAGATGCCAGAATTTTAAGGTCCCTTCCAATCCAAACCATTCCATGAATCTATGAAATAAAGTTTTACATATCAAGTTGTGGGTGTTGTACAAAATACAGCTTCCCTGTACTACTGATCATACTTCACAGAGAAAAAGGCAGCTCAGCCCCTCTCTGTTGAATGCCATGGTAATATCAGGCCAAGTCAAACAAATCTCTTACAGCTGTGATATAGGTGAATGCCTGCTTACAGCCCCCCATAAATGCTGTTTTGTCTCCGAAGGGGTTTAGATACAAACATTTTAGATGGATTCTTTTCTTTCTTTCTTTCTTTCTTTCTTTCTTTCTTTCTTTCTTTCTTTCTTTCTTTCTTTCTTTCTTTCTTTCTTTCTTTCTTTCTTTCTTTCTTTCTTTCTTTCTTTCTTTCTTTCTTTCTTTCTTTCTTTCTTTCTTTCTTTCTTTCTTTCTTTCTTTCTTTCTTTCTTTCTTTCTCTTGAGGAGTACATTCAAGCACAGACAAGAAACCATGTTCTTTATTACAGAGGCTTATTTCTCACTGCAGGTATTGAAAGTGAGGCAAACAGGGGTGGCTAAGACTGCTTTTTTAAACTCTTTTTACGAGGGCATGGTAAAATCAGACATTCAAACTATTTAATCCACTAGCCAGTGTCTGACACTTCAGCACAGTGTATGAGTAAATTATATACTGACAAAATATGGATTTAACAAGGGTGTATTCCTTAACCAATTGAATTACAGGTCGATTTATGCCTCAGAGAATGAAAGTACATTTTTATCCTACCTAAAGCAATAGACTATTTTTTAACCAAACATAAGTTATTTGTGGGATCCTATGTTTTCACTCTTCTTAATACTATCTGGAAGCATATACTACATTTTATATTAAAAAAACCAAAACCAACAAAAAAAGAAAAAAAAGAAAAAAGAAGAAAAAAACCCACCCTACAACCCAAACTTTTCTGATCAGTTAATTTTTAAATAATTATTTGCATTTTAGCATTAATACATTTTATTTGTACTAATATCCTTTAGGAGGAGTGAAGAGTACATGTTTGCACAAAGGCTGAGAAAAGTAGGTTTCTAAGAAGAAATGGCAAAGTCATATACTATTTATTTCAACCCCTTAACAGATGCATACAGAGAAGGCAGAGCCAGATTCTTCTCAAAACATTCCTAGGATGGGAAGTAACAGTTCCAAGTTGCAAATAAGGCAATTTCAATCAGATGGGGGGAAGTCACACTGAGGAGGTACTGTGAGCTTGTGGAAATTTCCGCTGTGAGCTTGTGGAAATTCTAGTCTGAGAGACATTTCACCCCAGCTGGAGGAGGCCATGATCTGGCTTGCCCCTTCTTTGGGCAGGATGACCTCCAACAGTCATTTCCCACCCAAATTTTCCTATGATCCTGCTGCCCTGTCATACTTTACTTCACAGTAGATTCTTATGTGGATTCTTGTAGTGGACTTGGATCAGTGTGAAATCTCTCAACAAAATAGAAACTGTATGTGGAGTAAACACCAACTGCACAAGCATTCTCCTAGAGCTCACTCCATGACAGGCACCTCAAAGAGTTGCAAGTTCATTCAAATGTATGGATATTAAGTTTCTGTGAACAAAAATCTCCCGACCAACCAAACAAAAAAATCACTCTAGATGTCATATGCAGAAGGACGTTTCTGGGAAAGCCAGAATCCTCCTATATTCAGAGGACAACTTCCAAGGTTATACACACTGCCTTGCCTGAAGTAGGGAAGTGGGGTGGGTAGCTGCTTGGTGTCAGATTGATGAGAATGCTCTGGTACATCGAGGGCTTTCAAACGGTTTTTTAGGAGGCATTAAATGGTTGAAGGTCGAAATGGTTTAAATATAAACAAGCTGGAAAGCACCAGAGAAGTTTTTTTATCAGTATAAGTAAATATATTTCATTACAGATACTAGTTCATTTAACTACATGTTAATATAACATTTAAATGTTATTTGGTCAGACATACAGTAGGAGTAATTTTATATTTTCCACAGCCAAACTACCTCCCCATAGTCACAAAGTGTTTACTTTCCTAACTTTCTAAGTTTCTAGTTACATACATTTTCCTCTGCTTACCCTTGCCAGCTCATCCACTACCCTCTAATCCCTGATCAGCACCTTCTGATTTTCCATGGGATAGATGCTTATAGCACATGACACATTTCTACAGTTTCTCTCTGTCCACTCACATCACTGTACTCTGTCTTCATAAGTGTCCTACCCTGTCTTCCTGTTTTTCCTCTTTATTTGTCATTGATGTTTTCATTTTCATTTGTGTAATTTAGGGTCCTTTTTTCTTTCACCCTCCACATGTGTTTTCATTTTCCTTCTATTGTGATTAAAATTTCATTTTAATGCAAATTTCAAAGCAAAATATTGTTATTCCCAAATGCTACATGCACACTTACATTTAAACAAGACAAAACCACTTCTCATCCCTTACCTTTCGTTCCAGGTTTTCCCACCTTGCTATGATGGTTTCTTTCTTCCCGTGGATTAATCTCTCATTTATTTCTTTAATGCTCTTTTCTTTAACAGCACAACTGTTTTCCTTTGATGGTACATTAAGCTTCTTTTCTTTATCAACATTTAAAGCTTGATTGATTTTTGACTCTTTTTGTCACTGTTTTCTTTGAGTACCTTATTTATTCCTTTCCACTCTCAGTCTGCAATTTTATTCCACCACCATTTTTAGGAATATGTCTCAAAGATAATGCTAAAGGAAGCAACTTTTTCTTAGAGGGCCAAATACAATTATGTCCTTCGTCATATGTGCTAAACATTAAAATTAGAGTCTGTGATGCCATTAATTTGAACTTTGAATATGCAAACAAAGAGGCAAAGACTGCAATTTAGAGCCACTTAGCAGTCTGAAGGCAGAAGCCCTACTTTCCCTTTCCCTTGCCCAGGCCATAATTGAAATTCAATAGAACTGTACAGGTATTCTGTCTAATAGAGTCTATAGGTCTGAAGTAAATTCATTGAAAAATTATGTTTGTGACCTTTCATTCTGGCATGAGCAGCCACCAAACTACTTTTTCCATGACATACTGTCAAACATGGATGTTTCATCCACTTAATTCTGAAAACTGCAAACCAGAAGCTCTGGAATTTAAATATCACCTGATAAATATTAAGATTGGTAAAAATATGTTTGCTTATTTGACCACAGCCTGCAACCTGATTTTGCATGTCCTGAAGTATATGATTACATCTGGGAAGCAAATGAAGTTACAAGATATACAAGAAGTGTTTTCTAAAGAAGGAAGAAGGTATGGAAGATTTAAAGTAATAGTTCTGCTCTTGATAGTAATTGCTCCAAGCCTAGCAATTCCTCACAGACAATTCAATTAACTGCTGACAGAAACACAAATAGAGCTCACACAATCTTCTAGTTCTTGCAGCCTTGCACTGATGTCATCTTGTCTGGAAGTTACTGTGAAAGGGTGTTGTTACTGAGCACATAACTACTAAATAATGCAGGAGTGTCCAAAGCAATTAGAAAAACAATGACCCTGTGTTCCAAAACTTGAGTTTCCCAGTCTCCAGAAGTGACCTTGTTGTACCTGGAAATCTCATACTGGATAAAATACCTCTTTGCATCCCAAACATTTGATGAGTTTTGCACTTCTCCCTTTGGGTTTATGCCGGCATTCCTGAAGAGTTTCTTATGGCAACTGAAATAGAATACACTTCTTCTTGTGCTGAAATTAACAGCAATGAATCACCTGAACTGAATTTTTTCAGTGCATAATTAGCTTGTTTGTTCTAATCTCCTGTTATTGCACAGATATTTGCCTTTCTGAATCTAATCTTTTTAACGAATATCATTCTGTTGCCACTTGTCTTTCCTGGCTTAATGATAGGGTATGGTGTTACGTATATACATGTAAAAAATATCAAGCACAGTTTTGAGATGCCAGAGTCTTTGATGGTAACAATTGTTTGTGAAGAAAGGCGAAACAACATTGTAGAGACACAGAAAAAATCACGTGAAAAGATTAAGTATTATAATTTATAATAAATTGATGCAGCATGAAATTTGGCTAGTTTGAAGTTTGTGGTAAAAAATTTCAAAGCAACAATACCTGTAATTATTTTTTATAATAAGACAGACTGAAAATTTATAAACTGCACTAGGATAGGGGGGAAATTTGAAAATATTCCTTCGTATATTAATACCAAGCAACTAAAGGAAAAATTTCAATCATCTCAAAACAGAGCCTTATAAAATGAGGTTAAGCTCAAAAGAAACCAAAAGCTGTTACCATATGGAAGTGTTCACTTAAGCCTCTTGAACAGCTTTAACTCTGGCTGTCAGTGATATTGCTGTAGAACAGTATTCAGTAACCTGCTGACGCAATTAATGCGTGTTGTGTTTATAATCTCAGACGAGGAAAATGTGCCTTTCAGATGCTCATTAAAAGCATTCCCGGTGCACACATGTCAAAACTTGTGTTTGGGCACAGGAAATGTTCATGGCCTCATTGCACTGAGTGAGTGTAATGTAAAACAACTGGCAGCAGTTTCTGGGGTGGGTTAAGCACTTGTGCTCCGAGTACCTAAAATGTTTTAAAACACAAGAAATCCATGTCTATATCTTATTAAGTTCTGGTGCCAAGCGGGTTACTGCTGTGGTCTATTTGTGACTGATTTCAAATGTATAGAAATGAAGAAACTTTTGCATATCAAAACAGTTTTGTTGTTTTCTGGTGGTGTCATAAATTTTCTTATGAATACCCCTGTTGAAGCATTACACAAGGTCCTGCAGTACCTTAAGAATATTAAATGAAACAAATTACAGCAAATGCTGGCCATAAAAACAACTTGCACAATAATCTACAATTCAACCAAGCAAAAATAGTGGTATCATAATGGTTTAATTTGAGTCTAAGCTTCACTAAAATTTCTTGATGTGCTTCACAGTCCAGCCATTTCTTGGATGACTTTGATGAGAAATCTGTCCTTGCATCAACCCTTTGTCATTACCTGAAGCTTTTTTTTTTATGCTCCTTCATAACTAAGACTGTATCTAGCGATGTTTACCCTTCCCAATGTTTAAAAAAAAAAATTACCAGTAATCCAAGCTGGTTTTATTTTTTGTAACTCTCAGCAAGTTCTAATAAAGTAAATTGAGCAATATTCTCAGATTATTATATTGATAAACAGACTGTAAAGTGTTTTATGATATGGTACTTCTCGTATGAAAGACACTAGACTAACATAAATTGCAATTGTAACTGTAAAGTACTAAAAAATATTTTTCCCTCCAGGGCTCCCTAGTATATTTGGCTGAAAAAATTAAAATAAAATAGACTTGTTTATTGTGTATATTTTTTGTAGCGTAATTAAATGTCTCTATGGTTTCCACTCAGAAACAAAGTCCTATTTCCCTGCTCAAAGCAGTCTAAAGGCCTACAAATAACTTTACAGAGCTGCCTTCTTTATAATTGGAGAGTGAAAATTTTCTTTAACACTCTCTCCAAACTGTGTCCAGAGCAGTGGATATCTCAGCACTTTCAGCCCAGCCATTTCCAGGGCATGCTAATAGCCATTATTTTAAAAAACCCATCATATTCTTGAGACAAAATTTTCTACTCTCCCAGTGATAAACTCTGATTAACTGCCTGTAATCTGGACTGATGCAAAAATTACCATTCTCCACCTAAACTTGCATCGATTTTTTGTGGCGATTCCTTTGGATCTCATCCAAAGTGAGCACAAAGCAAGGAGGTATATTCCCCACCCAGGATTAGAATTTGTTAGTTTAGCAACTGCTGTACCCTAAGGGATGAAAAGCAGCCACCAGACTCCACCCCCCCATCAGTGGTGGCCAAAGGTGGCCATCCAGACTGGTAAAGCACTGGGGTTCTGTGTTGCTCCGGCTGAGGCACAGGTCCTGTGGTCCCAGATCACTGCAGTTCTGCAACGTCCACAATGAAACTGAGGACAAGCCATCCTCAGTGGCTTTACTGGAGAAACACAGAAATTTGCAGGGATGTGATAATGTAGTTACACACTCCAGATAGGTCTCACTTTGAGCTGAGCATTTTGAAGCCCAGTTCTTCAAAGACACCAGGACCTACTCTGATCCTTCTTACAGTGTTCACCAGCAGTGAAATTACTGAAGTGCCTGGAACTGCTGCAGGGTGGTGAGAACAAACAGTGTGGATCAGAGCAGTGTCCTGAACCATGGGTAGTAGTCTTTGTTCAGTAAATACAACTCCTCCAGTATGTCCATGCTTTAACACCACTTCTCACCCAGACCTCCCATTAAGAAGCACGTGCTAATGGAGCTATTGTAATCCTTCTTCAGACAAAAAAACAGCAGTTGAAATAATGGATAACTGGGGAAAGAACACTCACAGAAAAGTCAGAGGACAGGTAATGGATTTTTGAAATAAAGGTGGAGGTGAGATACTTAAAAAAAATAACCTCCTCCTCTCATTTTGTCTTCCTTTAATAAAATGCTGATAAATCCATTACCTGCTTTAAGTTTTAGAGAAGCTGCATAATGAATCTGCCTTACATAAATAAATACACGAGAAACTGCAAATTTGACATTACACTTCAACAGCTTGTGCTCCACTCTAAATGAGATGGAGAATTATACAAGCACAAAACCACTCCCTAGAGTAGCTGAATGGAGGTGGTGGAGTAAAAGCTGAAACAGTCACAGTTAACTCCTAATACATGTTTAAGCACACGGTGTTAAGCCCTTCTCCTGACACAGGCTTTCATAAGCTTTGATTGTCTTTACAGAGAATTTCAGATGGGATTTCTCTCTCTCAACTGAACAACTTGCCAAAAAAAAGGAAAAAAGTACCTCCCCAGCCACATATGACAGAGCAGCTTGCTCCACTGTGGCTCTTTCTAGGTCATAAAACTCTCTATTAAAATTCAGGACTAATTTAGATGTTTGGAACACTAGTATTCTTAAATCTCTCTTGAGCAGTGGTGTATCTTGGATCTGACCATACCTTTCTAATTTGAAAACACTATTGTATCATGTGCATTCTCCAGTTCTGACTCTTGCCTAAGCCTTTCTTAATGTTCTTCAAAGATACATTTTTGTTTTTTCCATGAACATCTTAATATGTGAAAACCTCATTGCTGAATATAGCATAAGGCAAATATTTGGCTTTGTCTCATTAAGTAATTTTTCAACCAGAGACTCATCCTTCATGGCTTGTACACCCATGAGGTAGAATTTGCCACACATTTGTATCTCTGTGTACTCATCATTACACTATATTTGCTCAAAACATCCAACATCTTCTATCCCAGACTTTCTGGAAAGGCCGTGTGCGGCGTGGGTTTTCGCTCTCCCCGGCTGCACGCAGCTCTTGGGAGCCCGGCTGTGGCGTAGCTTCCACGTGCTGCCGGGGTTTGCTGCCACGGGTTCCCGGACACGGCTCTGTGTCTCGGGCGTGTGGGCTGGCCAGCCTCTGTTACCATGCACTAGGGATCCGGCAAAGAGGTAAGGAATTTGTCCATTTACTCCGTGCTTGGCAGGAACGGTTTATTGGTCACACATGGCGCGGTTCGATGGAAAGACGCGACCGCTCCCGGCACTCGCATGGGAGAAAATGGTGCCTGGGTGCTGGCGGGATAGGGTTTTATGGAGGGGTGGGGCGAGAGGATCCACGGCCTGCCGGCCAACAGGGGCGGCTGCCGTGGCGGTGACGACAGCGACCAACCAGAGAACCCCGCAGGGGCGGGCACCGAGCCTTGGCCAGAGCGGGATCGTGTGGCTTGGGGTGGCCAGCACGGGGTTTCCTGGGGCCGGACGGCAGGGTGGTTACAGGAGCGGCACAGGGGTAAGATCCGTCAGCAGGCAGCGTGGGGCCAGAAACCGCGGGGGGGAACAACACGGGGGAAACGCGGGATTACAGAACTTGACTTTTTTTAACATAAATTAAAAACCCTAATCTAAACCCAAACTCCGGGATGCAACAGCTGTGTATTATGATAAAGCAAAACTGACAAGAACACAGAATTTAAGGCTTGCACAGCTGATCCTACACCTCTGTGATGAAGCTGGAATAGCAGTAGTAATATTAGCAGCACAGAATGCATTTCTCACCCAAAACCTGGGGAATGTTTGAAGAGGAAGAAGAGAAACAAAAACACAACACAAGCACATACCACAAAATCTCAGGCAAGGATAGAATTCAGTCTTAATTAATATGTAACTGGTCCAAGCTGTAAGTTGGGCCAGGGTAAGTGTGCCAACTGTTGTGTTGCCTTAAAATAACAATCCAACATTTGACAAGCAGGACCTCTCATCACTAGCCTGAAGGGAGGAGTAACAGGTACCTGAGATGACACACTTCTTCAGCATTCTAACAGTGTGTGCACCTGATTTTGCACTATACAGAACCCCAGCGAGGAAGAAAAGAAGGCAGATCCTCAGAAAAGCCCTTCCCCTTTCTTCCCCATAGACACATCTGTAGGGAAGACTCAAAGGAGGAGAGATACCCTGTCACAGTAGGTTTTGTGATAACCCTGATATGATCAGAATTAATCCACATCTTTAATAAATTAAGATGGTACTATATTGTATTGGCATCCCCAAAGAACTTATTTTTTTTAGAATTTTTCCCTTTAAGATTTCTTGATAAATCCGTTGGTTAGTGTATATAAAATCAATGTGATCCCTGAAGTCTCCAGTCTGCAGATCACTCCCTTTAATAATGCACATCCTTCCTGGTTTATGTGTTCTTTTTTCTCTGGGATTTGTACTGAGTGGTTTTGATGTTTCTTTCCTGTGATCATGACAGAGGATGCATCAAACTTTAACTTAAGCATCTTGCACTTGGGAAACAGATACACACCCTCAGTGAAGACCTTATGTACACTTTCAGAGATGTGAAGACCTGTCTTCTATCAACATGTCATCAGTTGAAACACGACACAGTCCAAAAGCATGCAGGTACATAGCCCATACCTAGTTGAAGGAACACGTGGCTCCTCTGTACACAGCAGAACTAAAGAAGCCTGGTCTGTCTTCTGTGTAGATTCCCAGGTGTCAGACAAAGGATGCATCTTTTTAGTTGGCTCCCCAGAGAGAAGACTTTTCTTTTCTTGGACCCTATTTGCATAGGACTTAGGAAATGCTCCAAGGTCCTTTCTTGTCTGTGAAGCTGAATTGAATTTTGCCACTGGTTTTGCAGGTTGCTTGGTGGGGAAAAGAAGGGGACAAAAGTATGACTGATTGTGCTCATTCCCTTACAAGATCAGGCTAAAAATCCTGATAGCTGGGGAGAGGTAGAGAAAAAGTGACACACATGAGGGGTGAGAAACAACAGAAAACAGAAAGAAAACAGCGTCAGGACCAAAAAAAAAAAAAAAAAACAAAAAGGAGGAACCAAGAGGCCAGTAAACTACCCAAGCACGAAAAAAGTACTGAGATTTTTAGTCCTTTACTGTTGCATCCTGTGATTGGGTTTTAGGGGTTCTTATTTGTGTTAGCTAGCTGAGTCCTGTGTACCCCCGTGCTTCCCCCGTGTCCTTCCCCCCCCCCCCCCCGCCCCGCGGTTTCTGGCCCCATGCTGCCTGCTGTTGGGCTGTCCCCTCTGCCGCTCCTGTAACCACTCCCCCGTCCGGCCCCAGGAAACCCCGTGTCCGCCGCCCCATCCCCATGATCCCACTGAGCCCAAGGCTTGGTGCCCATCCCTGCGGGGTTCTCTGGTTGGTCGCTGTCCTACGTCATCATTGCGTCACCCGCACGGATTGGGGGGCGGCATCTGCCCTCCCTATCACATCCCCTATATCATCCCACTCCCTCCCGGGTCCCGCGGCCATTTCCCCCACGTGGAGTGGGAAGCGCGGGTCGCTACCCCCCCACTGCAGCTCTCAGTGACAATAAAGCCTTCCTGCCTTCCTCGTGGGTGATCTGGACATTCCTTCACTCTTTACCTTGGACCTGTAGCGCGGGTGACAGAACCCGGCAGACCCCGACCCATGTGCCGGTGCCAGCAGCACATGGGAGAGAAGCGGCAAACCTGGAAGTCCGGGTGGAGGCGGTGCCAGAGGGCGTCGGAGCTGCCCCGGACTGGAGAGAAAGAGAGAACACCACACTTTACCTCCTAATTCCACTTGACAGTACAAACTTGAGCAAACAGTGTTTCTCCAGGTTGGCACAAAAATACAAACATAGCCTTTTCTCCTCAATATATAAATAATATACTCATATCTGAGGAAACACAGAATTATGCATCAGAAAATAAGGGATCACATGCCTTCATTAAGTGACTTGATTGGTAAGTATTGCTCAGTAGGAATAGTTCTAAATTTACCCCTAATGCATATAGTTGCATGACAATTCTTCTTGCATGGTTGCTTGAGCTTCTATGGAAAAGATGTGAAAAACAGAGGGTGATCATCTGCAGAAGGAAATTGAAGAAAAGAAGTTCCAAACAAAGATGCTGATCCAGATCACAGCTGATGGCTTCTCTTTTCCTGCCTTGGCCTGGCCCTTGCAAGAAGAGAGGGTTATGCTTTAGCTGAGGTTAGTGAACAGCTGCTGGGAGAAGTGGCCTGAGGGGCATGAGTAAAAATTCCCACAGGAAAATTCTCCAGTGAGACTTTAGGCCCTACCACAGAACCCTGTATCTGTAGTAACTGGACTCCAGATTGACAAATTCTTTGTATGTGCTGCCATTCTGGTGCCTTCAGTAGGAAACTATTGAAAGATGAAGTTAGGGCTGTGTTTCAGTGTTTACATCTATAGAGACCTACATAGCTGGTTTTGGGGATGAGCCCTACTGAGCAAGTTTTTCCTTTGTTTTGCAAATGAAGGTATCTGTTAGAGCTGATCAGAGTGCAAACACCACAAACACAGTGGGACTCTTAACTTGAGATTTCAGACACAAAGATGACTTATGGCAGAAAGATGGGGGTATTTTCAATGTAACTTGTAAACAGAGGAATTAAGCTTTGGATCTGGTGCTCTAAGCTCATGTTGGAGGCATTGTGTATCATGACATATTAAAAGCATGTTTGCTTTCCTTGGCTTTTTTTGTTACCCTCTGGGTCAAAGAGTCTCCTTGGCAAAAGAGGGAGGGATATTGTCTGGTCCTTAAAGAGCAACCACAGCTCCAGCTGTAAAGTGATGAAGAATGACTGCAGGACAAGCCTGCTGCACATTTTCAAAACTATTCACAGCTGAACAGGTATTTTTACAATTAAGTTTTATGAACAGAATGGGCCTTGAATGTAGACTTGAAAAATAAAACTCCTTATCCAAGTCCAGGGCAACCCTGGAAGAGGTTGTGAATCATAGCCAAAGCCTTTACAAGAATGTTTCCTATCCCTGGAAATAGAAGAAACTTGTGTTGTACATTTGAGGGGGAGAAGAGGCAGGGAATCTAAATCATGTTTGAAATATCACTCTTTTTGCAATGAAAATAACTTTAATGGCTCTATTTTTCCATTTCATGCCATGTTTCTAATTGTCTAAATACCAATTTTAGTCTCTACGACAGAGAAACTGGAGAATGCTCTCAAGTCTGCTGTCTCACCTGTTTGTTCCAGTGAAATGCAGTTAGCCAGTATGAAATGAGATTACTCTTACTTTTAAAGAACACAGTCAACACGATTCAGTGGGGTTATTTCCATGTTAGCTACAGGGAAAGACAAAATCAAATGCAACTGAACAACTTCTGAAATAGATACTTCCATGTAATTACAAGCTTTACGTTCAGTCACTGGTTTTAATACTATTGTACAAAAATTATTAGGATTCAAATCCTGAAGGTGCCCCATATTTACTCCATACCTGCTTCTTGGTGCCCGGGACAGACCCAACTGGGGGAAGCCCAACAGAAATTAAAAGAGGAGAAAAAGTTGTAAGGGAGAAAATGTTGTAGGAGACACACTGATGTATCCAGACATTTCCTCTCTTGTTCTGTTTCTAAAGTGTCTCTAGATTGGCTTCCTGATGAGCAGTGGAAAGGATAAACTAGGCTAAGGTAAATGCCCTCTCAGAAGGACACTGGTAGTTCTCTTCATTTTGACCAAACTGAACCTTCAGCCCTCTTGCCAGGCTTCTGCCTCTGAGTCAGCACCTGAATCCCTGCAGTTAACCAAAGACATCTTCACTTTCTCGAAGAGTTGGTCTAAAAATGAGGACACAAATTTTCAGCAGTTCCAAGTCATTAGACTTTTCACATTACTTACCTGTCTAATCATCCAACCCTTCATCTCTGGGGAGTTCAAAATAATGCCAAATCACAAGTAATGAAAATAGAGTTCCTAATCTCACATCCTGCCAGCAATCCCTCAAAACAGATGATGCTGCCCTTATGATTCTGATAAAAAAATAAAAGCAGGCTCTCCCAAACTTATCTTCCTTCCTTTGATCATCTCCATATCAAGCTGAGAAGACAGAATTAAGGATTGTACAAAGGTAGAGTTAATGGGCATAAAACTACATACAGCTGAAGCGTGTTCTCATTCTCCATATCTTTAAGCATACGAGTTATCATGTAATGTGAAAATAAATAATGCATATTAAGCGTATTGACCTGAATCCTAATCACATTTCAGAACAGTATTAAGACCAGAGATGAAGCATAAATCTCACTATTACTAACCAGACCTCAGTCTGCTTTCTATGAGTCACATTTTTTTAAGCAATGTAATAATACCTTTGATTATATAAACTAAGAGGCATTTGGTAGCAAAGAAAATCCTCACAAAGTCTGTTCTTATTTCAACAACAAAATGAAGGCTGTACAACTATAAAATCTATCTCGAGTTTTCAAAATTCAAAACTTAACTAAGCAGGCAAGTATCACTTTATGCAACATCATTGGAAAAACCTATTAATTTTTTTTTAATGACTGTCTGGCCCAAACATTGTAATATCTTTCTTTCAATATTATAGAAGTTTCCCAGACAATCAATATTTTCAACTGAGCAGAAAACTATATATATAGTATTATTAGTTCTTTCGTGCTACAAAACATTACGGAGCTTGGAGGTTTGGACTTCTGATTTACTGTTCTAAACATGACAGAGTCAGACAATTTAATTTTTTTGTCAAAATTTCATACTTGGAAATCTCGGTTCTTCCAGCTCACAACTGCAAAATTTTCATTCTTGTTCTCCACCTGCCTATTTTCAAAGGACTCTGTTCGCACAAAACTTTTTGCATGAAAGGACACGAGGATTCAAGAGAAGGAAAAGTACCAGCAGAGAATTATCTCCTTCTACATATAATTGTGCATTCTGACTGCCAGTAAGAAGCCCTATTATACCTTGCTTTTGTCTACTCTGTTATGCCTACCATTCCAAGGCAATAAGAGGGGAGAAGGATAGCTTTGCTCATTGCCTTTTCATAATTACAAAGTCTATAAAGTCACTCCTTTTGGATAAACATAGGTAGACAATGGCTAGCATTCAGTGAAACTGATGAATATTACACTGAATGCAAAATGTGTATAGAGCAACAAAGAGAAAAATGTGGTGCTTCACACTGAAGCCTTCACATGCCTTCAGGGCTTTTGTATTACTTTCTGTCTTCCTCGCTGAATATACATAACTTCACAAAGATCTTTTCAAAGAGCTGCCAAAGAGGTAATTCACATTTTTATGGTGGGAGAGAACAAAATGTTTAATTCTAGTGTTAAATGTATTCATCCCTGCTCCTGGCACCCACCCTTTTCTTTAAGTACATGACTTTTTTGAGAATATATGTTTTGATTTGAACTGCCACATTTTGCTTTATTTGAGTCAAAACTGATTATTGAGGTTGCTAGCCACACATGAAAACAGAGAAGGGGAAAACATCTCATCCTACACCTCTAAAGGTTTTGTCTCACTGGATTTGCCAGGAAGGCTCTCTCTAATTAATACCATTATTTTTCTTTTCCAAGACCAGACCTTTAATTGCACCCATAATTTCTCTTATCAGCACATCTGTATCCAACTGTGCTAACACTTTACTCACCTTGAACTTTTTTTTGTTTGTTTTGTGAACATTTCTTTCTGGTTCTAAACAACATAAATTTGGTTTCCTCATCAAGAAGCTCATTTAGCTGCAGCTTGATTGCAAGTAATTTGCTGTAAATGTCTCAGTCTTTTAATTGTTTTTGCCTTTTTCTAATCTATAAACTGTAACTTCAGGCAGGTCATTTCTGTCTCAGCATTTCCTCTTTGGAAAGGCATATCTAATAACTCACCTCATATCCTGTGGCTTTAGGCATCTGAAATCATATGAACAGAAGGGATAGACCATTGATTCAACTCCAAGTTCATTTGGAAAAAAACCCTCCATAAAATCTCCTTTTTAAGAAATAGGAAAATAAAATTTCATCCATAAAATTTAGCTTGGTGGAAAATAAATGTGCATCAGCATTGGTACAGAACTGACTCCCTGTTCTGTTTCCAGAGTTTCCTTGTGACCTCTAAGAGACTTGAAATTCTAAGTGCCAATTTGGGTACTGCTACAATCCTTGAGTTAATCAGAGTCCAATGAATTTTATTATCACAGTTCCACACTGGCACCATTTCCCTTACTGGAGACAGAATTCATGATCTCATTAGAGTCTCTGGTCTAAGTCAAGCCAATGCATAAGGCAGCTTTGCTGCTTTTTTTTTTTTTTTTTTTTAAGTAATCTTATTAGAAGTTCTACCAAATATGGTATCCATATCAAATCTTTTTAATTCCTCCCACCTAATCCCCTTTACCCCCAAAGTGTAACATAAATGTATTAGTCAGATTAGCAGCACATTCAGGAATAATCCCTTCTAAAACAAGAGACCTATGTGTATTTTCCCTGATCCCCAAACTTTTGTTTGTATTAATTATTCTAAAGCTGACTGACAGTGTGAATAATACTCTTCCCCCCTCTTGTATGAATAGCAATTAAGGAATTTGCATTTTCTGCATCTTTTTCTTACAAAATAAGATATTTTCTAGGCATTTTCTGTTAAGAGCAGGTGTCTGCTCTGACTCTAGCTGAAGGCTGTGGCCAAGCTCACAAATGAATGTCTTCATCTCCATCTTAACTTTACACCACTTGCATAAAGCACAAAACACATGCAGGGGTACAGCAGCATTGGGATGAGGAAAGAATGCCAAGCACAGTAGCTTTCTTTCTCTAAAAGTTCCTTACATGTATTTTCCCACATGATCTCAAGACCATAGTTAGCTACTGCACTTGCCTGGTAGGGACCATGGATTCCACCCAGAGGAGTGCTGTTAGCAAAAACGAGAAGCATTTTCTTATTGTGGTGTTAAAAATTCAGAAAGCTTTTTTTGGTACCTTGAAAAAATTTCCTTTCCATTGTTTAAACCACTGAAAATACTGAGACTGCGTTATGAAGATCACATTCACGCAGCCAAACACACAAATGCCAACAAAAAGCTTTTAACCAGACTGTGACAGCTTTCTTTGAGAGACTCAGCAGACGTGTGCACATGTACTCAAAGTGCACTAGACACACATGTGTATGTATTGTCCTTTCTGAGCTCTTTTGTCTATTTAGCATGTTTTTTTATTTATGAATAAATAAAGGGAAGCAACATGACTAGGTAGGCTGCACATTTTATTGACATTGCCAATACTCAACTGTTTTGAGAAGATATATTGGCTGAGTTCTATTTCATAAGCTGATGGCTTCTTCACTGCAAATTATTGAAGTGCTCCTGAAACTCTTCAATTTTTCTTCAAAACCTTTTCTTTTCATAGTGGAAGCCTCATGAGTTTATTATAGTTCAGTCTCTCACATGGGGAGACTTCCCTCTGGCAAAGCCAAACTGGCATGAAGGAATGCCAAGGTCCCTCAAATTGAACATATTAAAGTATTTTATTATTCTATTTAAAAAAAGGTTTAAAAAAGTTTTACACCTGGGAAAGAGGTTAATTTTGTGTTAAAACTTTTACTTTCCCACACATACTTGCATGTACACACACCTGGAATAAGGAAGCAAATCCCTCCTGATTCCAGTTAGGGAAAGAAAACAGACAGCTTCTGCCTAAAAGACTCAGAATGCCAAGTCCCATTTTCAAATGTGATCTAACTCTTGGGAACTTAAAGAACACAGCAGTTAACAGGACTGATCTGCTAAAACACTTCTAAAAAGTACTACTAGCATAACATTTCTGGGTGTCCCCTGGGGAAAAGCTGTGCAAGTGCCATGTGGAGACTTATCATAGGCTCCCAGATCTCATTTGCAGAGGGACACATGATCTTCCATCAAGCGAAAATTCTGTATCGCTTACAAAAGGTCCTTTGGGCTCCTTTACTCCTGATTTCCATCGCAGCTACTGAAATGCTGGGATGGCTCAGAATGCAGAACAAGATATTTAGAACACTAAAAATATTGACTCTAGGAGTAAAGTATCAAGTCTTTGGATTGACGAGGAAGATATGGTTAATAACAGGAAAGACGGCAACAAAAAGCCACTAGCCTGCTGAGTGGGAATGGTATAGTACACCACGGCCATATGGACTCAAGTGAATAATTACATATGAGTAACCCATCTGATCTTTCATGTAGCCAGGCTTTTATCTCACATAGTCCCTTTCCCTCTGCTATTGCCAGCTTTTTGTTCTAATGAAGAACATCCTCCCCTTCCACCACCCTTATCATATCTAAGTAATCATTATACACGGATAAAGGAGAGGGTGAGCTTCTTAAAGCAGAGACATTCTGGGAAACTGTAAAATCTCCTTTTTGCAAAGCCAGGAAAACCTGTACAGGCTCATTTCTTACCAGCAGATAATTCAAATATGTCTGGTTTTACTGGGAACTCCCTCAAATTTTATCATGATTCACACAGGTGAAGAGAGTGAAAGAATGCATTAAAAAAAAAGAAAAAAAAACAAATCTAACCCACTTTTCCTTCTCTTAGAATGACACATTTCATTAAAAGGAAAGAAAGAAAGAAAAGAAAGAAAGAAAGAAAGAAAGAAAGAAAGAAAGAAAGAAAGAAAGAAAGAAAGAAAGAAAGAAAGAAAGAAAGAAAGAAAGAAAGAAAGAAAGAAAGAAAGAAAGAAAGAAAGAAAGAAAGAAAGAAAGAAAGAAAGAAAGAAAGAAAGAAAGAAAGAAAGAAAGAAAGAAAGAAAGAAAGAAAGAAAGAAAGAAAGAAAGAAAGAAAGAAAGAAAGAAAGAAAGAAAGAAAGAAAGAAAGAAAGAAAGAAAGAAAGAAAGAAAGAAAGAAAGAAAGAAAGAAAGAAAGAAAGAAAGAAAAAAAAGAAAGAAAAAAAGAAAGAAAGAAAGAAAGAGACTTGCATTTGATCATTACATCAACAGACTCACTGGTCAGCTCAAGGGAAGAGGAAGGCTATTGGACTATATAGGAGTTGTATTTTGAAAATACAGAGTATATATCCTATAGTGGAGGCATAATATCTCAGCAGGAATTTCCCTCCAGTCTTTATATCTGGACTGAAAACTCAGAAACAGCTTTAAATATGAAATGAGTGTTTAGCTCTCAGATTATACACAAGAGGCAGAGGCAAGAAGAACAGAATAGCAGAGCTATGATCTGAAAAACATAATTGTGACCAGGAAATATGAAGGTAGGTTGTGTTTTCTAGGAGAAAGTGACAAAATTCTACTCTTGTTAGCTTTGTGGAACTTCATAAAAAATACAAAAAAGATTTTCTAATGTTGACTTCAGGCATTTCTATGTCAATCACTTTGTTTAAAAAGAGACAAAAGAGGAATGACTAGCTCAGAGTAGGGGGACATTTAAACAAGTGAACAGATGCACTTGTTAATCTCAAATGGTGACAAAACAAAAAATAATTCCATGTTGACCTGAGTGAGAGGAAATTTCTCTAATATGAAAAGGAGATTGAAAACAGGCATCACTACTGTCAGTAATAGCTTCCTTGTGGTTAATCTTTTAATATTCACAGGAGCTATTCCAGTGTACCCCTTCCTAATGGGTGCTACAGAAACACGAGGGATTGCAATTTCATAACACATGTGATATCAAACCTTAGCCTCCTGGGAGACTTTACAACATGTAAGAAGCTCAAACTGTGTTCAATAAATAACCTGACATGCCTCAGAGTAGTGTTGGCTTCTGACTGTAGACACAGAACACACAGGCTTGCAGGGGTGTCTGTTATGTCCAGTTATAAGCTGATTACACCGTGCTGACACCAAAATGTTTAAGATGGTTCGCTTGGTTCTTGTAAGGAAGTAATTTGACTCATTTGCTCATGTCTGACGTTGAGGGTTTTCTTAACCCCCACTCAGGAATCAGCTGGACATAACAAATCTGATGGAAAGAAAATTTTCCTAAAATACTGGCTAGGGAGTTCCAGCCACACCAACAGATCTCTCTCAAACTCCTCTCTGTGGCTCTGAAAAGAGATATTTGCTTAGACTGAAGGCAAAGATGGGCAAAATTCCACTCTGTGGCCCAAAGCATAATTTTTTGTGAATTTGCATGAGATGAAAGTTTGCTGTGCTGTTAAGGAAAGAAAAACATTGACCGTTTGACTAAAAAAATGAACTCTTTGCAGCAAACACTCATTGCTTTCTTTTTCTGTACACAGGAAAATTAATCTCCTTTATACACAAGAATGAGCATGAAGAAAATGTATTTTTTCATTTCTCTGAAGGTGTAAGTTCCCCATGGAAGACAGTTTTTCCTGTGTACCTGTAGGTTCTCGAAATCTTGGAACCAATTTTTTTTCTTGGTTAGTAGCTCGTAGTCATATTAACCCCATTAAAATCTCTTGTTCTGCTCCAGATTGACACTGGAGTATCTCTGATAGACAAGGACTAGTACCTGGACTGGGGGTTAGTTCCATTTACCCTGTGCAGCAACAAAAGCTCTTGTTTATTGGGAAGGCAGGAGTCAGTCTTCTGATTTGCTATGAAGTTATTAATGTTGCTTGATATTTGCTTTGACAGCTACTCTGTACCCTCTTTAATCATCTTCATCATGGTTCACGGCTCTTTTTTCCCTTCATTTCACTTTTGCCTATGATTCTTAGGGAAAATTGCAACATACAACTTGATAAATCTTTCAGCCCTCCATGTATTTTGCCCCTTTGTCTTAACTTTCAAAAACTGTTTCGCATTTTTTTCCTAGTCCTCAATAAGAGAACAAAGAAATGTTCCAGATGACATACTACTGAAATACTATTTTTAAAATATTCTTAGTCTAATGGGAGAAAATTAGTGCAGCTCACGTCCACTCAACAAGAAATTTGGATATGCATTAAAAGAGCTCCTTCAATCCTTGAGAAAACTTTTAAAAATTGTATTATGAACATTAGTTGCCTGTCTTTATTGTATTTGTCTGTCTTTCCTTTGAAGTTAATGATACTACTTAGAGGAGCAACCTCTGCTACACAAGAGCTGTGTCCACTCATGATACTTTTTGGAACCATTTCCCACTTTGTCATCTGCATTCCATTTCCCAGGACACACTGCTCCCTGTGGATCTGTAGCTGTGTCTCCCTTGTCTGCTGCCAGTCAGGCTCCTGTTTCTGCCTGCCAGGGTGCAATGCAGGACTACAGATTCTCTAAGGAATGTCAGTGCTATCCAGAGCTCCCCCAACAGTCCTGTTCCCTCAGCTTCTGCCAGAACAGGGGTACAACCTGGTTTGGAACTCTATGGTCCAGTTTGGAGATTGAAGAAATATGCACCAGTTTGGGGGATTCATGAAAAAAAAAAAAACTAACCAAAGAACACCCCACCCTAAAAATAAAATTTAACAAAAACAGGAAGAGAGAAAAATCCTCTAATTATCCATCAGGCATGTGGAAAATACTATAGTACTTAAAGTTTAACAAACAGAAGGCACTTACTTCAAATTCTTGGGATCAAAATTCTGCCTCTCTCAATCACATTAAATGCATTCTTTTCAGTAGATTGTATACATCACAGAAAAGAAACATCTCTTGGTATCTGGTGGTTTCAAAGTCAGATGATTATGATCAAAGTTTAGCATCTCAGTGCCTTACAGGGAAAATCCATTTAGAAATATAATGGGGGAATCAAAAGCAGAGCTACTCCACTTTGATTTCCAGCTAGGGTATATCTAGGAACTGAAAACATGCAAGTAAGGTCTTTTCCTTGTTTTTCATGGACTGTAATATTCATGACAGGGTGTCTAGGTGCCTGCTTGCCCCACATGGATACCGTTTATGTCTCTGCTCAGAGAAAAACAACATTTAGCATTTAGGGTGGGAATGCAGAACTTTTATAAGGTGACTTTCTCTCTTTCAGTAAAATCTCTGTGTCCACCTTTACCCTGCTGCACATGACAACAGTCTCCAGTTCAGCTGCTGCAACAACACAACCCACCTGAGACCCTGCAATCTCCCAAACACCACTCTGTATCACAGCATCTGACTCTTCCTAATTAATTTTCTTTGTTGTATAGAGAACATTCAGGACCTAATTGTTCTGATGAGACAGATAAAACATCAAAGGATGTTTTAAAATTAGTTTTAAAATGTGGCACGTTGACAGTGCTGCAGCTTGAAGCCCAAAAGCATTCAATCAGCCTGTGCCAGGAAAAGCTGGTCCTTGGGGCCTCATCAGGTGTTTGAGCCCTGCCTCAGCAGCTCATCCTTGCAGGGCAGTAAGAGCTTGGTCTGCACTTTGGACTCCATAGTTCTGCCTCCTTAGATGAGGCTGCTGACAAGAATGCAAGTTCTCTCAGCAGAAGGAAAAGGGGTCATAATGTGAAGTGATAGAAGATGATCCACGATCTTTTACCTTCCCCCTCTAAATTCCATTCCTCTATCCCTTGATCACTTTCAGTAATTTCAAATAAGTCCAAAGTGGCCATCAGACAGTAATGAGTTTTAGCAAATGGCAGGGTGGATGGATTTGAACTCCTAACCCAAGAATTAAAAAGCTCCATATATAGTTATCTGTGCATTTAGAGTTTGTCTATGTCTCACTAAGAGCACAGCAGATAGCTCTGGTTTCTGATTAGGTCCTTCCACTTCACAAAAATAACTACCTCAGCCAGAAACAGGAGGCACTCAAGCCCCACTACCTGATACTTAAGTTTTTTCTCTAGCCTTACAGAACAAGAAAGGAATGCAGGAATGCAGAAGCCAAATTCAAGTCACTCTAAATTTTTTTTTCCCTTAAAAATATTGGTCACAAGATGAACAATAGAAAATGTAAGAAAATTAAAAGAAAGGAGAGTGAGAGATTAAGGCACTACATAGGCACATATTAATTGGGCTTCAAGTGACTTCCACAGACGTACAAGAGCTGTCATGTACAGGACTTGTCTTTGAAATAAGATCTAGGAAAAGAGAAAAGTGGACAGAAAACAAAGAAAACGTGGGAAACTTTTTAAACTGTCTTTTAAACTATCTGAAAGGAATCAGAGACAGAGAAGAAAAATGTCTGAGAGAAACACAGGAAACAGGTAAGAAATAAGCAGTGCTCAAGATGCTAGAAAAGAAAAAAGCAAGGTCACAGTGGCATGTGTAGAGATGCAAAGAGAAGATGAAGCTCTGTGGGGAAAGCTGCTGAAAACCACAACACAGACAAGACAAAGCAGGCTGACAGAAAACAGGAGCCCTCATGCTCTGCAAAACATGTTCCTTCCCCATCTCCTGTGCACCCAACACTGAGGGACTAGTCTCAATTCCCAACTTTTGCAGGAAAGAGAGGCAGAAAATTGTATGCAAAATGACTTTGTGTCCTGTAGAATTAACAGCAAGTATCAAGACAAAATTTTCTCCTGTCCCTTGACTGTCAGCATTTTCCTGAGATGGAGGTCCATGGTACTGTGATTACAAAACTTGTTGATAGGGGTACAAAGGAAGCTCTTGGAGGTCAAACACCAGCCTTGGAAATGGAGCAACAAGTTTACAGATTAACAATGTTGTTTTCAGTGTTTGACCTTAAACAAAACATGAAGATTGCAGTGTAAGCATGAAGCAGAGTTATAAACGTGAACAGGAACAAGTTTTTCAAAGTTCTGTTTAAAATGCAAACATGAAAAGTTTGCATTTTAACAGAAAAAAAATCACATATGAACAGAAAAAAACCCATCCAAACCAAAAATCTGCCATTAGAACTACAATGGGGGACGTATTCAGAAAAGATATATCGCCTATCACTTAGTATTTCTATAATTCAGGACAAGTAATTGAAATGATCAGCCAGTCCAGCCTGGCTGGAAAAGCTATTTTCCTGTGTTAGAGCTCAGATTTTATTTTATGTTATTTTCAGTAGTGTTGATGGAATGAGATAAAGAGATTAAGTTTCAGCTACACTGCAATAAAGGTCTGTGGACAGAATTTATTTCCAGATCAGAGCTCAGGGCCAGACATGGAGGCACAATGTACAGTCAGTGAGTACAGTGACTTTGGTGGCCATCACCACAAATGCCAGCAGCGTACCCAGCATTTCTCAGCATTTGACCTTATGCTCAGAGGTCTGAAATTAACTTCTGGTCAGATGGTTCTCTCCCAAGGATAGGTGGATTTTCACTGAAAATATTGTCATATGCCGTGTGAGATTATATTCTTAACATGTTCTGTTATCCTGGTGTGTTAGAATCCTTTGCAGTGAGGCAAACATCACATACCTGATATAAAAATACCTAAGAGATACAGACTGAACCAATATGGGAGAAAATAGATATTTGTAAGGAGTTCTTGAAAATGAGATTTTCTGTCCTGTGTTTGATTATATTTTTTCCCTTCCAAATGGGAACAAAATTCTGCATTTTCCTCATTTTTTCCTTTCAATTGCAATTTTCAAAACTTTTCAATTCAATGTTGACTCAATAGCATAATTTTCAACATACATTTCAAAAAATCAAAGGTCATTACAAAGTAAAACTTAAAAAAACTCTGTAAAAACATCTTCAAATCTTCTTATTAGAAATAACGACATTTCAGCAAGTGGAAATATATTCTTGAAGTGAGTCTGGAAGTGGGCTGTAATATTCTTTCTAAATTTTAAATAGCTAAAAACACAGTGATCTTTTGATCATGTGATCCATTTAGCCTGGTAACAACATGGGACATTCCTCAGGATTTCTCTTCCAGAAAGAAGAGTTTGCTGCTAAAAGCTGAGCTCAGGATTATCATCTCCACGTCACTGTGAGATGAGAGGACTTGCCCAAGACCATGGTGAAAGTCAGAGCTGAAGGTAGGTAAGACCCAGGTAGGTGAGATGGCAATCTCGCAATCAGACCATGGTTTTCCTCCATGGGAAGCAGTGGAAAAGGAAAAGAACTAGTTGTCCCCATAGTTTAAAAGGAACCTGAAAATCTCATTACGATGACAGCAATTTCTTCTGAGAATACTGCATGAAACTGGCAACACGTCCTTACATGATGGGGGTAATGTCCCTGTTGCAGAGACTTTTGCAGCTTGGAACGTGGACATGCTAAATGGAGCAATTTACCTTATGACCATGAGGCTGACCAGAGGGGCCAGAATGGCAGACAAGACTAGCTGCTGCTCTGTTTTCTGTTGTTTACCCATTGTCAACACAAATTTGCTTACATATCACCACCCTGTTGGTTACAAAGGATGCAAGTAGTGTTTAGCTCTTCTCCTCTTTTCAAACCTGGAAATGTATTCCACATCTATGTCCTCCCAGCCCTACTCTATGGTGTTCTGTTTATATGATAATGGTGAGATAGTGCTTTCTTTTCACAAACTGGAAGCCAGGTTTCTTTTCCATTCATCCATTATAGAGCAAGAATAAGAGAATGAATACTCTCATATCCATTATAGATATCAAGAGACTGAATCTACCTTTTTATTCCAAGAACTAGAGATGACTACATAGCTCATGAATAACAAAGCAATTTTGAGACACAACAGCAGCAGAAACAGTAGTAGCGTTTGGCACAATGTACCGCACAGATGCGGTATCCAGAGATTGGAAAGGAAAGGGAATTTCTGTCTATTTACCCATCCATCTCGTTACTGTGTGGCTTTTATTTCCAATGTGGGAAAATAAAATCTTTTGCATGCTATTTTTCCATGCATACTCTAGTTAAATGCTGTTGATTTATGAAGCCTATATGAGTGACATAAAATATAAGTATGTCACAGAATTTGAAGAGGTATGTTCAGACAAATATGCTGGAATACCTGAATCTGTGAATTAAGATGCATAGTAAAAAAATAATGAATATGTTGTTACCATAAATTAAAGCTGTAAAGATTTTTTTGCTTACTTGTTGGCAAAGGGAGCTATCTCTCCAGTGTCAAGACTGAACTGCAGGGCACTAATAAAACATGACACAAATAACAAATAAATTTCCTCTGTATTGAATGGCTTGAGATTTCTTGAGGTCTCTTATACCAAGATCTATTGGGAGTTGTATAATCCAACATATAAAATTTATAGCTAGGAGATAAAATGTGGATAAAATAACCATTACCTTACAATATTATTTCAACTCTTGCATCTAATTTGACTATTGTTTAAGACAAAACATGAAGTTTTGGTGGGAAAAGGCATTTCCACTGAGTGAAGTGAAAGTCATGACAGTACTTTGAAAGTGAATTACTAAGAGAGAGCACATCAAGTTTTCCTGACATTTTACAAGTACATAGATTTACATATAAACTAGTGATCAACTCTCTTTAAGCTTCATAGGGGTTTTAGTCATTCGTACACGTGTATTTTTTTTCCAGTTTTCAACAGATTTCTACTCCTCTTAGCACATAGTTTAGGTATCCTATCTTGACTAATTTAAACTGTATGGAGCAGATCCTCAGCTGGAGACACAGCACAGTGTTGCACTGATTTATGCCGTCTTAAAATCTGGCCAAATTCAGCTCTGAAAATAAATTCCAACTAACCTGACTGCATGGATACAAGTGTGAGTACAGACTGTAGCTATGATTCTGTTTTCCTTCATGGTAGTGTCAGTTCAGAGATAAAGCAATGACTTCCATGTTGACTTGAATGTAAGCCAGCAGGAGGAAAAAACAATTAATTTTTTGGACCTAATTTTACCTCTGCTTGATTCTGTGATGGTGAAACTGCACTGACATAAAACTGTGATCACTCCCTATTTAAATAGCAATGACTTCACATTTTATTCTACTGTTTCATTTTGCAGAATTTGCCATGGCAGATGTCACATTTTTCAAAACTTCATTATCCTTGATACTGTCAATTTAACTGAAAAAGAAACTGCTCCTTTTTCAATAAGCATAACATAATTTTTCAAGAAAATTCCCATATGGAAAATTTGGATATGGGAGATTGCTACCAACAAACCTGAGCCTTTTACTAAGAATGTTTTTCAGGAAATAAGAGAGGAAAGACCCTTCTTTCCTGTAAATTTGAAGAGTGTCTCTCTATTCTCAATAGATTTTCAACTATTTTCTTTTAAAGAGATCCTGAAAAACACTGTCACCCACTGAAGAGGCCAACTTAGAAGGCCAACTCCTCTGCAACATAGAAATTTTTTGAAAGCGTCCCACCTTAAGGTAAGGTTCACTGGAAATCCAGACCTTCCCTGGAAGCCCAAAGAAACTGGACAGTTGCAGTGATGGTTCAACCTCCCTCTATGCTATTAGACCACCATTCAAACACAGTTTTCAGTGTCAATTTCCAGAAAGTGAGAAGCAGAGAAAACAGCCTCAAATTGTGACAGGGGAGGTGTAGATTGGCTATCATGAAAAGTTTTGTCATGGAAAGGGTTGTCTCGCACTGGAACAAGCTGCCATGGGAAGTAGTGGAATCACCATCCCTGGAGGTATTTAAGAGTTGTGTAGATGTGGCACTAGGCATCACGGTTTAGTGGTGGACTCAGCAGTGCTGGGCTGATGGTTGAACATGATGATTTTAGAGGTCTTTTCCAACCTAAAAGATTCTATGATTCTCTTCTCTCCAGATGGGTTAACAACATCAAATAGCTGTTTACCTTGATATTTATTTATCAGAAAGTTGACACCTACTCTAGATTATTTAGCAAAGAATTACCAGCAGCTGTCAGAGGTAATGGTGTGTTTAGTGTTTACTTTGAAAACAGATGCAATCATTGACCTTGAGGTGAAAGGCTCAGTAACCTCTTCCTAAGTCTTCTCAGCCTTTTCAATTACACAGTAAAGGAAAATATCTTAGTGAGTTTCTTTACAGAAACTGTCCCAGAGATTTAATGGCTAATGCTTTCTCTGACATTTTTTACTACGCTAACCTTTCTCCTCTTATAGGCTTAGGGAACCTGCCCTTCTGAGTGCTATAAATTAGTATAAAAATCTCCTTTCTGCATGTACATTCAGGCACTTATTTTTAGTTTGTGAGTTCATGGGTTGCTTAGCAGACACATTATTCCATACCTGTTAAAACAATGGATTGAAGAGTTCCTTCTGTTTTCTTCCCCAAAAAAGCATGTGATGAATGCAGGAGATTCTAACCCAGCCACGCACATCAAACCATCCCCAAAGTCATGTCCTCTGGTGAGGTCAGAGGTGCATAGGCCTTTTTTGCCTTTCAGGTCTTCGGTAATGATCTAGTGTAATATGGTAATGTTCATCTTTCTGACAAAGATATTTACCTTATCTGTTTGGTGCCTGATTTATCTGTTTAATATTTGCCCCATGTGCAAAACAGTGCAAGGACAATTTAGCAAATAATCTGCCACAAAACCAACCCTCCACTTTTGGATAAAATGCCCACAGTATGGGGGAATGGTTTGCCCACAGTATTCTCTGGGAATGGTCCAAATAGTGTCAGCCATGTGTCAGAAGTAAGCTCTTCTACTTCAAGGGCAATAATTTGGGCTAGGACGAAGGGTAGACCATGATAGTTAATGGATGTGGATGGTTTTGTCAACTGGGGTGCCCCCTGTCACTCTGTGAGTGAGTGCATTTTGCTGTGTCTATTTTGTTTTGCCTTTGTTTTGGCGGGTTTGGTACTTATACTTACCAGACCATAAGGAGTGGTATTTAGACCTAATGAATACAGGCTTTTTGAACTCCCTGGATGAAAGAAACTATGTAAGTGCAAATTATCCTCTTGTCTATCCTCTCTGAAGTCTAACCTACTTTGATGTGATTGTGATCTATGTCACTTGTAGTGTGCATTAGAGGAGGGGTTCTCACAGCAATGAATGTAACTATAAAGCTTTGAATAACACGAAGTAACTCATGAATGTCTAAGTTCAAACACAGGATGGCAATTATTATTTTAGGCATAGTTCCAGGCTTTGGTTAAAGTATCTTTAATTTTTAAATTACTTGCACTCCATTTATAGCTTTCATATCATCCTTGACTCATTAGAGGCCAGACCCTCATGCTGGAATAGATCATCAGTACTTTGATACCAATAGAACCTTTGTAATTTGCACTTTGTTGGAACCTAGGCCAATGAGGGGTATTCAAAAACACAGCCTGGGCCTGTGCTCCATTGAGTTGGTCAGGAAAAGTAATGTGAAAAAATGCTGCCAAATATGAAAGCAGAAATTCTTAAATTTTATATTCTTTCACTTATAGGGTAACTGTGTAAGTTAATTAAATCATCTCTCAATTCGTACCACCATTCATTTTTGATCGTTGCACTAGGATGCTTGGAGGAATGGCTAGCAATTCCTTATAAATATATTAATATAAATATATAAATCTAAATATTTGAGAAATAATTCATAGCTTTTCCTCTGCAGCTGACCCCATATAAGCCAGTAATGCAAGCAGGTGTGCAGGTTTGCTCACATATATGGCAATCTCAATTCCCTTGCTGCACTCTGTTCAGTTAGTGCTGAAACACCACATTCCTGTGGGCTCCTCTCAGCAGGAAAAATATTGATTTCTGTTGAAGGGTTTCTACTAGGAGAAAACAAAACAAATCTTCCATTTTTCTAGTCCTACAGTGAAAATTTAATGGGGAACAGAGTTTCCAGCAGGGGGAAAGGAAGGAAAAAAGGGGGAAGAAAAGAGGAAGAAGCTAAAACATTCAGAAAATTTACAGGATGCACAGAGAGAAGGATGGGTATCAGAAAGTTCTGTCAGAAAGGTAGCTTTTCAGTTTCACCTCTCCTAGAAGTTCATTGGCTTGGAAGAACTGAGGTCACAGCAAATTACCACAATAGAATTCTCACAGGCAACATGCAGGAATTTTTTTTTTTTTAAATCTCCAAAACCTCGATTCCAACTCCCCAAATTCCTTCATGAGTACATAGTATCCCTACATGCACCTTCCTACATGGTGAATACTAGATGTAGGAATGCAGGAAGCAATAGGAGGAGAATA
The DNA here is from genome assembly GCF_024509145.1 of Vidua macroura. Lineage (NCBI taxonomy): Eukaryota > Metazoa > Chordata > Aves > Passeriformes > Viduidae > Vidua > Vidua macroura. Next base: position 64,612,883 of record NC_071572.1, on the reverse strand, counting down.
GCAGCTGGAACCAGAAGACCAAACCCCATTCAGCCGCTCTGCTGCATGTTCCTTCTCACTCCTGTTTTCCAAGAAGTTTTTGATTCACTAAAACCATTCTGCCCAATGCTCTGTCTTGTAACTATTTTTCAAAATAGGTTCTCAAAAATTTTTCCCTTGATGGAAATAATGGAAAGGCAAAATATACCTGCAGATTCATGCATTTGCCCTATTTGCTGGTCTTCATTTTCATCTAACCTCCTTCCACCTTCATTTCAAACAGGAGGGACTTGCACTTCATCCCTGTAGAGTCAATGACATAACCATAACTGGTTTCAGTGGAACACATGCTTTCAATTGTAACAGAATATTGATGATATTTACTATTTTATTAAACTGTTGCATTTCATCCACCTTATGAAGCATTTCATCCCTATCTTATTTGTTGCACTGAATTTAATCTGCTTAATATATAATCAAATACATTCTGAAACACATAAATTATTTCCCTTGATATTCCTACATTTGAGACTGATTTTTTTATGCCAAAACATTTTTTATGCCATTAATTTTTTTGCATTATCATTACATTTAGCCTTAGATTGTGTAAAAAGCAAAGCACACCTGATTTTAAGAAAAATAAGACTCAGCCAATGATAAGAAAAACTTTTTTTTTCTTCAGAGTAGTTAATGAGGGGATGAAGGATTATTTTCCAGCATAGTCTCAATTCTGATTACAATAAGAGGTGTTTCAAGTGTTCAGCCCTTTCATTTCAATATGTGCTCTGAGGATTGCACTTTGGTGCAGAACCTGATGTATCTATTTTCTGAAATAAATAAATAAAAAAAGTTCCTTTTGTTTGGAAGCAGTCCAGATAAGAGTGAAGGAGTCTGAAGCCCAAACAACACTTTTTCCACTTGCACTGATACTCATTCTCAGGATTTGTAAGCAGAGGCTGGTTGGGTCACAATAGGTAACAGACACGAGGCTTTTCTTCAAGAAGCATAATTTAGTGAGTGTGTTTTTTTCATACACTCTTCTATTCTTGGCCACTTCTGGCTAGACTATCAGAATATTTAGCCTGATTTATACATCTGTAAGAGCCATCCTACCACAAGCAGTGACACAAATAGCCTTGAACGGTGCCCGTTCTGCAGGGAACTGGGAGCGTTTGGTGATTCTGAAAATCAGACCACTTGTTCTGATACCTGCAGAGGCCAAAGAAGGAGTTCTAAATATCTAAGACCTTGACTGTGACTCACTGTTTTGTCACCTTCTGCAATGCCACTACAGGGATGCAATTAAAGCCCAGTAGTGTTGTTTTGTTTAGGTTTGGTTTGGTTTTTTTTAAGGTGATTTGATAAGTCTAAACCCCCTCTAGTAAAGTCATTTGCTTCATCAGATGGTGGGACTAGGCTTGTGTTGCTCTGCATGAGCATATTTTGCGTCTCTGCTAGCTGGCTATCAATTGTGCTAATCATTTGGTTTAATATTAGGGCAAAAAGGCACTCCTCCTGATATGCCATTTAGGTTAAATACATTCTCCTTCTGTTCAACTTGTCTGATACTGTAATGTTAAGCCAAGAACTTATCTAAGTAAAAAGATTAAACATATCTCTGAGGAATGCACAAGATCATTACAGTTGAATCATGAGGATAAAATGTTGCACTGAGGTTGCAAAATATCAGATAAAGAAGAGATTGAAAGGATAAATCCTGACTCATTTAGCATAGTTGCCCTATCCACCTGCTAATGAAATTGGTTTGTAAAGTGCATTGGAAAAGGGCTCTGCATGTTAGATGTTTCAGTACAAGTTACACTGCATTCTGATATGGAAAATGATGGCTTATTGTAAGCATTCTTTAGGCTTGTTTTTCACTTGGGATCAGAGGAATGCAATTAAAACATAAAGCGAGTTGCCAATAATTCATTCTCAAAGAGCCCTATAAAGATATGTGGCCAATACTGTGGCCTCTTTCAGGAAAAATAATGGTCAGACATTTTGCATGAAATTATCTTTTCATTAATGTACTGATCATTCCAAATGCTTTCAGACTTAAGTATTAATTAAACAGTATCATATTCATCTTGGAGCTGTAGATGCAAGCCTCATCACCTGCCATACCATTACATTTTATTGGCCTCTGGAAGCAGACTCGTGCTTTTAATATTTGAGCACTAGGAGGCCAGTGAAGAGAAGCACTTCATCACGTAGCAGGTCTAGGATGGGCAAGCACTAACCCTCTTCACTGGTGGATATTTCAAAAGCAAACAGACCAATTTTAAAACAATTAAGAAGACATTGCAAGGCGAAACTGCATCAAAGGGTAATTAAACTGCACTGTTACTGGATAATATTAGGAAAACAGGGATGTTTTCCAGACTTTTCCCAGCAAGTTTGCATGCATAAGGTAAATGTAATATCACTTTAAGGCAATGCATTCTACACATGGGGAATATAGCCTGACATTACCTTAAAATTTAGGACGGTATTTTTTTAGTCAGTCAGAAATGAGAGTTCTCTGCCACATTTTGCATTATGCAAGTTGTATATGATAATACTTATGTCTTAAACTGCCAGAGGCATCCAAAGGTAGGGTTTTAAACAGTTGTCAGGCTGAAGGTGTATTGAAAAATGATCACCAAAATAGTATAATTTAGACTTTAAGTATGTGCCTTAAGTGCTATCCAAATCAAATTCCCATGACTTCTTGGCTGTGACCTTTGAATCTCTTAGAAGGGGATAAAGATTTCAGTGAACTGTTGATAGCTGTGTTAGAATTGTCTGTAGGGTCATGAGAAAACTGTATTTTGTATGAAGGCTGGTCTTCTGATCTCATCATGCAGCGCTGCTGAATCTGTGGTTTCCAAGCATATCTGCCATAACAGGTTCTAACTACAGCCAACATGAGCAGGAGTCTAAATTTTATATCCACTTCTGCCATAGGTTAGTACTTATAGTGCTAAACATTGAAAATCAAGTAGTTCCCCAGACAGGAAGACTAATGAGACTTATTTCCTGTAAAATTATGGCTCATAGCTAATTGGATTTGGCTGTAGGGAAGATGAAAGAGCCACCTGAAGTTTTCCTTGCAGCTGTAGCTTCTCTACAGGCCTTTTCCTGAGTGGGTGGATTTTTTGGATGTCTGGTAAGGATTGAACAATTTCTGCTTCCTCTTTCTCACTTGTCAAAGGCACGTTTTTTCCTGTGCTCACACACGTATTTTCATATACCTAATTGTTGTAATTATGTTCCTATACCCACATCAAATTTGATTAAAATTGGACTGTAGGTCAGAATATCCTAAAGCACAGTTAATCCAAGAACAGAATTCTTGCTTCTTTAAAAAATATAATTTTTGGAGGCCAGTCTAGGTCTACAGATTAAACTCATTGTCCTGCTCCGGAACCAAGGAGTCACAAGCTCGGAAAAAATGCAAGTGAAAGTCAGGCAAGTAGCACTAGAATCACAATGCCTGAGAATCAGAACACAAATTTGCAGCATGCAGCAGAACTATAGAGATTGTGGTAGAGATTTCTGCCTGAAAATGTGACAGTTTCTCAACACACATAACCAGCAGTCTCCACTTGGGCTCAGGTTCTGTCCTATTGTTCTGTTTATTTCCTAGGGAATGTTTTCATTAAATAGAAATCACCATTATTTCCTGGAAACTAGAAGACTGGCAAGAGGCCATTCCCTTCACCTCATACCAATCAGGAACTATGAGACAGGTGCTGCCATGGCTTTTCAGAGAGGTTACACAGAAGGCAATGAGAGAAGGATCTTCCTCTCTCTTCTGCTTCTCTAGCTCTCCAAAACGTACACTTTTCAAGTTGACTTCTGAGCCACCTCCTCCTCTCTGCTCCCTCCCTCAGTGAATTAATTACCTTTCCCATGTCTTAGGTTCCTTTTCTGCTCAATAAAGTCAGTGTTAGCCTAACCCAAACAACACCTGCAGCTATCATGATGGGTACTAGAAATCTGCAGGGTGTGATACTAGATGGATTTCATAGGTGGGAAAATTAAAATGGAGAGAATTTAAGTGACCTGGTCAGACAGAAAACATGGTTTGATGACTTCATATGAACCTTACATAACAGCACATGTCCCTTTTGTAGTAAGGGTTTGTGCAACTCTTATTGTGCAAAATATAAGAGTTTGTCTTGGTTATAGAAAGGCAACATCAGCTTCTGATGGCAAGGCAGTTGCTTGCTTAAGAGTTTTCTCTAACTCTGACCCAACCTCCCTGTTCAAAGTCCTTTAGCAACTTCTATTCATTGTGATCTGGAAAGTCCAGCACAACTTACAGCTAGATGGCAGAATGCTTTGTGAGTGAGTCTTGAGCTCTGAGATTGCTGAAAAATCTTCTAAGGGCTTTCATATCTGTTGATGGGTAGGAAACAGCAGCAGAGAGAGAGCAAAGGGATGGGAAGAACATGAGATCCTTCAAAAAGTGTCTTTGCCTGGAGATTTCAGAGTACAGGAAGAAAGAAAAGGTTTGGTTATTTCTGGAGGGTATTTTCCCCAGAAAATTAGAGATGAATCAAACAAGTACTTTCAGCCCTTTTCATGGATGAAAACTCCCAACCAAAAATATCCATGAAAAAGGAGAAAATGAATAAATGCAAGCAAAAAATTCCTAAGCCAGCAAAACTCCTGAAACATCAGTTTAATATGCTCCACATGTGAAATATTTATATGCATTTAAAACCAGATGAAATTTCACAGTGGTTATCTTATGTAACCACAAGGTTGCATTAACAAGTCTGAAGGTGACAAAAGCATGCATTAATGTGGTAAGCTCTTTATGCATGAAAGAAACAAGGCCAACAAAGACCTAAGAAAAAAAGAAAAAAACAACTTCAGTTTATTTTGCTTTTCAGGCACCCAAGGCTGTGGACTGTCTGACTGTATATTTTTTTCAGTGCTGGATTTGCATTAAATTCTGAAAATAAAACAGGGATTTGCCTCTTTGCATGTCATAGCCATAATTTAAGGGGTAGAGAAGGAATGTTTTAACAGAAAAAATGAAAATATTATTTTATTAGCAGTATAGCTACAAGACAACATGGGAAACAAAGCAATTAAAGTAGGAACAATGAAAGTAGGTTCGGTAGAAAATAAAATACATTTAACATGAGTCACAGCAATTTAATGTGGGCCCATCTAGTTTTTTAATGACTTAAATATGTCTGTGTTTAAACATATATAAACTGAAGAGACACAAGCGTATACAGACACACTGCTTTAGAGAGGTCTGTACAGGCTTCTTTGGTTTTGCTGTTATTGTTATCATTGGGCCTTTAGAGAGAATCCTGTTCAAGATGTTTTCCTGTGTCTGCTCTTCTTAGTGATATGAAACAGACCTGACCTTAGCCAGCTGAACATTATGTGATAATGTTTTTCATGGAAATTACAGTTACTAAGTATTTGGCAAACAGGATCCATGGTGCTGCTTCCTGAGGCCAGCCTCCTCTCCACTGCAGCCAGCCAGATCACGTAACCCATTCATGACATTACTGAGAACTCACGTAAATGTATTTAGGCCTCAACTTCCAGTACTCTATTTCCTACACTGGGTAGAAACCTGATTCCAAGCCTAAACCATGATTCACAGCCAAATGATGTCATCTTGTCCTCTATCTACATTGTCTTTTTCCTTTGGTGGTTTGCACTTTTTTTCATGATGGTAAGGAGCAGCCAGATCCTTCTTAGACTTTATCCTGCTAGCCTTTTAATCCTTTTAAGACAACTCTTCAGTCTTTCAGTGATCTTAACACTTTTCTTTTTCTGTTTTATGTGCCCAGCTTCTGTTCATCTTCTAGAAAAAGAAACTTACTCCATAAGAGGCATCACTCTGTTAGTGCCTTGTGCCTTGAAAAATGCCTCCAAAATTTTCTTTGAGTTCACTGCAAGTATCCTCCCAACACACCCCTACAGCACAGCTGCCTTCCTTGTGTTTGAAAAGCACTAGTCATCATCTTCACCTGTGAATTAATAACTGCATGCAGATTTTCACTAAATTCCAGGTGCCAGTACCAGGATGACAATAAATACTTGTCTATAACCCAAACAACCATAATTTCACTTACTACAAAATATTCTCTCAGACCATGATGCTCTGATACAGTGAAAAATAGGGAACATTAATTTGTACTATCCAGACCTATGATATGAAATATTCAAAACATAATACCCATGTGTTAATAAAGGGAGTACTGTGAGGCTGCTTTGGATACCAAATTGGTCTCCAATTATAATTTTCTCTTCTATTTTTTTCACATCAGGGACCAGCAGGAAACCAATGAATAGCAGCTAAGCAATGAAAAGAATAAAAGCACTTGAAAGCAAAAATCATCAAGTCAATAATAATGCTGTTCCTATTATTGAGGGAAAACATAAGTGTTGTATAAATGAGCCTTATGCCTCTGTATGCCAGTCCATAAATATGCAGTTCTGAAGACAGAAACCAATATTAAGTAATTCACTGCAACAGATATAATTAGAGAACAATTCCTGAAATCCTTTCCCCCTCCCTCCTTGACAAAAATTTACACTCCTTCCTTACATATATGATTCTTGTCACACAAAAGAATTTTCAGTGGAGCAAATACAAATCTTTAGAATCACAACAATGAAATATGCAAAAGAGAGAAGAAAGGAAGGTTCCTTGGCAATGTTGATCATACTAATTGCTTTTGTAGCTAAAAGCTTGGTTGGGAATAACTTCAAGTATAATTATCAAGTTAGAAATTTATGAGAATCCTGTAGGATCATGGAAAAGGAGGGGGGTAGAAATCAAAGGATCCTGGAAACATAACCTAATACATAAGAATATTGTAAATTTAAACATGGAAATGGATCAGCTTCCCTTTAATTTGAAATGGGGAAAAAATTTCCTGAATATATCTTTAAAAGTGAAATAAAGCCAACCATTACCAGTAGAACACTAACATTCACTAATGAACAGTGGATGTTAAGGAGAAAAATAATACCTAATGCATGCTAAAGGTCTTAGGCATATATATATACCTTGCTCTAAAGTCCACTGAAGCTGTTATGAGGGTGCTCTGTATCAACTTGGAAAGACTTTGGATTAGATCCAGTTTGTACTGAAGCAAAGGCAGACTCACAGAAAATTTCAAGAGTTCAAGTCTGTATCTTTCCAATACTGTTAGCTAAGAAGGGGATTCAAAGAGATGCAAGAAATTCCATCCTGCAGTCATCCTTTTTTCAAAAGGCACTGAAGATCTTTACCCCTTTTTCTGGCAAGACTGAAAATGTGTTATAATTTCAACCTACAACAAAATGATCAGCATCCCCACTGGCCTAAGGCATGATTGAAGTTCTGGGGAAGTACTTGTTCCTTCTTCCCCTGCTACAGTTCAGCAGGTGGGTAATTCTCACTACTAAAAGTCAGAGCCACAGCATGTCCTCTCAACACAGGTAGGGAGAATGAAAGCTTCACAATATGTAGGAAGGTTAGTGGCCTCCTCATTTATTTTGGGCTGTTCAGTGGATTGCCACTGTGTTCCTGTTACCTAAAAATTGCCCACCAGCTTTCAGATTTTATGCTGTTCCCCCCCCCCACCTCATTCCTCCATTTTAAATAGTCTCTATAGCAACTGTTTTGCATCCTGATGCATCTAAAGGAGAGGGACAAAAGGGATTCAGTATATATTTCAAGGAATATTTTAATTTCCAAAAGTCCTAAACACTTCCTGAACAGCACATGTACAATATATGTGTACGTCATATATACTAAAATTTCTGGAATTCCCACAGATTCCTGTGACCTCCCACAAAGTGCCTTATCTGAGATTCCTGACAGGACCTGGCCAAGAAAGCATGGTGCACTCCGCTCCCACCCTCAGTAAAACTGAACCCCAGAGCCTGGTCCCAAAGTAATCCGAGTGAATAGTCACATTTGCCATTCAAACTCCACTCTCTCCAGGACCATGCTGGAAACAAGCACGAGCTTTTAGGCCAACATGTCTCAGAGGTAAAACATTATTTCTTTTCCAATATGGTGCCATTGCACTGAAGTGTTTACCATTCATTTCCCACAATGAAGAAGAAAGATAATGAACGATGACTTTGAAATTAATATGCAGTAACAATAAATCAGTTATTTAAAGTAAGTCATTAAGAATTATTTTGTTTCTAGTTTATAACAAAGAAATATTCAGACTCAAGACTTCTCCTTTACAAAAGAACTCTTCCCTAAAAGCTGCCATTTTGCCTTCACCTTGGCAATGTTTACTTTTTAGCTGCAGCTCTGGAAAATTAATCAGTACATGCTTTTGCATTTTAGGCTAATTTAAATGAAAGCAATACTAGATTATATTATACCTCCTTAAAATACTATTGTAAGAGACAACCTGGGGAACCACTCCTCAGCTGCTTTAGAACAATGCACAATTCTGTTTAACTTGCCAAGCAGCGAAGAATGCTGGTTTATCATAACTGCTTGGAAGGTTGCCATGCCACAACCTAATTATTTTCTTCATTATTGTAATTTCTTACTTCTTAAACTCAAAGGATGGATACCCAGTGGACTGGCGAGTATATTTTGTGTGATTCTGACACCTTTGAGAAAATCAGGCTATGCTGTTTGCTTATCACTCATCGAACATGGAAAAGCTCAGGCAATACATACACACTCTGATAATTGTGCAGTGCCTTTGGATGTAAGCCTCTGTGATATATAGCTATATAATGGGTGCTGAGAAGGTGCTTTGAGCAGAGAAATATGGTGTGTCAGCTAAAACATTATGTTTTGTGGGTCTGCAAGAGTATATACTCTCCAAAAACACACATGCCATTTCCTTCAGTTTAACATTCATAATCACATACTTTAGAAGTAGTTCCACGTACAAATTACATGCACAGTTTATCTGTAGAGGTAAGTGAAAAAGAGAATAATCTTCAGGATGAATAGGTATTGGTGATTTTTTACAATAAGGCAGATTTCTGGTGACTGAAATGTTTATTTGAATTTCAAAGATTAGAGAAGAGCAATTGCTCTAGATGAAGCTAGTGATAAACTACCTTGCAATCTTAATTTCATGAAAATACAGGCTATGTTTCATAACATTCATGTAAGTTTGCTTTCATTCTGTTGAGCAACAGTGCAAGTATTTAGTTCCTGATGGAGAAAACCACCCTAATTTCTATGTGTTGTAGAAAATATCTCAGCTATGTCAAGACTGATTTCCATGGCCAGGCAGAAAAGCAATGCCACAGAGGCTGGCCAGCATCACACTTGACCCACAGGCTAAAGTGGTTTTATCTCATCACAACCAGAAGGGAATAAGTTGGCTAGGAGCCTGTGGGAGAGGGGAAATGTGCTTCATAAAATCCTTACCTGACTAGGAAACTGTGGGCACTCAGACCCTCTCAAGACTAGGTCTACTGTATTTTCAAGAACACTAGCAACGGACGTTTCTGTCTGTGTTCAATAAGCTTTTGAATATTTTGTATTCTAGATGACAGAGATCTTCATGCTAAGAAAAACAATACTGAAATGGATGAAAATATTTCTGCTTTTGGTGGAATGGAACAAATTCATTTAAAATTTTTTTTTTATTTTTTTTAAGGGGCCTGATTAACTTTAGTATTTGAATACCAGAATGGTTTGGACTTCTGAGAGTTTGTTTGGTTTTTTTTAGCTTTTCAATAATAGCAATGATGACAGTATAATACTGCAGATTTTGAGAAAAAAAAAACCCAACAAATGAATTAGGTTCTTCCTTTTTTCTTTTTTCTCTTAGATATCCATTTATCTCTGTGAGTAACTAAGTCTACAGGAGAAGCCGGCTCAGGCATTTCTTTCAATTTCAACTAAGAGAATAAAAAATAAAAGAAAGAAAAAGAGAAAAAGAACCCAAAAAGGGTGAGCACCATTGTTGCTGATGAAAAATCTTTTACCTTTAAAAAAGACCACAAATTTCTGTGATCTCTAGGATCTTTAAAGATCGCCTGTGATCTTTACTCAGTTAAAATTCCTATTAAAGCCAACAGGAATTTTGCCTAATGAAAGAGAGAAAGCTTTTTCCCCAGAACGTCAGTTTTTTACAGCAATATTTCAAAATCTGCAGTTGTAATAAGGTCATCTAGAAACACTTCTGGAATAGTTACACAGTTTTCCATAATAGAATTGCAGCCAATATTTGTACAAAAGTAGACATGAATCAAGCTAAAATTACCCTCAAGTTGACTTTAAAATTCTGAAATCAATATTTAGTTTAGGAATTAATGAAGCTAAATTACTTAAATTAATTAATTAAACTTAATGGATTTAGCTTAAACTTTAGAAGAGCTGTAAGACAGGGATCTTTGGCAGGTGGAACTTGTCTTGTCTTCTGTGTTTTTAGATTACTACATGACTTGTCAAGCCTGGATCTCTCTAGTCTGCCTATACAGCAACTAGGAAATACCTAATGGTTACAGAAAGGATTCAAGGACAAGTGTTTTGGTTTTTCTCCCCTCAGTGATTCTTTACATGACTTCCAGTAAACTCCTTAATCTCAGCCTATGTATTTGTTTAAATAGGAAAAGTTTCAACACAAAAAATAATCCAACCTCACAAAAGGTGCTGCAAAATTTAATTATTATTTAAACATACTCAGTGATCCTTAGGTGACTAAGTACAGTGTGACTGTTTGACGTTGGATTGGTGCATGACCATGAAAATAAAATTCCCTATACTGTACACCTGATAAATTAGTCTGAGGAAAATGGACACCTGTAGCTCAGATGCCCGTCAGTCCCTGCAGCTGGGCTAAAAAGGCCTTTGTATGTGTGTGCACACATTCCAACACCCAGCTATGGACTGTTACTTTAACTATTCCCAAGTATTCTCATTTTACTGAGCAGGTTCCAGCAATCAGATTGATTAATGACATGTTGCTTCATAACACCAAGTCAAGTGTTCCTCCTCATGAAAAGATAAAGTAAAATAAACCACTCCACTAACAAGATTCATTAAGAAGGAAAGCAGACTGATTCAACTGAGATGCAGCGTAGCGCACCTGCTGCACAGCCTGCCTAGAGCTCCAGCTGTAGGAAGGGAGGAGGGAGAAAGTGCTGGATGTTATCCAGCACTGCCTGCCCCCACACAGTGTGCTATCCCTTGGAGAATATCCTAGGATGCACAACAAATCCCTGCAAAAGACTGTATGCTAACTTTTGTTTTCTAAATTGCAAAAAGTCTTGCTGTCAAGGAAACAAGAAGTTAACTAATGCATTTTTCAGGCCTTCTGATGTTGCTATTTCTCACTTCCTCTATCCTTCCCCAACACAAGCTGCCAGAAAGAGCAAACGCACAAACTGCATAAGCACCAAACTAATAATCTGAGCCCAATAAAATGATTAGAATCCTCAGGTCAATTTGGTGAACCCTGTGGATGCTCATCTCTTAGCTCAAACTTTCAGCAGTTCATAGACTCAACCTCCAAAACACCATCAGCTGCAAGCCTCTTTTAGCCAATCTCCATGACACCATATTTTAGTAGCTGTAGTGCATTACCACTGCATCTTTAGACCTGTCAACCCCATCCATACCTTTATCACAGTTATCACTAGTGACATAAAAAATATGGGAAATTGCTTCAAAAAGTGGGCAGACACAAACAAGTGGCACAGGTATATTTTGTTGTTGCTTTTGTTAAAGCAACACATGCAAATTCACTACAGGGCTTACTATTTATGTTTCCCTTCTGTTTGTCTTATAACGTGGCTATTTGCCCTGTTTCTATCACAAGTTGCAATAGAAGCAACTGAATGTCATGCTCCTACTGAAGCTGCAGAAGCTTTGATTTCTCTGAGCCTGGGATTACATCTTCTTTTTGTATTCTCTTATCCTACTGATTTAAGTTCTGAGCTGATTCATCTCTGAGCTGATGTCATGGCATGCTTTGTAGTGACAAAGTTGTGAACAAAGTACTCAATGGAAGGTAACCTATGTGCATCCAACACCACAAGTATCAGTTGCTTTTCCATACTCTGTTTCTCATAACAGATAGCTCTGATGGTTCTTAGCAAGCATCAGGGCTGGGATTGAAGAATATGATGAGTGTTTAATTGTGAAAATGACAAATCAAGAAGTCCTAAAATAAAAAGGCTGGAAAGAGACCTATTCTGCCTCAGAGCACTTCAGGATATAACAGATTTTGTTTCAGTGTGAGATGCTTGAAGTTTTCCTATAGGGTGACGTCATTGCTGTTTCATGTGTTAGGGATTGAATGTGGGCTTCCTAATCACAAATTCAGTAATCTGAGCAGCACTGTATAATCATGTACTGAGTAAGAGAAAAAATTTTACAAAATTTTTTTTTCATGTACTGAGTAAGAGAAAAAATTTTATGAAAATTTTATTTATTTTATGATTTTTAAAATATTATGTGTGTTAAGATAGAGATCTTTTTGTGGGGCAAGATAAAGAAATCCCTCTCTACCAAATTGGCAAGGCCAGTGCAGTGCTGACACAGGCAGGCATGGTACTAGTGGCACTTGAGCTGGATGCTGTACTGAGCAGCCACATCTTCAGATATTTGTGAGGAAGAAAGGAATTTGGCATGTATGAAGGGAGAAGCTGTTCCAGCCAGGAGGGGCAGCATGCAAAGCTGGATGAGGAGACAAAGAAAGCAGTCAGAGAGGAAGTGAAAGAAAACTGGTGTGCAAGGGAGGGCTGTAGAAGTGGGAAAGAGAGGACAGAGCCAGCTGTAGCTGCACTCCAGCTGACCAGCCCATGGGAATGTGTGACCAAACAAACTTCCGAGGAACGACTGAGGGAAAGGATCCATCACACAGGCTACCCACACACTGCTGGAACCCGGGAGCTGTACTACTTCACTGCAAGTGGTACTTCTGCTTCAGCCCACACATCTGCGTGCTATTGATGAAGATTTCTATTCTCTATTAAGTCATAGCAGGCCTCAGCCCTAATAATACCTGGCCTGAAGTCATGCCCTTTTAAGCCGAGCTGTCAGGAGGGGGCTGCAGTAATGCGAACCAGAGCCGACATGGAAGTGGCAGGGCACAATGGCACCATTGTCCAGAGCACTTGCACTTGTCCAATACCGGGGGAAAATCCCCTGAATGATGTCAAGACCTTTTAAATGTCAGTCTTTTCCAACTCTGGGCACTTGTGCCTTAAAGCTCCTAAAAGAACAGCAAAACCTAGACTGCAAAGAGCCACTGCAGGCTGTTTACAGAGGAGAGCCAGCAGGGGCAAACAAAAAGAATAAAAATGTGCCTGAGAAAAGAGATTTTTGCATCAATCCATGAGATTTTGCCTGGTAATTAATTCAGGAATCATGGAGTTGTTGAAAACAGTTCATCTGAGACTTCCTTGGGAGAGGGGTAACAGATTGAAAGTAGTGGTGTTGAGGAGTATTTATTAACAAGTCTCTTTTAAATTGAAGGGCAAATAGCCAGTGAAATATGACTTGTGAATTTAATAAGGTTTTGTCAGCATATGGTACCACTCAGGGGACATGAAAAAGGCATTTTTGTTACATGTGTACGTGTGACTGGCAAGGAAGCTGCAATGAGAAGACTGAAGCAAAAATAGATGTTTCTTGTAAATATACTTGAGCACAGGAAATGAAGCAACAAAGAATCTGTCCAAACATCCATTAGTGATAATACTAATTCTTGAGAATTTTGAGCTGCATGACTTGCAGTGTGAATGCTCTGAACTCCCTGTAGAAGAAATAGGAATATGTAAACTAGTAAACAAGAAATGAATACAACTTTTTTTTTAATAAGTCAATTGTGCAAAATATTATTAATTTCAGGTCAAGACTTTGGGGAAAAATAATCATTCACAATAAAGTGATTTATACTATGTATGGACTCATCCAATATCCATGATCCAAAACTCCCGCAGACTTCACAGGGTGCCCACCCCCAAACTGTTTCACCCTTTTTGTTCTTCAATCAGAGTCCACAATTTTAAAAACTTAACTGATAGTCACAGAAAACTCGTGAACTGCAAATAGAGAAAAAAGAGAAACAAGATGTCCCACCTGAACTTGGAAATATTCCTAGCATTCCCATTCTACCCTTGGAAAAATATCAATGGGTTTTGACTCAAGCCTGTGAACATGGGGATGGTATTAAGAAGATCAAAAATTTTCAGCAAATGAGATCTTTTGCATTAATTTCCTAGGAGATTGTTATACTTCCAGAGTACTAGAAGATCCTTGTGCTAGGTACTTCACTTTTGGTAACAGTAGTAAATTCCTTGAAAGTAAGGAATCTTTTATTTACTACCCATCTCATGCTGTGGACATTTACACTCAGCAGAGTACAGGACTGTTTTAAATGCAGCATTCTGCCCAGGTGAGCTAGATATTAGCAAAAGTAGTGCAATGTTTGGGCATTATTCAAGTTCTTCCAATAGATATTGTATTTCTCTATTAACAATCCAAAAATGTCACACGTAAACCCATGACACCTAGAGGTAAAATGATGCACTATTTTGTGCTGTGACATGTGTCTTTGCTTCTTCTATCTGATGTGAACTCACATGGAACCAGATGGGATTCAGACTTCCCTGGCCCTGTTGAATGAGGATACCTATGTCACATGGGAGAAAAATTATAAAAAATTTAAGTTGAACATGGTACCATTCTTTCATGGTCTGATACCTTTTAATTTTGAATCAAAGATGGAAAGGTAAAGGGAAGGAAAGCTAGAAGCTGTATCTGAAACAAGCCCTTCTGGTCTGATGGCTTTTTGCCTTCCAAAAGCAACCATGCTATTTGACCAAAAATTCAGCCCACTTAAAATTACAGTACAAAAAGCATCATGAATTACTGTTCACAAAATATGTCTATTATAATCGTGTTTTGAAGTACTCAGATCATTCTTAAAGACTAAGAAAAGGAAAGAAAGGGGAAAAAATGGAAAAAATAAAGTCAAGCTTTTCTTGGGCAGAATATCTTTAAGTAGTTCTGCACCTAACAGAGACTATTCAAGAATTCTTTTTTAGCTTTTTTAGAGGTGCCAAGTAATTCTTACAAGTTCATTTGCACTGCCTTATTTATATTTTATTATTTTCTTCTCTTTAATAAAATTTGGATGTAATTTCAGAGTCTGATGTGACTGCTGGTAGCCTTTGCCTTATGGTATCTTCTCTTTGTTCTTACATTTTATCTCTTCCTTTACCAAAGGTGCTACATTTGATGATAAAATATCTGAGAAGGATGAGTATCCATTATTTTACATCTTTGCAGGCTGGCATTCACTTAAAAAAACTCCAGGGTGAAAGATAGAAAGGTGATCCTTTTTTTGCAGTGCTCCTAGCAAATAAGCATTCATCTAGTTTGAAGAGTTCATTATTTAAGTCAAGATCTGCTTTTAGTTCTAGGCACATACATGCAAAATGTTCTTAGCAATGTCTTACGATTCTTGTTGATGTCCACTAAGAGGCCATGAGTCTCCTAAAAATATATTCATTATTCACTAATATTCAGTGAGATTCATCACCTGTCTGCTGCATTGCCTGCATGCTGTTCCTTATTCAAAGCCAACTTTGAATTTCCAATTGCTTTTACTAAACACAGGTCACAGTATTAATTTCAGTGTAGGCCAAGTGTAGCCTGTAAAAGAACCAGTTTGAGCAAACCCTAATGACAGAGTGAGAAAAATCAAAAAAAACCTCCCAATGATCACTTTGCAATACTGACTTGATATTCACTGCTGCGAAGAATAAGTCCTGCTTTGACCATGCCACACACAAAAAAAAGGGCACCAATACAGTAAAAACAAATTTGCTTAAAAATCACAGTAAAGACTAACAGAACACTGGGTTTGTGTGTAATAACCCAGCTGTCACTATTGCCATGGCTGCAAATTCTGCCTGCCTGCTGGGCTGCAGAATGATGTTGTATCGGTGGGATACCAAGCACCTGATATTGCTGCTAATCGGCATAGCTGGGAGCAGGATGGATTCAGCGGAGCATGGCTCCCCCTCCATGCTGGACTCCCACTGCTCCCACAGCAGAGCTGGAAACAAGCAGAAGAAGGAGAGGCAGCTTTGGGAAGGCATGTGGATTGTGAGGGTTTGGGGTCTGCTGAAATCCTGTCAGAGAGCCCTTCCTGTGGGCTCCCTACCCAAAAGCTGTGGGAGCAGCTGGAGCAGGTGTTGGAGGGGGAAGCTGAGTGCCCAGGGCCTCACGCTCCATTGCACCACTCCTCACAGGGCTCATTCTTCAAGAGTATCAGTAGTTGGTGTTTATTTTTACAGATGTGTCACTGCACCTCCAGTGCAATACACCCTGTAGTGTGAAATTCATCTTTGGCTAAGAATTGCAGCATAGACAACTGCAAATTCTTCATCTCTTTTCTCATCTTTTCTCATGGTGATTTCCTTTTGCTGGAACTGCAGGCATTTGCTAGGGTGTGGCAGAAGCTAATTTGCTAAGCCAGTAACCTTAAGTTTCAAAAAAATCTTAAAATAACTCCAAAACATTTATAAACTTTAAAAGAACGGGGAAAGGAGAAGCCTGAGGAGAGTAAAAAAAACTGCCTGATTTGATAGCCATGATGAAAACACCCCATAAATAATTACAACACAGCTTGGGCATCTGTCCCCCCAAGACAGACTTGCGGTTTTAAAGAGAATGAAATCTACATTTTTTTTTGTTCTTTTAATGAATATGCTTCTGTAACACTTATAACACTAGAGCAGAGCTACCCTTAGTGTTGCGGTGCTGGGTGTCCACTGCTTTTGACCCTTCCTGGCTAAGAAAAAAAAGTTAAAAAAAGGTAATTTTTTTTTCTTGGAAAGTAACTTTAAAACTGTGTATTTTGAATATCTGATGACAGGAAACTTTAAATTCCCACTGGCACATGTGTGAGCCCTAAGTGCTCACTTGTCCATCCAATTAGTGGGAGGAGAAAAAAAGTGAAAGAAAGTGTGCTACTTCAATTTCTTCTATTGAACTTAACAACCAAATTCAGTACTACAATATTTGTAATCAATGAAAACAATAAGTATTTTTTATTGAACACTTCTGAATAATGAATAAATTTAAGAAATTTGTAATCTGTTTTGCTGAGAAGAAAAGCAGGCTAAATTAATTGAATAAATTATTCATTGTAAATTATGGGCTCAAGTCTACTCCTGTGTCCTTGTATATATACATTAATTTTCTGGCATCTCTGCTGAGCTTGCTAACAAAGATACCAATTAGCAACAATGGCACTGGTGATTTTATTTTAGCTTTACTTGTCTCTGCATTTCCTGATTTTGTTTGGTACCAAAAGCAGGTCTTACTATAAGCACACAGATTTTTCTATCTCAAACAAAATAAGAAAATACTCCAGTCTAAAAAAATAATAGCAAATGGACAACTTGTTTGAGCTTTAAAGCTTGATCCTTCAGTAAGAAGTCTGAATCCATTTCAGCAACTGCCCAGTCTTTGGTATAAGAATGGGGAATAAGCCTTCCAGTGCTCACAGCTGTTGCTTATTTCTGGTTAAGAAACAGAAAATAGACAACTGACCCCAGCAACAGAGAGACCTTAAACTTAAGGTATGTTAAAATAAATCTTATTTTATAGCAAATACTTATACTTGTGTAGTGATTTGGAAAAATATATGTTACACATCTGAATTGGGTAAACAAGACAAAGTCAGTCAAAGAAAACTCCATCTGGGGATTCACTGGGTGTGGGACTCGGGGACAGAAAGTACAATACAAAGGATTCAGCCAAGCCCATAGTGGGGTTTTAATTAAATTCAAGTTACTCAAAAGTTTGAGGCAACACTGAAGTACAGAATTCTAGGGTGGAATAATTTGATCGGGTTTTATATGCCTACAATATAGGTCTCTGTCAGAGACAGCTCACTGCTTTTACAGCACAGCTTTTAGTGCAGCTCCTCCTAATTCAGGTGCCTGCATAGATTGAGCTGAGCTCCTGGCCAGCTTCTTTCTCTCCATGGACTGCACAGTGAAGCAGGGTGATCACTAGCTAGGTGAAGTCAACCACAATGTAGATGTCTGGCTGACCAGAGCCACTTCTGCCCCAGGGTGAAATTGGAGATGGATGAGGAACTGCTGTGTTAACACCTGTGAACAGATGCTGAACATGAATTCGCCATTCTTGGAAAACATGTCTCTTGTTTTAGGAAAACAAGCTGCCTTCCTCTAAACCCAACGTTTATTAAAAACAACCAAACTGAGATATTTTCTTACGCTAGGACTATGCACATATTTCTTGCCATGTGATGCAAGGCTCTGAGATAACCAAAGTTTATACAAATTGGAAGGATTGAACATGGCAGATATTAGTCACAAAATGACTCCATCTAAAAATTACAGATGACCCAGGTAGTGTACAGATCTTAAATAGATGTCTGCCCTTGTTATTTTTCACAAACTCTCACTTCCTATCTGTATATCCCTTTGCAGTCAGCTGGAATAGCATCTCTGGAAAACTCAGAATTTCTGAAGAACAATGAATCTTTTTGTTAAGGGTTAAAGTAGCAGCAAAGTAGCACTATAAAACAAGAACAAAACTTCCTCATTAATGAAACTCTTGATTGTCAAAACAAAAACCTATGCTGGGATATGGTGTTATTTGGCTCCTATTACTCTGACTTTCCTCAAGGTCTCGAAGTCCCTCACTGACTATCGCTTTAGAGAGAAAGGGGAACTTGGAGATGTGGTAGCAGTGCACATTCTGTTCACTCTCAGGTAGAAGGCATGAAGGTTCACCTGAATCTGAGAAATTACCAGGTGATACTAGTTTTGAAAGAAAACCCTAATGTCACACTGTTAAATAGGGCTGAGAGCTTGGGGGTGTGACCATCTAGGCTCAATATCATCCAGGGAGTTTCTATCAATCTATACTGTCTATCAAGCCACTTCTGGGATTAATTGCTATATGCTTCTGCTTAGCCCTGGGGAATCGCACTGGCAGAGAGTTGTTGCAAGGGGAATGGAATGGAAAATGATCTTGAAGTTCTTTTCTATCAAATGGTTTGCATGGATGGACACACTCAGAGGTGTTGACCAGGGGATGGGTGTGTGCACAAAAGGGCATCCCAAAGACCTACAGAGATAGGAGATTGCTTTATTTTCTGTACTGCATAACCTATGATTTCCTGGATTATTATTCGGCTTGGTTTCTGTGGCTATGTAAAAATTAAAGGGAACCAGTATGCCTCAGTAAAGAGGGAATGCCAGGTTGTCTTTGTTTCCTGCTTACAAAGTCTCTTATTTCCTTGTTAGATGCCCCCAGTGACAGTACAGCTGCCATTGTCACAGTTTACATCACATAGACAAGCTGTTATGAGCCAGAAGAAAGCTGATTCTTTCTTACATTTTTGTTGATTTTCAGGATAATTAATCCCTGTGGTATAAACGGCATGGGATTGGATTTTGTTCCTTCTTTTTAAATTTAGCACCTACTCTTGCTGAAAAATCATAGTCTTATTTTAGTTTTCTTTAATTTGGCAGTCCAATAAATAGTGAAGATAGTATTCTGCATACAGCATGGTTCATCATTCATCTCTATAAATCTTGTTCCAAAGAATAGTAAACATCACAGTTTTTACTGTATGAGAAGTAATATATGTTACAAAACCAGAGGATTATCATTCTGCAGATTATCTGGAGCAAAACAATTTCAAATTCACTTTTTCCACTTGTAATTCTTCTTTCAGGCTTTTAAATCTTACTCATCTCTTCACCCAGCTATTTCTCATATATTAAACTTACTGGCAAATAACTAATGGGAACTAATGAATAAATATTTATATATTTCACTGATTATAACTACAGGAGAGGGAGAAAGCAGATAATCAAATGTCAATGAGATCTGTGAAAGACTTTAAGGACAATGAAGAGTGCCAATGCTTACAAATTGATGAATAAGTGGAACCCTACATTTAAAAGATTTTCCCATTTTTGTAATCACAAAACAATAGTTATTTTTTCCACTGAAATATGAAATTTGCAGAACCCTAATTCTAACAGACTTAGTGAGAAAATGCTTTTTTTTTTTTTTTTTTTTTTTTTTTTTTTTTTTTTTTTTATATAAAACATTAATTTAATCATAGACTCATTCAGGTTGGAAAAGGCCTCCAAGATCAGAGTCCAACCTGTAGCCAAAACACCATGTCAACAAAACCATGGCAGTATGTGCCACATCCACTTATTTTTTGAATTCTTCCAGGGATGAGGACTCCATCACTTCCCTGGGCAGCCTGTCCCAATGCTTGACAACCCTTTCAGTAAAAAATTCTTCCTGATGTCCAACCTGAACCTCCCCCTGCACAGCTTGAACCTATCTCTTCAATTATCCTAGATGGTTCCTTCCAGCTCAGGGTATTCAGTTGCTGGGGAGACTGCTGAGTGTTGGATCAGTTCAATGCCATGTTTGGTGCATGTGGCTCAGGGAAAATGAGGAATACAGTCTGATCTGAGAGGTTAAAGGCATCCACCATTGGGAACCTGAACTAAATGTGCCTTGTTATACCAAGGAAGGACAAATTGAACTAGTCTCTGCAGGAGATATTCAGCAGCTTTGGGAAAAGCAAAGCATTTTAATTCTCCTGCCTAAGTACATTTGGAAGCTTAAAATAGGTTTCCATAACCTGGCCAAGATATCTGAAAACACATACAAGGTTTCTAGCACTGTCCATTCAGAATCAGCAGTTCCTGACCTTTGAAAGTCTCCAAAATTGCCGCCTTTCCCTTGCTGCTGAGTTTTAATTGGTCTGCCTCATTTGTGACACTTATGCAGAGATATTATCCTTTGTCAGCCTGTTGCATTTAAGGGCTCTCTCTTGAAAATAATTTGTGTGATTTTGTACCTTTACACCAAAGCACTGGAAAACAAGAAGCAGAGTATGTAAAACATGACCTGATACTGCTGGAAACTGCACAGAACACTAGTCCTACAATCCCCTCCCAGGTGACCTCATTCAGCAAGACAGGTGCCCAGGTAGCTGCTGTGACTCCATTATAACCATTTCTGCTCTGAATTCTGCATGTATTGAAAACCTGACTCATGGCAGATTGCATAGCTGCTCTTGGTGTCCACCTACTAAATGTGTGGATGCCTACTAAAAGAAGGCAGCACATCAGATTCCCACAGCAGAAGTTTCATTGCAGTTACCAAAACAAGGGAAGTCCTGCTGTAGGGAACAAGCACACCCAGCCACGTTACCACCGCAGTGTACATGTGTCTGAAAATAACCCTAGCCAAGATATGCTTATACAAATGAGGTTCTGCACTTCTTCAGTCAATGGCAGGAAGAAAAGAATATTTGTTTCAGCAGAATTAAAATAAAGACAAAAAAAATCTATCCTGACAATATAAACATGATGTTTAATTTAGTTTAGTTTATTTAGGCCTTGCTAGCCTATCTTAAAAAGGCATCATTTTCTAAGCAAAATTGTCTGCATTCCATTCCTTTTCTCGGCTTGTAGCACTTTCTGATCACAGTATGAAAGTGTCTACTGCTTTGGTCAGGACAAAAAGAACTACCAGAAAATAACATTAATACCACCACTGGTTTAGTTGTAACTGCTCCCATCAAAGTTTCTTCAAACAGGCATCTATTGGGGGAAGCTCAGGTGAGGTACAGTGCCAAACACAATGCTGACAGTATCACGACCTTAGTACTATTTTCTGAGATATAACCCTACAGCTTTGATTCAACTGCCACTTTTTGTTTGTTTGTTTTCCCAAAGCAATTGCAAAGCTCTTTCTCTCTTTTGGAAAAAATCCCAAGTAATCAGATGTATAGGTAACCTAGACCAAATACTAGACATGGTTGAGAAGCAGTACATAACACTTCAACAGCCACACTCACTGGTCTCATTCTTGTCTATCTCAAAATCAATATAAGAATGCTGAAAAAAAGAAATCAGAAATATCCTAGCAAAAAATTAGGGTAAAACAGCAGGCCAAGAAAGACATTCTAGTTTTCACCGATAAGGTACACCAATGGTTCTCCTGAGAAGATAGACCTGTTCCCAAATATTGTGTTGGAAAGTGTGACCATTTCCATTAACATATTCAGATTAAGGACAGACAAAAGAAAAGATTATTTCCAGTCAAGGAAGGACACAGCACTGATTATTAGAATTTGTCAGTTTCTGGTTGCTACATTTTTAATTGACTACTTGCACTAGGGCATGAAGTAGATTTTGTGGATACTTCCACAAAAAGTATAAATGGAAGTGTATATGACAGCTTGCTATTCAAAAATTCTGGGTGTACAGAGGTATTTTGTTCCTTTTAGGAAAGACACATTAGAAAATTTTCTGAGGCCACAGAACAGGACATTTTTTTTCCTACAACCATATTGTGGCTCTAACTTCACTAACTGAATAACTGTTCTAGTTTCTGCTCTTCATAAACCTCATTGTTCATTGCATTACTTTAGCACAAGTTGCCTTGACAAATGCAGAGTGGGAATTATTCTGAGAAGGTGTTAGCAAAACCATCCAAATGTGGAAAATATATTAAAGCTTTATTGAAATAAATATACAAGATAAAAAGCTACAATAGTGCCTACCTCAGTGACAGGTTAATAGCTCAGTGTTTAAAGGCAGAAAAACAAGAGTGGGCGAGAACAACTGATGGGTTGCAAGATGCCATTCTTGAACTGTTCTGTGCCCTGGACTCTCATAACTCCTGTTTCCAGGCTGTACAAAGTGATGCATTGCCTTCTGAAGAAAGTGATTACTTTTCACTTACAACATTGGCAGCCTAGGAGCTCAAGCCTCTTATCTTGGGCATATAATGTTTTGAGTCCTACAGCCTGCCAGGTTTATGGGTCTTAGCTCTACCATTAAGCCATACCCTGAATTTACTCTGCTTAATTTTGGTCCCCAGCATTCCAGAAGAACACTACATCACTGCTTGTAAACGGGTGCAAGCATTTGTCTCCACAGTGTTGGCACTGGAGAAAATACCTCTAACTTGTTTTGTGTGCAGCTTTTGTGCCAATTTGTATCTTGACCTTCCCCTAAGAAACATAAAGAAGGAGATTGGTCTAGACATCAACAAGGAAATGTTCTAGAAATAAGCCTGAGAGTATCTCCTGAGATGTGTAAGGTTTGCTGATGTTTTCACTCAATTCTGGCAAGAATTGACCTAAGTACAACCTATGCTGTAAAAGGGATGTGTAATAACACTAACATTTTAGTTCTTTTTTCTTTTTTTTTTTTCCTTTTTAGGCAAGACAGTTAATATTGTCATTCATAACACTCAAAGGGCTCTGTAAGAGACTCAAGTTCAAAGTCTTTATCTAGTGAGTTGTGGTGTACAGGCAGAGCTCTAAAAAGAAGCCTAAATACTCACCTCAAAACAGGCAGTACACCTGAAAGCAGTAATGATGCAAGAATAATGCAGAATAAGAATTTGAATCTTCCTTCCTGACACTGCAGAACCCAACTTCAAATGAATATTTTCTTTTAAGGTATCCAAAAGTTTTATGGGTCAGCAAAGCAATTTCTTGTCCAGACTAGGTAAAAGCTGACACAGCTCTCAGGCTTAGAACACCCACTTGCAGGAGAACAAAAAAGAACTGGAAGGCTCCTACCATCAATAACCTTGCATTGCCCTCTGCAGATGTGCAGGTCAATATGGTTCAATATCACAGTCTCTAATGGATTCTGTTGTTTCAAACCAAGAGCTGTAAAGACATTTGTTATTTGGCTGAGAGCCTCAGTATCTAATTCTCCCAAAAACAGCAAATGGCAAAATTTACAGGTCTACATAAAACATCTTGAAGATATCCAAATATGACCCAAATTTGGTGAGAAAGAAATATAACTTGGTGTAAATATACCAGCAGCAATGGTATTAAAAAAAGAAATATGCAAACAACCAAAAAAAGCCCAAGACCAAGCAAATTAAAAGATTAGGCATGGGGAGAAAATACCAGACCTTACACTCATAGAGATGGCATTGGTTCTGTAAAATTAATTAATTATTTGAACTGAGGAAAATTGAATATTAAGGCGTACAGACAGACCATGAGGGGACTAAAATGGAGAGACTGAGCTGGATATTTCACCATTTAACTTCTTTCCCAATAATAACAGCAGAAAAAATGCAGGTTTCCAGAGCACCAATCATATTGTTAATTAGCAGTATAATTTATTATGCCTTTAATGATGGCTTATTCTGTTCTGGCTGACAGGACAAGAAAAAAGGAAGGGTATTTGGAAACCTTATGAATAATAACCACAGTTTTAGGGCATTTGTACTTGAAAAATGTACAACTGCTGATGGATTAAAACACACACACACAACATACACTAGAATGACAGCATAATTTAACAGCAGTGATGCTGGAGGATGGACGTTATTAACTTCAGGATTTCTGAATGTTCTACTTGTAGGCACATCTTACTTTCACACAGAAGGAGCACAAGGTAAAAGGAGTAGCAGTCTTATAGATCAGAAGCTTTAAGGGAGTTAATTAGATTGCACTAATCTGTCAGCGGTACTGCTGCCAAGCTGTTCTAGGTGCTGCAGAAAGAAATGTGTCCAGCAAAACTGCTCTTGTTTGTTTGGAGAACAACCTTAAATTTGGAGAATGCCCTTGCTCTCCCCCCAGAGCTGAGCCAGCCAAGGCAGCTGAGAATAACAGAGAGTGCAAACACCCCTCATGTTGTTCTGCTCCACCACCTTGGGTGTGTGTGTCCCCTGCCAAGCCCAGGGTTTCTCTCTCTAGTACCACCAGCTAACACGCCCAGGGAGCTACTCTGCTCCCCTCTAGCACACTTCAAGTTCCTGTGGCAGATGATCTGTGAGGAGCGAGGTCAGGCTACAGAAGAGGCACCAAAGTTGATTACAGGCCTTGAGTAAAAAGATCTTCATCCACAGCCTTAGGGCATTTTTCAAAATTCCCTCTGTGGTTCTGAAAGGTTGTGTTCAATCCACTTGCTTCTGTCAGCATTGACCTGGTGTTTATGGAGCATCCTCGATGAATTTGGTATTCCAAACAGAATTAGAGCAGTACTGATACGCTCTGAGTTTGTAGTAACTCAGCATTTATCATTATATGTTGAGAATATTCTCATGGACAGGCTTTGTGAAAAACTATCCCCACTGACCCCACCCACACTCCTACAAATCTGTTGGGTATTAAGGCCCTGGAGATGGTTCTTCCAGCTAAGGAGTGCAGCAGATCAGATTTCCAGTACTGCCATCACTACTGGGTGGTTTGTTTTGGTTTTGTTTCTTTTTTTTTTTTTTTTTTTCCTGGAAACAATGAGTAAGGCTTATGAAAATTGAATCAGACTGTTAGATCTGGGCAATCCAACAGTGAACAGAACCCTAGACTAGGAGTTACTGTACTGTACTGGGTCATACAGCATACTGGGTAGCCCTCTTGGCTTTTTGTCTTCCTGCTGTATGACAGTGTCAGTTTTGCCCCTCTTTCTTAGGTGTTGCAGACCAAAGAAATTTACACAATCATTATTATATTCACTGAAAAGTTAGCAGACACAAGGACTAAAAGAAATCCAAAAGTTCACTGTTCTGCAGTGTGCAATAAATAGTACTACTCTTACAACTACTGACAATTAGTTGCTGAGCTGAGAGTTGCAAATACTTACTTCAGGGTGATATACTATCATCTATACCTATGAGCAGTGGAAACAAATAACAGGATATCTATGTGGAAAAGCCATTTAAAAATATAAGCTGTACAGAAAAAAATATGATGAATTATTTATGTGACATGCTAAAGACATAAAAATGCTCAAACATAATTTATTTATTTTTGTTAAATATATGTTAATTTAATTTTAGAGGTCTTCATCCCCTACTTCCAGTGCTGGGTTGACAAATCCTCCAGTGGTTGGCACAGATCAAAGCTATAACTTATATTTTAGTTAAGTATTTCAAGATGCTTGCTCCAATTTAAATTTATTAAGAATAATTAAAAGTGTATGTCAAAAGCTAAAGCACGTAAAACAAACCACAGCTCAGTCACAAGCCTTGCCAAAAGTTAAATAAAAATATTATCTTCCACCAGTTTTCCAAGGAATAAGAGCCAAATCTATCTCTGGAGCTACTGCGCTGAAGACAATAAGGTGGCACAGGGAATACATTTGGCTAATGCCACCTGGCATATAGCCTTCTAGGGAGCATTCTGATTTATTGACAGTTTGGTCATGTTACTGTCTTCAATCTCTGAAGTGCATCATTTCTATTCTGTCGGATACCTTTCTCCACTGTGCTATCCCACTCACACCAGGAGAAAACCAGTAAGCCCTGCAGAAGGTAAAGCAAGATTTTAGTCAGGGGATCTTCTCATTTCCCTGCATTCCACTGGTTTTATTTCCTTGTTTGAAAAAAACCCCAAATTTATATTGACATGAGTGGTAGCTTCAGGCAAACTCTGGTCTATAAGAAGGTCAGGTACGTGGGATGACACGTCACTTTGCAGCCCAATCTTTGCTGCAGAAAGGCCAGAACTGCTCATGGTACAGCTCCTGAGCCACAGTAGCTTACAGTGTGACATATTAAGACAACACAAAATCAGTAATCATTCAGTGCACTGACAAGTAACAGGGATAGCTGACAGAGCACACAGTGCAAAAAAGGAGATTCCCAAGGCAGCCCTTCCTTATTTTAGAACAGTGTTTGCAGCCTTGCTAACCTTAAACATCACTTAACCTTAAACGGTCCTCCTGAAGGGAAACACCCAGATCATTTCCTTCCCATGTATTTGTCTTTTACCATGGATACTGCACTGTGGTCAGCTGGAGGGGGTGCATGCCACCAAATGGCTTTCAGGAATGGCCACAAACAAGAATGCGCCAGCTCATGCTCACACACCCAATGGCTGTAGGCAGCCAAGCCACAAAAGCTTTTGTAGCTATGAGCAGCAGGCAAGCCCAGTCTCAAGGAGAGTCTCAGTCCAACTCATAACATACTTTTGGCTACCCACCAAAAGTCACTCTGAAACTTACTCTTTCTTTAGAAACAGGTGAATTAGGGAAGTATTTTATAAACTTAGGTCAACAAAATGGGTCAGAAATAGGTTTGCAGGTAGCCTAAGGCGGATTTTACCTAGCTGATGTTTAAGCATATTATGACATACTTCTTAACTTTCCACAAGAAACAAACTCCTTATTTAAAGTTTCTCCTTTTCACTGTAGACTGTATTTCTGAAGTAGATAAAAGTCCATAACACATGAGTAAACTCTTAGTTGCGTGAAAACTGTTTTTAGCTGTCTTTGAGTCACATGAATGTGGGTGAGAGAGAAAAGGACTTATGTTCTGAAAAGCCTCACCAAGAAATATTCTTGATTCAAAAGCCTACATATTAGCCTTTCATGAGAAAGAGAATGTCAAATTCAGTCTAATGAAAAGTAGGTAGACACCAAAAAATTAAGGATGAAGTATGTTAAAACTGTAAAAATCACACATTGAACTATTGTTGTATATGTTATTCTCTTCCTTGCCTCAGTATCTTCTGTAGTTGATCTTGGAGTGATCTGCAACATTGCCAAACAACTTTGCCAATGGTGTTTACAGTCAAGGTGCCCAAAGATTGCCTCTGAAAAACTGTGTATAAGGATGTTGTCATTGAGACCTGTGCTCATCTGTTTCTTCCCACACCACGTCTAATATCAGAAATAAACTGGAAAGAGTTATGGATAAAAAATGAGAAACCTAGAGCAACACATAAATACAACAGGAAATGCAAAAAGAGATAGCAGCTGACTCTCCACTGCTTCATAATCTATATAGTCATTTAGATCTATGCAACAAGATCTGAAAATCCAGCTGTGCTGTCAATTACACTGTCATCAATAATAAAAAATCTGCATTCAGGATTTATCTTGTAGTTTTGTTGCCAATACATGAAACAGCAATGTAAAGCTTGTTTTGCCCTTCTATCAAGCACTCATAATACGCAAAATCTGAAGCACAGGCTCAAAGAAGAAATATTTTTCAAATAAAAAGCACATTTTAAAACGCCTTTTTGAGCTGAAAGTTGTGGGGTTTTTTTGTCTTTTTTTGTGTTTCAATTGTTTAGATAAGCAAAAAGTACAACAAGCTATAACAATCTATGTAAGTACTACTGGTAAAGAAAGTCCATGAATATTGCTATACAACATGGCAGTGGGAGTCATGGTTACAGCTATTGAAAGATTTTGATTAACTGTGAGGCACATTTCCCAAATTCAAATTATCAGAGTTCTGCAGAAGAAATGCACAAACATCATGGCTCAAACAAAGGGCTAACAGGAATCCACCAGCAGGTGGGAATGTGGAAAAGACAACTGCCTGTAAATATGCCAAGGTACAGAGTGACTTGGGAAAGAAATGAACCTGTAGCATGATCCAGATTAAATGGGTTGAATATAACAGAAGTTGCCTAGAAAAAGAATATCTGCTGGAAGCTAGCGAAAGAGAAGTTATTTGTACAGCCAACTGAATAGGTTAAGCAAATACCAGTTGTATCAAGTGCCATCAAGTTAAGACCCAAGAGAGGATGGCAGGGTTAACTTCTGCTAAAGGGCAGGAGGATGGGGGCTGGGGCAGGTAACCTCGGTGGACATGAGTCAGCTACCTTGACCTACCATTGTGTATCTCCGTGACCCACAATCATACGTTTCAACTGCAGTATGAGCATTGTAGGAAGGTGCATACTCAGTGACAACCAGAGAGGGTTGATCATATTCATTCCCAGTCCCTCTGTCAGGCCCTCCAGGGCATGTTGTACTCTTCAAATCACATGATGAGGAAGAAAGTGTGGCCTCGCTGTGATGTAAACATGACTCCTGTAAACAAGACTCCTGTGCAACCTTGCAGTTTCTCTCCAGCTTTGGTTTGAGGGAGCAATATCCTCCAGACATAAATACCTTCTTCTCTCCACAGCTGAAGGAATTGCCTTAAAAATGTACTAACTTCACTTGGATATGAAAATTCTTGTAATATTTTGTGACCATGGTTAGTCATTAAATACCATGTCAGACAGATCCCACTTCAGTGAAGTGCTTTTTGCCCCTCTAACTTCCTCTGCAGTTGTAGGAATATATGGCAAATACTGAGTTTCACCTGCATGTTCCCAGTATGCAGTTGTCATGCTTTATGTTAATATTCTTTCACTGGTGAGTAGAATGACATGTAAGAGTCAGTTATTATTAATGCAAACTGTTATTATGCATCCCCTATCAAAGAGAGTCACAGTTAATCACCTAATGATCATAAGGGTTGAAGAGAGATTGACACAGAGAGATGCAATAGACTTACAAAGAATTGAACAGAAAGGGAAAAGCAGAAATAAACAAAATTATATTTGTTTTGAAGGGAGAACCATTTCAATCACATTGATTGAACAGTGGATTTCAAGAGAATTATGTCGGGCATGATAGTCAGCCTGATTGAATAGTTCTGTAATATTCCACTTAGCTTATAACGTTTGATGTTATAAGAGCATCCAGAAATTTTCAATTGATTAAGTTGTTTGGAAGACCACATACTAGTTGAAATGCTAAATATAAATATATTATAAAACCAATGAATGGAAATAAACTTTAAAAACCATTTAATAGCTCTTTTTTGAACACTATGAATATCCTGTGGTTCTCAGTTGGGGGTTTGAAAAACAGCTGATCCACAATTTACCAATTTTACCTTCAATTTATCACAAGGAAACTTCATTGCTTGCAAGAGACACAAATTCATTTGAAGTGTCCTTTAAAAATAAACCAGTCTGACAGTAAAAGTTAACAGGGTGGGAACCTTACAAACAAATAAAGGAGTTTACTGGACTTACAGATTCTGTGTGTTTCAAGATAAAGTACAAAGCTATCTCTGCTTAACACTGGATTTTTAAAAAGAATATTAAGAAAATTGAGATGATGTCTTTAAAAATATCAGGGCTTTATCAGTCTTTGTCTTCTATGAAAATTCAGGAAGTTGCCAGGGTACTGCATGAAAGGGATATGCTAACCCCTGCTTTTTCTCTTGTGTTATTTCTGAGATACTTCAGAAAGGCAGCTTCCTCAGGACAGCTTAATGACTAGAGAACAGCAAAGTAGTACAGAAAGTTCTGGATGATTTTGGCATTACAGATCATGCAGGCAAGGCAGAATGATCCCTGGGTAGTTTATGTTTTTAGGCTTAGAAATGCAACTTCTAGGCAAGTTTTCAAAATATAAGTAGTAAGTAAAATAAACATCTTAAAAGAACATAAGGCTTGGTACTCTTCTAGAAAACTATTAATTGAAGGGGAGAAAAGACCCAAGATATTCGTTCTCAATGAGTTCATCCTTGTATCCTGCACTGTTTTTGGAACTGGCTCCTCAGACTCTTATGCCACAGGTCCCATTCCTTTTGGGCCTCTTACAGACACTTCAGGTTGCTTGTATGACAATATTCTGCCTGAATCTTCAGTGCTGCAGGAACGGGTGCAACTTCCTACTCTTCCTCCTCCCCAAACTGGGAGATCCTTAAAAGCATGGGGTACTCAGCATTTCATTAGGAGTGATACATTCTTGTGAGAGCAAAATGTTTTCTCTGCATCCCTGTTGTTTGTTCCTTAAGTCTTTAAATCTCTCTGTTTAGTGGGGCCTGCACTGCAGTACTGTAAGGCAGAGCCAAGCCTCTGGCTGTATCATGAAATACAAAATAACACTGGTCAACATGGAAATTGATGCTTTAGTGTACTGTGTTCCTACTTCACCCACACTGCTGGGTTGTTGCATCACCCAGGACAAGCTCAGCACTCTGCATGTATGAAATTATGCAGACAACAACACGTATCCATCTCACAAGGATGCTGCACAGGCTAATTAATTAATGAGCACTTATAAAGCATTTTGGGAAGCTTGGATGTAGCCTGCTCTCTAAAACAAATTTGAGGGATGTGTTATTTTGCTTTCCAAACTATTTCAGTTTCATTTCCCTTCAGTATTACATGGCACCATTCCCAAAATGTGAGCACTGAGATAGGGAAGAGTCAGTTTAGCAGCCTCTTCTATTGAATCCATTATGACACATGGCTTCTCTTTGCTCAACCAGTAGGAGTATATTTTATAACTTCATCACACCCACACTCATTTTCTCATTCTTTTGTTGCTGTTGCTTGCTAGGTTTTTTAAAATATATTGAGAATTTATGAAAGCAAAAAAATAAATGACTTATCAACTACTTATAAATCTTATAGACAAGGAAACACTTTTAGAGACCTAGGCAAATACAGTGGTACAGATAAGAAAATTTAGGTATATCTACAAAGATATCATTAAAAGAAAATAAAAAGGAAAGCCTTAAGAAATTTCAATCTCAGTCCCTCTCATAGAATATCCTACTGCACAATCATTAAAAGTCCCTCATGCACAGGTAAGAAAGGAGACCTTTGAGTAAGACACATTGTCCATGAACTCTTCACAGATGATCAGTAAAAGTTACTTAGCACAGATGTTGCTGTAATTGTGAGATACTGGGAAAATCAATGTTTAATGGCAGGCTCCCAACTCCACCCTGGCAATGCTCTTGAGTTAACATCACCAGACTAGAATTTAAAACATGTAGAACAAAATTGGCTAAGTCCTCCAAAGTTGTTATCATCATTCAAAATATCTCATGTTGTTTTGATCTCCAAGTCACCCAGAGATAAATAGATCATGATTTAT
Organism: Vidua macroura; assembly: GCF_024509145.1. Classification (NCBI taxonomy): domain Eukaryota; kingdom Metazoa; phylum Chordata; class Aves; order Passeriformes; family Viduidae; genus Vidua; species Vidua macroura. Next base: position 64,581,257 of record NC_071572.1, on the reverse strand, counting down.
ATCCATGTACTTCTAACCTTTACTATCCACTGCCAGTTTAGGGATGATGATTTTGTGAAGTGATATGAATACATATAACATTATTCTTTGGGTAGAAGACATATTTTTGTTGTGTTCATACATTATGGGTCACAGTGCATGTTTTTTCAATATGAGGAATCCTAAATATTAAGAATCTCAGACAGCCATTATTAATGAAACACATAATCATAATGCTTCTGCAAAAGGTATGTACAGAAGCAAACACAGACAAACAAGTGTAAAGGTGTAAAATCTGCTAAAACATTGCCAGTGTAGCATTCTACTCATACCAGTTCTGCATAAAGGATGAAGATGTTTATAACACAGGTGACATAATTAATTCTTTGTTTTATTTAACCTAAATAGAACACCCTCAATGCTATCTAAGTGAATTTGTTTCACCTCATTGTCATACATGGTTGCACTGTTTTTCTTACCTAAACAATATACATGTAGAAGAGATATATACAGAAAATATAATTTTATAACCTTAGTGACATTCCTTCATGGCACACAGGAGTCTTACCAAAAATTCACAGATGTACACACCACACAAAGGGGTAAAATGCAATTTGTAGGCATGATTGGCTGATCTGCACCCATCTGTGTATTCGACTAGGATAGGAACTCCATCTGCTGCAGATGCTAGATACAGGGGTTTTGCAATATCAGCTTTCAAGGTAGGGAGACATCTAGAGTACACCTAAAGGGCAGGCTAAGAGAGAAAGTTACAAGGGTAGTTGAGTTGCACTCCAGGGCTTTAAGTGGATCAGCCATCCAGCTGCAGAACTGCATGACGTATTCCATCTGAATTAACAACACTTAAAACCTGCATAATCAGAGAAAGCATTGAGAGGAAATGTCCTCTGCAAAGCTTCACCTTTTTTTGGTGTTCACATTCAGAAAAATTCTGTTTATCACAGAGAGACTAGGATCCTGATCTCTCTGCTCCTTTATACCCTTGTGTTACCTGTATAGGAGTGTTAATATGTGTGACTTGTCTGTCTGACCTTAATTCTGGTGAATCCCTCTCCTTTTTGCTCCCTGTTCCCAGTGAATTAAAGAGCATGCTGGAAAAATGCTGGTGCTATTGACTAGGATTTCTATCTGCTGCCTGGAAAGCTTGCGGTTTTGCCTATTGCAACAAAGGTGGTCTTTGCTGTCACGTGCACATGGAGGTGAAAGGAGAAAGGGAGAAAAGATAGACAGACCTGAAAAAGCACTTCAGCTGCAGTACTGAACCTCATGGGCCCCCACTCATCAGAGTGCACGACGATGTTTTTAAAACCTAGGACTTGAGTACCTTCCAAAGCACTACAGCACTAAGTGACTAATGTCTGCCGGGTGCTTTGCATTTTCTCTCTCACACCCACGCCCATGCACACATGCACAGACTGTGTGACTTCAGAAAAAACCAAACTTCTCAAGGCAGGATGTCTAAAAGCTGAGCAAAAAAGAACTTGGGCACATCTTGATTGGTGACCAGATTTTATGGATTAATGAAGCAGCCACTGAGACTGTATAGACACAAAACACATTTTGCACACTTTTTTTGAGGGGTCTAAGACATTTCTAAAGGTGAGACAAAACTCCAGACTGTTTCTGCTGCAGGGAAGGTTACACTCCTCAATAGATAACAGTCATTGGTATAAAATGCAGTAAAAAGACATGTAAGGAAAATATGCCAGTAATACAATGCTTTGCATGTGGAACCTATTCCCACAATTAATGTCTTATACCAAAAGGCACTTTTCTGACTTTTGGGGAGTGTTCAAGAACTGAGATGTATTTCAGCAGGCACAGGTTTTTTTTACAATCTGGATGTCACAGAAATATCTGGGTAAATTAGGGCAACAATTTACAGTTAGGAAATAGCTAGCTGCTGACTTCTTCCCTTATGGAACTATTTGTATGGATAGGTATAACTTTCTTGTCTATTTTTGGACTAACAGATTAACCAATGATGCACTTTCAAAAATTCATCAAACCTCGCCAGAATGTCTCCTCTAACAAATAAGCTGCTCACAATCATTAAAGCTCTGGAAGAAAACACATGTTTTTGAGCAGTGATTTTCTTTTGTCACAACTAGACCTTAGTGGAATTGGTTCACACAAAGTTCTTCAAATGTTTTAGGGTGCCAACATTCAGTAGGATTCAAAAGAAAGGGAAAAAAAATATTTTCAAAGCAGTGAAAAGAAAAAACACTTCAGATTTTTAGCTGCTTCACACACTGAGCAGTGCCTTACCAGCTGCCAGGATGAAAGCTTAGCACAAGTTCCTAAAGGGGCAAGCAGCTATACAGTGTGATTGCTGATTACACCTTCCCCAGACAGCCTCCAAATGGAAACCTTATTAAAACAGGATTATGTTGAGGCTGCATTCCCTGGGTCTCCCTAGGGCTGAGTTTATGCAGTAAAAGCTGTAGTTCATGGCAGGAGTAAACCACAGACTGAGGTACACACCATGTAGCCTTCACCCTGACCTTTAATCAGAAAAATTCCAACCAGAACATTTAGTTTGGAAATATGGGTGACTATTACCAGATACCCCCTGGTATATTGTTCTATTTGCTTTCTTTCTGCAGTTGACTTGTCTAAGTGGGACTCATGCTGCCCAACAGACATACCCACCCCAGTGGCCGAAGCAGCAGGACTGTGAGGATTGGCACTGCTCATAGCAGTGGCCCCTCTGGTGTCAGGGGCCTTGCAGGACCTGCAGGTAGCATAAGCAGTCATGCCACAGATAAGCAAGTGAAGAGACCCCCTAAAGCTCTGTCCTGACTGAAATACACTGAACCTGTCAATAAATAGGCTTTCACTTCTGATGTCCATAAATGTCTCCAGTAAATGGAATGTCTCCTTGCTTTTAGGTTAAAACTGAATCCTTGGCAATGGGGGAATATTATAAAGTTTCTAGTTTCTCAGAGAAACCTGTTAAGTTAAAACACAACCCTTGCAAGGAAAAAACCCACACACAACTGGAATTTCCCTACTTCTAGTACACCCAGGCATATTGTAGGGAACAACAAGATTTTACAAAATGTTTCCTTTCCTTCTGTCCCAAATGAAAAAAAAAAGATTGAGGGAAAGAGAGTAGAAGAAAAAAAAAACCCCTGTATTCCCCCCCCCCCAACCCTTCACCCCCAAATTCAGGAAGAGTTCTTTATTTGTGAGGGAGAAGAAAAAAAGACAATGCCAAATACCATGAAATTAGAGGACACTATTATCTTACATGAGATGGTGGGTAGGACTGTGATGGTGCTTCTGTCCTCTACTATTAAAGAGTGTTTTGGGAAGCTGCTTCTACATACTGCTTCTGAGGAAGTACCCCTATTTCCCAAAGTTTCTTTAAATATCTTCTATTTGAATCCAAGTTCTGGCAAGGCTCAAATGCACTTATCTTTCAGAATCTGATAGGAATATATCCTGAAATTCACAAAACCACATAATCTCTGTATGTGGAAAAGACCTTGTATATTTTCTTTTCCTGCAGAAATATACCATATGTTTCATTCTTCTCAAGTCTCTTTTTGAATATTTCAACAGATAAAATTTTACTACATCCTTTGTGATATTGTTAGACTCATAAATGTCAATGTCAGGAAGTTTTTTGAAGACATACCACCTGAACTTTCACTTGAGTTGGCTCCATCCCTCCCTCTACTATGCCAAGAAATTCTTTAAATCATGGATACACTCTTCAGTGTTTGTTTGCTCTCCATCTTGTCTGCCATTGCCAAAGTAAATTGCAGCTACTCACCCCAATTTTACATAATAGACTAATCTCTCCAGTCCCTTCAATCTTCTCAATGATTTATTTTTAATAGTTTTTTGTTAGTAGTGTGCAGGGAGGTTATATGTCCTTCAGCTGTTGTCTTTTTGAACAGAACACCAGTCCCTACAATTACAGCATAGTATTTCAGAGTTTTAACTCTTTTCTAAAAATAAACAAACCAACATATTTTCCCTTCTGTGTGTTAAATTTAATTGCACTTGCAACTGCTAGTGAGAAGCCAGGTTGACAACTTCTTTTTCTTTTTCTTTTTCTTTTTCTTTTTCTTTTTCTTTTTCTTTTTCTTTTTCTTTTTCTTTTTCTTTTTCTTTTTCTTTTTCTTTTTCTTTTTCTTTTTCTTTTTCTTCTTTTTCTTTTTCTTTTTCTTTTTCTTTTTCTTTTTCTTTTTCTTTTTCTTTTTCTTTTTCTTTTTCTTTTTCTTCTTTTTCTTTTTCTTTTTCTTCTTCTTTTTCTTCTTCTTATTGTTATTGTTATTGTTATTGTTATTGTTATTGTTATTTCTACACTGCTCATTTGTAAGCACAAATTATTTCAGTAACTTTTGCACTGTGAAATACAGAACTTTTCACTGCTGATGTGACTGAGCTCAGACCAAAAGGTTCAAAATGTCATTTCTAACCACTGAAGACTTCCCTGGTGTTCCCTACACCGAGGAGCAAAGCAACCATTACAATTTTCTACCTGCTCTGTGCACTCTTCCATTAGGAACAAACCCTGCTTCCTGACCCATAACAGAAGTCATATCAAAACCACATCCCAAACGGACACACGGATATGTTCACTTTGAAGTTTGATCCTTAAAAAGAAAATGTCCAGTCTGAACTGAACAATTGCTTTGCTCAAAACTGATGGACTTTCTATTTCACATTCCTGAAAAAATGCTAGAAATTCCTTCCCACTATTAACCTAATGCACAGCACCATAGTTCCATATGCTGTGCAAGAGTGCAAATACTGCAAAGTTTAGCAAGTTCACTTACAAAATCCAGAATGACATTAAATGCATGAAGACACTGCAGTAAAGAGGTGATTTGTGTACCTGAGTGTTGCATCCCGGAGTTTGGGTTTAGATTAGGGTTTTTAATTTATGTTAAAATAAGTCAAGTTCTGTAATCCCGCGTTTCCCCCGCGTTGTTCCCCCCCGCGGTTTCTGGCCCCATGTTGCCTGCTGCCGGCTCTTACCCCTGTGCTGCTCCTGTAACCACCCTGCCGTCCGGCCCCGGGAAACCCCGTGCTAGCCACACGATTCCGCTCAGCCCGCGGCTCGGGGCCCGCCCCTGCGGGGTTCTCTGGTTGGTCGCTGTTGTGGGTGTCACCGCCACGGCAGCCGCCCCTATTGGGCGGCAGGCCGTGGATCCTCTCGCCCCGCCCCTCTATAAAGCCCTATCCCGCCGGCAGTCAGACGCCATTTTCTCCCATGCGAGTGCCGGGAGCGGTCGCGTCTTTCCATCGAACCGCGCCATACGTGACCAATAAACCGTTCCTGCCAAGCACGGAGTAAATGGACAAATTCCTTCCTCTTTGCCGGGTCCCTAGCGCACGGTAACAGCGGTTGGCCAGCCCACGCGCCCGAGACACGGAGCCGTGTCCGGGAACCCGCGGCAGCAAACCCCGGCAGCACGTGGAAGCTACGCCACAGCCGGGCTCCCAAGAGCCGCGTGCGGCCGGGGAGAGCAAAAACTCACGCCGCAATTGGCGCCCGAACGTGGTGCCGAGGCCAGCGCTGAGCTGATTGCGTGGACGGAGGTTCACCGCGGAGCTCCAGGAACAGCGCCGGGAGCCGCCGCCGCCGGCCAGGGGCCGCGCTGCCGCCAAGGGGGGAGCGCCGCCGCCAAGCCAGAGCGGGCAGCGATCCGCGCCAGACCACAGCTCCGTGCCGGACGGAAACCGAGAGCAGGGGCTCTCCAAAGTACGTCAGTGAAGTCTCCGTCGCCCACGAGGGACCAGACAGTGTGTCCCGCGTGGGACAGGAAGTGCAAACTTTCGCAGCCAGGAGGGCAGAAGAAAGAACACTTCCCGGGACTCCCGGACCCTGGTAGCAGCTTTTCTTTGCAGAGACTTCAGTCTGGTAAGTATTAGTCGTGGAAACGTGTCCAGCTAATACGGGGAGGGCTGGCCGTGTTCCCGAGGTTGGGACGTGCGGCGCGCAGCACGAACGGCAGCCGCTGGAGTCGCCTGCGTTTTTTTGCTTTTTTTTCTCTTTTTTACTGCCCCAGGGGTGAGGTGGTTTGGGTGGAAGAAGCATGGGGACCGTGCTATCTGCCCAACAAAAGGAATTTTATTCCCAAGTTAAAGAAATCCTTTTGGTGAAGGGCCGATACCCAAAAAATTTAGTTAAGAAATTTGTCCGGTGGTTGTTCTTTGCTTTCCCCCGTCTGTCTACCGAGGACGCGCGCAAACCAGAATTTTGGGAGCAAGTGGGAAAAAGGCTAGCAGAGGGGATCGGTAGGGATCCCTCCATAGATGACTGCTTCCCTAAATTCCATTTGTTGATCACGGATGTAGTAAAATCAGACCCCGCGCGAAACTCGGTTGGGGAAAGGAAAGAACCATCCGGAAAATCTGTTACTCCCTCTGAATCTGTTTCCCCATCCCCTTCTCCTACCCCTTCTTCCCCTAACCTGGGTGGGCGAGGGGGGGCACCCCGTCAGTCTGAGACGCAGGGCAGCTCCACAAATGTGGACCGTGCGCCTGGCTCCCCCAAGCCACCCCGGCGTCCCCGCCTTAGCGAGATCGGTCGATTCGCTGAGGCCACGACCCTAAACCCCTTTTCCAATCCCTTGTTCCCAGTTGAAAATCCCAGTTTCGGCGCTACCCCGAGCAGTTCTGTTTCTTTAAACCCCTTTCTTTGTCCCCCTGAGGAGGCCGAGGCCACGTGGTCGATCTCTTTGTCTTCCCAAGATGGAGGGCGGCCACATGGCAAGGCTTCCCCTTCCCACAATCCCTTTCTTCCCTTTGTTCCCTATGACCCCACCCCCTCCTGCTTCCCGGTGGGCGCGGGAACTGCCCACTCAAGGCATCGGGTTACCACCCCTCCCCCTGTCCCTCCTCGGGTACGCGTAGGCGTTCCCTCCTTGCATGTTCTACCTGCCGCGTCAGCAGCCCCGCCCTCTCCCAGCCGGGAGGGCTCAGTAGCCTCCTTCCCACCTTCCGAAGAGGAGGATTCTCCCCGCCCTGTCCGTCCTCTCCCTCGCGCTCCACCCCCGCGTCCTCCCGCTCCTCGGAGACCTGGGGTGGGGGGAGGAGGGGGGGTGCAACGGAGCCCGGTCCATGAAGTCGAGCAGTCGATCCACACTCCAGTCCCCTACACAAGGGGAGGGGAAAACCCTGCGTGGACACCCCTCTCCTACGATTCCCTCAAAGAGGTCTGCAAGACATTGCAAAAATTTGGCAGAAAGAGTCCTTTTTTTAAAGGGATTCTAAAAGCCACTTTAACATCTAAAACTGTAGTGCCGGCTGACCTTAAGCGTTTATTCAACTGCCTGCTTCTCCCTTCTGAATATGACCTGTGGGAGAGGAGGTGGAAAAGGCTAGCGGCAGACCTACTTCCCGAAATCCACGAGGGGCCTTATGGCCTGGATTTCGCGGAAGAGCAAATCACCCTAGACCATCTTGTGGGCGAGGGAGAATGGAGTGAGGGGCAACTGCAAGCTCGGGGAATTCCCACAGCAGTGTTGGACATGTCCAGGAATGCAGCAGAGCGTGCGTTCCTGGGCATGCCCGCCAGGGATCCGGGGATACCCTACACGGCAGTCAAGCAAGCCGTGGGGGAGCCTATGTTAGATTTTGTAGATCGGGTCCGGGCAGCCGTGGAGAGACGCATAGAAGTACCTGAACGCCGAGAAGGAATGATCCTGGAAGTGGTGCACATGAATGCCAACGCCATGTGCAAAAGAGTCATCATGTCAATGCCGGCCTCACCACCGCCAACCCTCAGCCAGATCATCGAGGAATGCACACTGAAGGCGCACCTGATGGAAGAGGACGAGGCTCCGAAGAAAAAGGACAAGCAAGTTGCCTCGGCCGCTGCTCCTTCGAGGAACCCAGCACTGAAGCGACTTCCATCCACACGCCGGTGTTACCATTGCCATCAGGAGGGACACTTCCAGGCTCAATGCCCACTTCTAGGGACTATGCTACCCAGAGTTGCGGGAGGGGGGAGGGAGAATGGGAACCCCGCGGTCCAAAAAAACTGACCCGTGAACGCGCACTTGCCGCGCGTTCAGACAAAAATGAGGCAAGTCGCGGTGCTGCAAGAGGAGCCGCAATGCACCATCTAGTACCATCAGTAAGCGGCTGCCTCTCAACTAGTGACAACCGGGAGCCTTATCGACTCCGACTCACTAACTCTGTTCATTTCCGTTCCCAGGACTGGCAGTTTTTCATAGCAGATGCAGAGCTTCTATCGCACATCTGCCGCTGTGAGACCAGGAAAAAGGAAGATCTCTTAAATTGCAGGTACCTCGTTGTAGGGGACACAAAGAGCACTCCAATGGAGATAGAAGTCCCTCCAGTAATCTCCACCCTCAATCCGAGGCTCTTCTATCTCGCAGCACGCTGTGTCCACCCCCCCCTCTTCCTGCCTAAGGGCCAGGTAATTGCACAAGCAATTCCCATTCCTCGTGCTCTGTGCAATGACCTGGAGCTCTCTGTGTTTTATGCTGGGAAGTTGGGAGAGGAAAAGCCCCTGGTATGGTGCAAACTCAAATGCGAGGGGCGATCTGTACACCTACAGGGGATGTTGGACACAGGGGCAGACGTGACAGTCATTCCACCACACAAGTGGCCGTCACACTGGGAGCTGCAAAGCATGGCCACACCAGTCTTAGGACTAGGCGGGCCACAGCCGGCAAGACAATCCAAAAACATTGTCCAAATTCAGGGTCCGAATGGGCTACTGGCCTCAGTGCGTCCGTTCGTGATCGACTGCAAATTTACATTATGGGGGAGGGATGCCATGTCGCAGTGGGGAGCCAAATTGGAATTTCCGGTCCCCCAGCATTTTTTGGTGCGGCCACTGAAGAGCGCCCCACACAGAAAGTAACATGGCTCACAGATAAGCCTATCTGGGTGGAGCAGTGGCCGCTGAGTAAGCAAAAGCTGCAGGCGCTCACCAAATTAGTTAACGAAGAGTTAGAAAAAGGACACCTTGTAGAAACAAACAGCCCCTGGAACTCTCCTGTGTTTGTAATAAAAAAACCGGGGAGAGACAAGTGGCGACTCCTCCACGATTTGAGAAAAATTAATGAGGCAGTGCAAGATATGGGTTCCCTCCAACCGGGTATGCCATCTCCATCTATGCTACCCCAGAATTACAATTTGGCTGTAATTGACATTAAAGATTGTTTCTTCCAAATCCCACTCCATCCGGATGATGCTCCCCGTTTCGCATTCTCCGTGCCTTCCATCAACAGAGAAGCCCCAATGAAGCGCTACCACTGGACGGTACTACCACAGGGTTTCAAATGTTCCCCTACTATATGCCAGTGGTATGTCGCTAGGGTTCTATCCCCAATGCGTGCCAAGTGGACATCCTGTATTTTCTATCATTACATGGATGATGTGCTGATTTGTGCCCCTGACAGCGAGATCCTGCAAGTAGCACTGGAGGACACTGTTAGGGCCTTGTCGATGGCCGGATTTGAGTTACAGAAAGAAAAGGTACAGTTGCTGCCACCCTGGAAGTATCTGGGCTTGGAAATTAACAACCGGACAATCAGACCCCAACAGATACAGATAAATGATAACCCCAAGACGCTGAATGATCTCCAGCGCCTGTGCGGATCATTAAATTGGATCAGGCCATGGCTAGGACTCACTACGGGGGAATTATCCCCCCTCTTTGATTTGTTAGCAGAAAGGGAGGGGGATGAGGGTTTAGGTTCCCCAAGAGTCCTGACCCGAGAGGCCAGAGCAGCGCTCGAGAAGGTCCAGAAAGCCATCACGAGCAGGCAGGCCCACCGCTGCCAACCAGGGCTGCCTTTCCGATTCATCGTCTTAGGTGAGTTGCCCCATTTGTATGGTGTGATATTTCAGTGGGACAAGGGTCAACGGGACCCCCTCTTAATAATAGAGTGGGTGTTCCTTGGCCACAGGCAGTCCAAGAGTATCACCAGGCCACAGGAGCTGATGGCGCAGCTCATAATACGGGCCAGGGCTCGTCTGCAAGTACTAGCTGGCTGTGACTTTACATGTATCCATCTCCCCATCAAAACATCCACGGGGAAGATGACCAAAGAGGCTTTTGAACACCTGCTAAGGCAGAATGAGAACTTGCAGTTCGCTCTAGACAGCTTCTCAGGCCAAATTAAGATCGGACATCCTGGCCATTATTTGTTCAATACTGAATTCAAATTGTTACCCAAAGAATTACAGAGCAAAAAACCCCTCCGAGCACTAACAGTATTCACGGACGGGTCAGGGAAGTCCCACAAGTCAGTGGTAACTTGGAGGGACCCAGAGACTCAGGTGTGGGAATCAGATATTAAGGTAGTAGAAGGTTCCCCACAGGTGGCTGAGTTGGATGCTGTAGTGAGAGCTTTTGAGAGGTTTGAACAGCCGTTTAATTTGGTAACAGATTCGGCATACGTAGCTGGAGCAGTGTCTAGAGCTGAACATGCAGTTGTAAAAGAGGTGCCAAATCAAGTCATCTTTGGGTTGCTCTCAAAATTAGTACACCTGGTTTCTAACCGTGAGCATCCCTTTTATGTGGTACATGTGAGATCACACACGGATCTCCCAGGCTTTATTGCCGAAGGGAACCGCAGAGCAGACGCCCTGGCAGCCCCAGTACTCCTAGGAGGCCAGCCGAGCATAGACGAGCAGGCCAAGCTGAGCCACCAGCAGTTCCATCAGAATGCCCCGGGGCTGGTACGCCAGTTTAATCTGCGGCGTGACCAAGCCAGGGAAATTGTGGCCTCATGCCCCAACTGTCAGGAGGCAGCTTTACCAACACTGGGAGCAGGTGTGAATCCCAGAGGTCTCCGCAGTTGTGAGGTGTGGCAAATGGATGTCACCAAAGTCCCTGAGTTTGGTAAGCTCAAGAATGTCCATGTAACTGTGGACACCTTCTCAGGGGCAGTTTTTGCTTCAGCACACATAGGGGAAAGGGCCACAGACGTCAGGAAACATCTTGTCCAGGCCTTTGCCACCTTAGGGGTCCCAACCACGATTAAAACAGACAATGGTCCAGCCTATACTTCCAAGGTGTTCCGCAACTTCCTGCAAGATTGGGGGGTTCAGCATAAGACCGGGATTCCCCACTCCCCCACCGGCCAGGCCATAATAGAGAGAACCCACCAGACTCTAAAGCAAGTCCTCAAAAAGCAGCGAAAGGATGTGCGAGTGCTGTCACCGCACGAGAGGATCTGTAAAGCATTGTTTACCATCAATTTCCTAAACTGTTCCTTTGACAGACCAGAACCGCCAGCCCTGAGACATTTCAAACAACATCAGGAGCTCCAGCCAGAGGAGCAGCCTCCAGTGTTAGTGAGGGATCCGGACTCTAAAGAAATCCAGGGTCCATTTCCACTTTTGACTTGGGGACGGGGATACGCCTGCGTGTCTACGCCTTCAGGAGTCAGGTGGATCCCCAGGAGGCATGTTAAACCCTACACAGCAGAGCAGTCAGTGAGTCGGAGTGATACAGTGCCAGTGGATGCAACCTGTGATCCCACCAACCTAGGGGTTGCATCCAATCGCAGACGCCGCAAAGAAGGAAAAGATTCTACCTCTCCCTAACCAATGCTTCCCTTACAGCTACCTCAGCCCAGTTACACCCCCAGTTCCTGTGTTTGTAATAAAGTTGTCCCAGTTTCCCTATCCCTAAACACCCTAAGAAGAACCAACCCCAGCACCATCTCCAGGCCCTCTCCACCTGCGTAGCAGTCACCGCAGTTGCAGCAGCAGAAGAAGCTGGGAGAAGAGGCCACCGCTTGAGAGACTGAATCAACACCACTGCTTTCTTTTTATATTTTATTAAGCGGGGAGATGTTGCATCCCGGAGTTTGGGTTTAGATTAGGGTTTTTAATTTATGTTAAAATAAGTCAAGTTCTGTAATCCCGCGTTTCCCCCGCGTTGTTCCCCCCCGCGGTTTCTGGCCCCATGTTGCCTGCTGCCGGCTCTTACCCCTGTGCTGCTCCTGTAACCACCCTGCCGTCCGGCCCCGGGAAACCCCGTGCTGGCCACACGATCCCGCTCAGCCCGCGGCTCGGGGCCCGCCCCTGCGGGGTTCTCTGGTTGGTCGCTGTTGTGGGTGTCACCGCCACGGCAGCCGCCCCTATTGGGCGGCAGGCCGTGGATCCTCTCGCCCCGCCCCTCTATAAAGCCCTATCCCGCCGGCAGTCAGACGCCATTTTCTCCCATGCGAGTGCCGGGAGCGGTCGCGTCTTTCCATCGAACCGCGCCATACGTGACCAATAAACCGTTCCTGCCAAGCACGGAGTAAATGGACAAATTCCTTCCTCTTTGCCGGGTCCCTAGCGCACGGTAACAGCGGTTGGCCAGCCCACGTGCCCGAGACACGGAGCCGTGTCCGGGAACCCGCGGCAGCAAACCCCGGCAGCACGTGGAAGCTACGCCACAGCCGGGCTCCCAAGAGCCGCGTGCGGCCGGGGAGAGCAAAAACTCACGCCGCACCTGAGCTTGAATACGTCTAGATGAGCAAACCACAATATCTTTGAACATTTTAAAATATTGTAAGGATTCTGTGATGAAAATGGAAGCACCTTAGTGAACACAATTACACCAGTCAAACATGTAACTTCACAGAAACTTGAAAACTCAAGGAAAGAAAGTTCAGTCAACTGTTCATTTTATTCAAGAATTGGTCTAGAAGCAAGCTATAGGTATCCATACGTGCATTCCTATAATTAAAAAATCCCCATATTTTGGTCTGCTTTTATTATCATGTATTCTGTCTTGGAAAGGCCCCACTATCAGATCACCTCTTCCCAAACCAGTCACAGCATCAAAAAAGTAATTTCATAATAAGATGCACTTTCCTTTTTGCCAAAGTCAGACATGACATTTTGAAGATGTTGCTGAGTAGGGTTGGTCTGGGAAGTAGAAAATATCATTAACAACTATGTATGATGCTGTAAAGAGGGAGAGGAAAAATGGTCCTTACAGGAACCATAGACATCAAAAGCAGCTGGCCTGAATTTCAGCAGCCCATCCCATCCCATCCCATCCCATCCCATCCCATCCCATCCCATCCACTGGCCATGTCCAATTAACCTATCCTTGAAACCCCATGTTATACTTCACTATTAACTAGTTTACACATCAATCCTCATTATTTGAATTTACCCTGCAGACATCCAGGTTCACAGTTACTCAGATAAGTTTTGAAACACAAGCCCAGAAGTACATTTGAAGACCCTCCCCCCCATACATCTGCTGTGTTCAACTTTCTGGCACTGATATAATATTTACCTTGACACAGGAAGGATTTTAGAAGGTAGATGTCAGGGTCGGGTTGACAAGACCCCAACAGTGTGAAAGTCCTTTTTCCCTAGCCTGGCAGCCAAAGAAGAGGTCTTGAAGGCATGAAGCTGAGTTTTCAAGGTTGTTTATTTCTTCTTATCTAAAAGATTTTCTCTATGACCTGCCAAGGTCTGGCTAGTACAGAAGCCATGGCAGTCTGTTGCGAGCCCCAGGCGTCTCCCACATTATATACCCAAAATTACGTGTTCCATGTTTACAGTTCCCGTACAAATACCTAAAATTTATGTTGGACAGTGTGTCCCTATCCTAGACCAATAGAAAAGTGTCACTATCACACCAAGACATGGAGGACAAGGAGAAGGAAGAAAAGGCTAGGGCACACCCCGATTCCTCCATCTTTTATCCCTGAAGTAGATTCTAAAAACCCTAAAATTCTACTTTTTTCACACTGTACCAATTCCCTTATTACACTACTCGATCCCTTTTGGCTTGTAATTCCTCATACAAGGTTGGCAGACTCTCCCATGGGCTAAAATCAAAGCCACAGGTGTTTTTGACTTGTTCCCAACATCCCTGAGCCCCCTGCCAGGGTCTCGAGGCACCCAGAGCAGCCAAAGGGATGTTCTGGACTCTGGCAGGTAGAAGTCTAAATGAGTTCAAACTCCAACAATATACATTTTAATCCTCCTCCAGGCACATTCTTGTATATTTTTTCTTATCAAATGTAAGCATCTCCCTGGAAAGTTTACTTAATGATCTTAGTATTAGCATCAAGAGATTAATCAGTAAACAACTCCAGACTGTCCCCAAGAGTTTAAATTTTATCAGAGAAATGAACTATAATGAACAATAGAAAATTGTTTGGGTTTTATTCTAAAATGCCCAGGATAAAATGATATTTTAGTGGGGAAAAAATCTAATCCCAAATGTAGCCAACCATGTTCATTTTGTAACTTCAGCATCTCATTTAGCTTATACCTCTGATAAATTGGTATGTCACTCATTATTTCCTGTCTTCTCAGCCAAATACCAAGATAGCTAATTTACTTTAGAAGAGCTTTTATTTATGACTCTCTCCCACCCTGCTTTAATTTCGGGGGTGGGACCAGTAATGTTTTTTTTTTAATGGGTTTGTTTTAATGGACTAGAGGATATTGTTGTAAGGTCACTGATCACACTGACAGGAGAGAAAAGTCCATGAATCTGTATTATTTTCAGGTCACTGAGTGACTAGGAGAGAATGGGTTGTGACTGGGAAGTGTCAGCTTTCATTATTCTGCATTGGTCTGCATGACCTTTCATTTCCACTGTCCTTTCCTACCTCTGCTGTAACAGCCTCCTCTATTTTCATCTTTTCTCTGTAGTATCCCTTTTCAGCTGTAAACTCCTCATTCCAATGCAGAACACTGTCGGGAGTCGGAAACAGTTTGTTCAGGCCTGGTTGTGTGTCAGGCCTCTCCCCAGTCCGGTTCCCAAGCCCATCTCTCCAGTTGTCATGTAAAATTTATCCAGCAGGGCTGTGACAGACTGCAGTTCCAGCCTGTGGCAAACATCCATAAGGCTCAGGCTAATCCTGGGTGAACAACAATGGCTCACACAGTGCTGCTCAAGTGCTGTATTCACTAACCCATATAAGTACAACCTATTTTTCAAATAATATGACACTCAGCTACTGTGAAGTTTGTTTTTTAATATAATGTTTGTGCCCACAATCACTCTGCCTAAAATAGAGAATGACCTAGCAGCAACAACACAAAACACTTGCCTTAGGAGTCAGTGATATGCAAGAGATGATGCCCTGCCTCTGGGCTTACAGAAAATGTTCTACTCCTCCAACCTTTTATCCATCACTACTGTTCTGCTGAGCAGCTGCTTTTTCTGTAGTACTGCCAGTCTCCAGTCTGCACAGGGCAGGCGTTGCAAAGCATGCAAACTCCAATATCACATGATAAATAACAGAGAAAAACTAGGAAAATTTAGACATGAAAGAATAGAATAAATGAAAAAAGGATGGCATTTGAAGCAGGATGAAGATCATAGAAAAAGAAATTGGGGAACTGAAAAGGAGGAAAGAAGAATAAGTATCGCTTCAAAATATTCTTGCAAAAATATTTCACTCTTTACTCTTCATTTATTCAAAGTAGTCTTCCTTCATCTCCAGTACCAATGATTCTTCCTGTCCGAACCAGAGTTACATCAGAAGACAATGCAATAATATTCCTATTCCCTAATTCATAGAATTCTGAAACATTATAAAAGCAGAAGATATTCTGAACCCCAGACATACTTGGCATTTGGGGTAGGGAGAAGGGTATGAAAGAAAATATAAGCAATATCAACAAATAACTGAACGCAGATCTTTTGCCTTCTTCCTTGGAAACACTGGAGAGTGTCACAAAATAAATAATGGATAAAATGCATCATGTGGCCAAGTCTCTTTAGTGTTTTTTTTTTTAATAAAAAAAACCCCACACCTACAAAAAACAACTCCAAAGACACAGATTGAGAACTATTGCCTGGAAAAATCAACTCAAGGCTTCCAAACTGTTCTCAAGCAAAAGCCAGTTCTCAGGCCTCAGCACTATTTGCAGTTTACCTTATCATCAACCTATTCAAAGATAAAGGCGGCATTGCTCTGGGCACCATTTAGCAAGCTCCTAAAAAATCGGAAAACCTGTTCTTACCCTGAAACATGGTAACTGTCCCTACTAACTTGTGTCTTTAGAGAGTAAGAGGAGCATTTAGTCTGTATAGGTGAGATGCAGCACACTGGAAAATTTGTCTTTTTCTAAGCATGAGATGACATGGTAATTATGAGGACAGCTGAGTGCCAAGTATGAATAGTCTGGTCTGGTATGCACAGGGCTTACAGCAGCAGAAGAAAGATCAACAGGCCCAAGGCTTTTGAGCTATAGGCAAGACAAGGTAATCTTCCAGGGGTTGAGTCAATAGACAATATAAGGGCTCACATCACAAAGTTTTATTGTTGCAAATCATTGATTGCTTACACACAATGCCGTTTACTTTAATTCCACACGTTCATCACCACATCTGTCATTGGTGAATTAGTTCATGTTTTTTGAGGTGATCACATATTACAGCACAGCCACTCCATTTCACACGAATACCAATTCTACATAATTCATCACTGTCACTTCAGGCAGTGTTCCGTAGCTGACTTGACCTGCAAAAAAAAAGGCAATAAAGATGTACAGAAATGTGGCTCTTTGAAATCTAGTGTGTCAAGCCCTGTGACAACATGCTTTTAGTTCTGAATTTCTTTAGTGAACTCCAGCTCAAGACGATCCTTCAGTGACAGACAGAGGAAAACGAGAGATTTCTGTCTCAGTTACCAGTGATTAAAGTCACCAGTCTGCTAATGACTGTCACACAGATGGAGATCTAATTCCTACATGGTGGGCTCCATGGTTTTGAAGCATTTTAGAAATTCTGTGCAGCTCAGACACATGACCTTCAGCATCTACCAGGCAGACTCTGTTTAAAAGGAGGCACATTTGCCTGTGCAAATCGAAATTGGACCATCCTGTACATCAGATACCCATCTGTACACTTAGGGTCTGACAGCCTGCAAAACTATCACATTCTCAAGTGCAACTATTGGGTGCTAAAACATCATCATTTCAACCCAGTCACTGCAGCAGATCAGAGTGTTATTAAGCAGTTCTTCATTTCTATGATTCTGTATAATCAGTCAGACTTTGCATGGATCAATGTAAACCTATGAAAAGAAAACAACAAAAGGAAACTGTAGGCAAGAAATTACTATTGTGTTTCCAACAGCAATACCCAGAATAAAGTGAATTCTCAAGTATGTGAAAGAGTTGGTAGAACACTTGTGCCTAATTCCTTCTTTGCTGTTTTATGAGACTGCTCGTTTCTTCCAGAGGTAAAAGTGTAGCTATTTCAAAGCTCAATGCAGCCACAAAAAGACCTCACCAGAATACATTAAAGACGTTTTTTGGTCTCTTGCATGACAGTTGATATTAATATTGAAGCAATGAGAAACCAGTGATGTGGAAAAAGTACATACAGAGTCTAACAGAAACTCACCCACATTTTAGGCAAACCACGTTAACCAAAACAATGCCTATTGAGGCTTTTAGGTTTAAATTCAAGACAGGAGGCAATAATTTTTATCTTTCATTTTAACTAGCAAGGAAAAGAAAATAAAATCTATCCAAAACTATCCCTGCAAGCAAAGAGAATGACTCACAGAGAAAATGGAAATAATTCACTACTGGAAGATACAAAGCAAAGGTGAAGTCATGTCGTATTAACATATAAACCCTCTCTCCAGGATGTTAGAATTAAAATCTTACAAGTTCAGCCCAGGAAATGAAAAATTGGTCAGGTAAGGCTCAGGTTAGAGGACCCACCCGGAAGGATTTGCTTTTATAGCCTGACATGCAAAAAGGGGAATCAGTGCCTCTTAAAATGAGACATCTGCCCAGGAACAGCAGTTGAAGAATGTTTCCCTGATACAGGTAAATAATGTCTACTGCCTGGAGTTCAACAGTGCAGTGGGGCAGAATTTGGTAATTTTCAACAAGTTTGTGTAACAATAACACGTTTGATTACTCTTGCCTTAACTTAAAAAAATTTCAGTATTTGGTCAGTTAGAGAATCAGGAGCACAGAAAGAAAGGTTTTCATATGAAGAGAAACATTATCATCCCTCAGTCCTGTCAATTAGATAATCCAAAAATCACACTGCCTGGTTCTAACCTTAAAAAGCATCACATTCCCGTGGGTGTTATTCAACACATCATTTCCTCATGCTCAAAAGAGTGAGCAGCTAATTTAGTTCCCATCACAACTATTCCAACACTGCATGCCTGATGAAGACATCACCCAGACTAAGTGAACGGGTAAATAATTGTCCAGTCCTGAACTTCCATCAGTTTTTAAAAGGAAGATTACTTGGAAAGATGAGCAAGTTGCTCTGCAAGGTTGTTATTTCCCTCCTAGACACCTGGCAGAGAGTTTTGTGCCTGCTAAGGATACTGAACCTTCAAGCTGGGATTGATATTCCCAGAGCCCTGCAAACCTACCTGTGCTGAAGCCTTGGCTCTTGTCTAGGTATAGAAATCTGACCTGGGAAGAAAGTGTGGAGGTAAGTTGGGCATGAGATTTTACTCTGTGAGGACAGTGACATTAAGTATACACCTCTAAAATGGAACAAAGGTCTTTCAGGGCTGAGGAGTACAAGAACTGAGTTCTTTGTTGGCTCTGAGTCTTTTTGTTGTTCAAAGACTTTTGTGGCCTGAATCAAAACATTTCTGAGGCGGAGCAATATCTCATTGAAAGGATTTTGCTCATAATTTCTGATAGAAGATACAAAAAAAAAAAAAAAAAATCACCACCCCATGGCTGCTTTTCCCATCTCCAAAGTACACATAATTAGAAACAAGGAGGGGAGGGAAAGCATTATAGAGAGTAATATGAGGCAGCGAAGCACCTTTCACAGTGCCTTCCTTCTGGCTTCTTCTCCAGATCCCCTCTTCTATGACATCAAACACTGCTGGTTAGCTTTTTAGCAGAAAATTCACAGCCCAGGACACTAAAATTGAATTCCCCAGTACAGCACTGAAGTCTGTGAGTGCTGAAAGAAATCCCCTTCCAAACACAAAATGAAAAGGGACACAGGAATCTGATTAAATAAAAACTGAGTATCAGCATGGTCCCAATGTGGTATCTGAAAAAATTAAAAATTCTTCAGTAAAAAGATGGAGTGAAGAAGATAAAAGTTTCCTTTTCCTCCCCTTTTTTCACTGAAAGAGTTTGTTTTCTTTTGCATAAAAATAACTTCATTGGAGAAAAGTGAATTTTGGCCAAAGTTCTCTAATAGCAAAAGTAGTTTGATTTAATTTTATTTCTGATGTTCAACTTCCATTCCTTCTCTGGCCCTCATATCCAGTCACCATGGCAACAAAAGTGCAGAAAAATCCACTGTCCATTTGATAATAACTTAATCATTTAACAACAAAACAGATTGGGAATGGGAAAGTGGAGTAATGGCAAACACCAAAAGGAAAATAAGCTCTGCTATTAAAAAAAAAAAAAAAAAAAAAAAAAAACCCAAAAAAAAAACCCAAACAAACAAAAGAAAAAACAAACCTAAAATGAAAGGAGAAGGAGCAGAAGTAAAGAGAAATGGCCTACAGGATCTGTGTACCTCACTGAGAGTAGACTTAAGCTTCTTATTGCTCTCCTTCACACACTATAGTGTCTTTTATTTTCTCCCCATGGGAATCTGCATGCTGTCTGAAATGTCCTTCCAGCAGCTGAAAAAAAATCCAGAGAAAAATTCAGATCTGTGTTGTGAGTTGAAAAGATGAGCAAAAATGTTCCTAACCAATAGAAAACACACTCTGGAGTTGTTTTTTTTTTTTTGTCTTATTTCTTTCTTTATGTCAAAAAAGGAGTTGTGTTGACTCACAAGTGTATTTTTTGCAGGATATCTCTGAAATGCCAGCACAGTCCATTGGGAGGATGCCCTGGCAAAGGTCTCTGTCACCTTTAAGTGACAGGGCTTATGCTCCCCTGATGATGACAGCAGAGTTGAGCAGCTGCTAGCCTTGATCAGAAGCCCCCAGAAAGAAAACACCAGTACAGGAAATTTCCCATCAGGGTGGAAACTCTCTTTTCCAGCTGACAGAAATTTCCTGCAATGTGTCCTTGCCCCTAACACGTGCACAAGGTGAAGTCCAGTTCAGCTCAGAACACAGGTGTAGTCACTTCTTTGTCCCTGCTAAAGCTGACTGTGGGGTAGAACTGCAGGATAAATGACAGTCGAAATGTGGCCATCAAATGAGCTTGTAGGCAACGAGACAGATGCATTGCACTGGCAAAGCTCCAGCAGCCAAACTACAGGAGAAAGTCACAATGTTGGATCTCATTCCCAGCAAGCACAAGCCCTTAAAATCCATACACGTACACAGTGATTTATTAAAGAAATATGGATATTGATCTAGTACCAATATCCAACTGTAACGGACAAAAACTCTCTAACAGTTTAAAGTTAGAAAGTGTATGTTTATTGCAACGCCAGGCAGCATGTGGGATAGCTCCCAAATACACACCGCACCTTTCAAATGATTACAGAGTCCTTTTACCCACACAAGAATTTAATACCCAAAACACAAACACATATTCATAATTTAGTACATCCCATTCCTCACTTCATATGCTAATCATTTCAAAAGCTATTAAGTATGCGTAGTTTGTTCCTTGAAATGGGTCGGTGGTCCCTTTCATGGGGAGGGGTCCCAAAATGAGGAAGTAAATGAAGTCTTTCTCATTCTGACCTTTCTACCTTTTCAATGCAAATATGACAAATGAATGTTGGTAGAATTCCCATTCCCCCTGTCTTCAATTGGTTTCAGAACAGAGGAGGCCCACAATTGTCTTATGTTCCTAAAAGCTATTTGTCAGTTTCTATATTCTTCATTATAAACCCAGCTAACTAAACATTGTGTTGACAAGCAATCAATTATTAGTTAACTACTAACTCTTAACTTCATCAAGGCCTACTAATTTATTTTAATTAACTCTAGTAAGGCTTACCTCTAACTAAAATCTTAGCTCCTCTAAAATCTCTAAATCCCTTAAAGTTTATGTTTCAACAGGACATACTGATCTTAATTAATTTTTAAAATATTTTAATATAGCAACCCTTTCCCCCTGCAAAATACACCCCAACAAACTAACTCAGCAAACATTCTATTTATCAGAAAATAGAGGTCAGCTTTCTGCCCATCAGCCTAGATATGGACAAGGAAGCTAGCAAGGTAAGTGATTACTTTATTCTTTTCCCTCATGCTGAGATGCAAAACTGTATCTATCCTGACAACATTTCATTAAGCAATTTGTTAGCTGTTAGAGATAACTCCAGGGGAAGGGAAATTATTGTTAAATCTTTGTACTAAAAGTCAACAGCTTCTGTGTCAGTGGTAGCACATTTGATATGGGAAACTGCAAATGATCAAATGTTCTTGATTTACCCTTGGCAAAATGTTGCATCCCAAAGAAGGTGGTGAGAAGAGGGAAGAAATTTGTGTGACAATCTTGGCTATTCATGCCTGCCCTAGAAGAGCAGCTCTGCTCTTCAGTGGATATTATTGCAAATACCTTATGAAAAATATCTTCTGAGTATACCTGCAACAGAGATATTTTTACAAGGCATTGAGCTGATAAGCCCTAATATTTTAAAAATAATTGCTATTTCTCGGATAGGAATAATGTATCTTCAGGCTTTTTAAATTATTTGTAATGATTTCTCTGAGGTGACACATCAATGTGGCATCTCAGCAATTATCCAAACAAGTCTGTTAGATAGAAAAAGCTACATTATTCCCACTGCAAAGAAAGGGAACTGTACACCACAAATTTGTCCTTCAAAACCAACATATATGAAAGTCACTAGTACTAGGAAAGGAGGCTTGACTCTTGCTTACATTTTGCAGTCTTTTCACCAAAAATGTACCCACCTCCCCTTTTTTGTTTAATGGAGAAAAGGTGAGTATATATCCTCCTCAGATCTTATCCCAAAAGAGGTGTCTTAACATATGCTTTCTCTTTCAATCAGGAAACTTTGAATGCAGGTAAATGAATATAGATAACTTTGACAACCCATTGCACCAACAAATGGCAACATCAAATAGGAAAACTCCAGAATTAAAAACCTTTGGATTTATCTCTCAGCCTCAAGTACACAAGCAGAGAAGACCTTTGTTTTCGTAGTGCCTCTAGATTTGCCTTGCTTCACACTCACTCTTCTTTTTCTCTGCAACCCAAGGACATGGCACATCTAAATTCTTGTCACACATACGGAGGTGAGAGCAATGGCATATACAGATCCATGGGCATTTTCAACATGACCTGCAGTTCTTACTCATATTTATGTAACATTGCTGTGCATAAGGACTTCTAACACTGCTTACTTCAGTACCTATTCGTGACCTAAGGCAAAGAGCTACAGCACAAGCTTAGAAAGAGGAGCTGTGTTATATCTAAAATAAAAATAAGTATTCAAGTATCTTTCTCCTACAAGCCCCCACATGTTTCACACTTCCAAAACTTGTCCAAGAATTTAAACTAAAAATTGTCTCAATTGTTCCAAAACCCCAGAATATTAATAATCAGTTTTATGCCAGTCTGGACCAAAATCTAATTGATAACTTCCCAAGTTAGTCAAGCTACAGTGCAATTTGAGGTTTGAAATTTCCTGTTGCAGCCTGATGTGCACTTCCCATAGTGACAGCCAGCCAAACAATACTCCAAATAAAAAACAAGGTGGGAGGCACTGGGCTGAGCACTGACATTTTCATACACTACGGCAGTGTGGCAATTCAGGCTGGGGTCACCAGTGTCAGCAAGAGAACACAGGCATTGCATTGTGATATACAGACATTCCCTGCATTTCTTTGCACACATACAAGTATCTGTTTAGTCATTAGAATCTCTCCTCTATTTTATTTATTTTCTTAGATAATTGTCTCTTGTGCTCTCAGACATCTTAATTTAAGTCCTCACAAATTCAGGAATTTAACAGCACATTAAAACATCCTTATTACTGAAAAGGAGCTGGCTGTATTATAACACAGCTGCTTACCATTTCAGTGGGATAAAACAAAATAATTAAGAGCAAAAGATTCCTGATATTTAACTAGCAATGTACTTAAATAGCTCACTACTGGTATTTTATAATTATACAATTGCCTCCTAAAACATAATCAGTCATTTCAAGTATATAGTAGTATTCCTACCTAAAATTGAAAATGACTCAACATTCAAACCCTAACTTTATTTGAGATCCCATGGCATGAAAATTATTTTGATGCAGAGCACTACCCACTCAGAAATGCAGCCACTTTTTTGAGTGATCCACTCCATAATGGGTTAGATTATGGAACAGGCAGCCAAGAGAGAAAATATGAAGCAAATTAAAAACTTAATAGTAATTTAATTAATCATTTGCCTTTTATATAACATCACTAATTACACATCAAGTTGGTTCACATAGGTGAGGAACAAAGCTCCAGTATTTATAGTCAGATAATTTTTCAGAGAAAGTTTTATTTAAAAAGAGTTGCAACAAAACTGGCAGTATTTGATTTCTTATTATAAAAAGAAATCCTACACCTGTATATGTTGATATGTCAGAGACATTTAGAAATAAAAGATAAAGGTGAAGAATGTACTTTGTTCTCATTCCTTTTCATTTAGGCAGGTTTTCAGAAAAAAACTTTTCCAGTTTTATGGATCATGGCTGTGACAGATGAAACGTCTGTGCAGAATTTATTTTTCTTGCAGAAATAACATTCTACCAGTTTTGCCAGTAGATAGCAAGTTTTATGGGCTTATTTCAATTGAAAACATCTGCACTAGATAATATATGCTGCTGGGTCACATGTTAAATAACACTACTATATGTGACTGATAGAATGGCTGTTTTGCATCTTCTTTATAATGGTTTGTAACTAAGCATGTCTTGGATCATTAATTGAAGTTGCTGTAACATTAGCCCTTAATGCTTTTATACTTAGTTTTTCAGTTAAACAGAGTCTGATTCAGTTACATGCTTGATACGAGCCCTTTCCAGAAACACAACTCAGGAGGTACTTATATTATAAATCAAGTTCAAAAGGCACTCTTAAAGCTTGCCTCCTAAAATCTCAGATAGCCACAGATTTTTTTTTTTCATATGAGAATTTCAAAACGATCCAGCTTTTTGTTTCTAAACACATCAGTCCTAAAGGGCTCTTTGCCAAAACTATGTGCACCTTTGAACCGATAGTGTCTGGAGGGGTGTCTCACCCAGTTTTGAAAGCCCGAGTTGCCAGAGCAGCCCAGGTGGTGGATGAAATCTGCAAAAACTGGTGGAAGATTGATAGAAGGCAAGCCCACTACCACAACCATCAGCATCACAACTTGTATCTTTCCAGTTAGGCACCTGCACCTTATTGGAGCCTGGGTAACTGCAGCTTTCCAGACAGTTTTTTTAATAATTGACTTAAATTCTTACGTGCCTGAAGATCTCAGTATTTGGTCTTAATTTGAAGCTAGTCCATGGTGGAATTCCAATGAAAAATTAGCATGAGTCTTATCAAATTAAGACCCTCTAGTTTTGAGTAAATAATAGAGAAGGAAAGTATGAAACAGGAGATGATGTTCCATACTTCATTTGTACTCAAACTTCTAAAATTTCACAATTCTAGTTATACCAATTAGGGGATTGTTAAAAGCAAATCTTCCCAATACTCCCTCACTAACGAACTAAATCTGGAAGTGCTTTTCTAGATAAGAGTTATACCAATATAAGATTGATGCATTTGGCCCTCTCCCCAAGAATTTATAACACTGGATTCGAACAGATTCCATTGCATGATAACAGATTATAGAGCTAGAAAATAAATGAACACATCTTAGAAAGCAATGTGCCTCCTATAAACACTTGGCCACAAGTTGTGGAAAGACATCTAAAAAAAGCATGGATGCAATCTTCTTCAACACACACTGTTAACCAGAAATCTTCTCACCATGATCTATGCACAGCTAGTTTTCTTCTGTTAAATGAAAGCATTGATGATTCAATCCACAATAATTTGGTTTTTGGGAGGTCTCTCCTGGAGCTGATAAAGGCTAATGATGGGGAGTTATTTCAGATAGGCCTATGCAATGTCCCTGCCAGGCTCCAGGGACAGAGAGAATGGATTGTCCTTTGCTTCATCAGTCTAGATCAGTCCTGTTCTAACAATTACAGGAACGAAAGGTGCCGAACAATGAAACGAGGCATATTATTGTACCAGATGGTCCATTTTAGAAAAATTCACATACAGGTCTAGAATAAGAGGCAGCTTCAATATTCACTAAAAGCATTTTCAGACTGTTCCAATAGTTTCAGTCCAGTTTCCTTATTTTGATTGGAACTGCAGAATTTTTATGTTAGTTGCTTTCAGGATTTAATCTCATTTGTTTAACAGCATTATAACTTCCACTGGCAAGTGTTTATTCATTTATTTTGACATTTATATGGGCTACAGTTGCATTTGTTTCATTATCTCAATATCTATCACAATGGAACTCAGCAAGATTTTCTCTTAGCAATCTCACTTTGTAATTAGAGGTATTACATCCAGTCTTCTAAGCACACTGGCAGAAAACCAGTGGTTACACATAAATATTTTTTGTGCATTTCCAACCTAGCACGCCGTTAAGTCCAAATCCAACAAGTTTTCGCATGTTTTTTAACTCAGTGAATTACTTCTAGTAACTTCATGGTATCTATTTCAATTCTAAGCACCAAAAATTGTTTTGTTTAGGACTCACAGCATGGTTTTCCATTTCCTCCCTCCTCCTAAGTCACTGTGTATTAAATTATATTGCCTTTATATTCAACATGCTAACAATATAATAACACAACCTGTCATACAATGGGATGGGAAATACTGGAAAAAAATTTCTTTTTTTTTTTTTTTTTTTTTTCATGTTGGGTACTTGCTGCTATTGGGCTTCATCCTAATTCCAAGTTTGAGCATAACATATAAATAATTTCAGCTTCTTCAGGATAGCCCTCATCAAACCAGATAGACAATTTGCAGAATCACATCCCCATACTATTCCTAAGACATCTGTTGCTGGGATATTTTGCTTAATGCATTCTTTGTGGTGAAAGAATGTGCATGTACCTCCTGTTCCCTTTCTTCTTATCAGTTGATTCAATAAGAAATTTGAGTGGCCTGTAAACAGGGCAGTAAAACAATGTTCTGTATCAATGCTAGTTGGGAATTAGATTTCCTGTAACATTTGCATGCTCCCTGAGATGAACCAAATATGCAAAGAAATGCAGGCCAAGCCCGGGGACAAGTGCAATTAACCCGATTTAACAAGTATGATTACAGAAAGGGAGACGTCTCTCTGATAATGACACAAAAGGGTTCTGTGTGTATTTTAACACAGCTGCCATCTAAATTCAAAAATGTCATGGAATAACTAGGGATGAGAAAAAGTTGATGTTTGTCTCTGAGAGGGATAAACAAGCTGTCATAACAAAGCATGAAATCAGCAAAGATGTTGTCTGAACTATCGTGGGCTGGACCATGACAAGGAATGGACAACACAATTTATTGGGAATCAAATGCAATTCTACTAACAATAATTTGGCACCTTTTACCACATCACACTGATTTAAGAGGAATAAATTGCACCACCTAATTAAAAACAAGAGAGATAATACTAAAGGACAGAGGCAGGGTTAAAGCTGACATTGGAGAGCTGTAATTTGCACCAAAAATCTGGAAATCAACATCCTGCTGGCAAGACATCCACTGAAATGAATGAGGTGACAAATCCATGCATTGTCAAGAGGGCGCCTGTACATCAGCTTGTGTTAGAGTCTACTATTTTATTGAAACAAGTTTCTAGGATTAGGTACAAAGTCAGAGAGTTCAATAAACTTTTTGTTGGCTCATGAAAACTGAAACTTTTTGCAAGTAAAGGATCCAGTTTCTACAAGGATCCTCACTCATCCTCACTCCTAAAAGCTGTTTCTTTATTATTATTTTTACCGTAGAGGTGTTCTAGTTCAAAAGGACTGCCTTGAAATACTGAAGCACTTGGAAGCTTGATGTGAAAAGGATACTGTGCTCTGAGTTCCTAGGAAGTTAAGACAAAATTCTGCTGACCAAGTCCTTTCCCCAGTCTAGGTTAGTAATTTAGAAATATTTTTGAAAACTTCAGCATTACACCCCTGTTCAGGATAGGAACTAGTCTGAAACCTTTTGGGATAGGAAGCTCACTTTTGTTTTGTTTTACTAAGGATATTCCACTGTTGACAGAAAGTCTGTTTTCACACACAATTGTTTTCCTTCACAGTCTGTAAGTGACTAAACACTGCACAGCTCTGTCAGAACTGGTTTGAAACAGAACAGAGCTGCTGTTAATTCTTCAGAGCAGTATAGAAACTAGTTCTCTTGTCCAAATTTAGAGGTTCTTTCTATTTTTTTAATAGAAAATAGATCATAAACAGATCAAGGATATAGCTGGGACCTTTAAAAACTTCTCATGAGAAAATGAAGCAAAGGGAGAAAATGTTCTTTCTTAGAAACAGCAAGCTCAGGGTAGCAAGAGTGGATGAGAAGTCAGATTTGGATAAGGAAGAGATTTTGTTCTTCCTGCCTCTGTTGAATCTCCTTTCCAACATTTGTCCATGGAAGGCTTTTCCAAAGTAAACACAAAATCAGTCAACATAGGGCTGGCAATGACCCAAAAGTCAATCTGGTAAAATTCCTCTCTCCAGGTAGGATTGGCTCCACCTGCATGGTCCTCCTGGCAGCTGCTCCAATGTGCAGCAACTAAACAACCCATTTCCTTCAATATGTTCCAATTAATGTTTTTCTTCACTTTCCCCTAGATATTTCCTGATTTAAATCTCTTGTGAGCCACAACACCCAGGATTAGGCTGAATAATTTTGTTATTGCCTCGTCAGTTTCAGAGAGGATGGCAGAATCAGACCATGTACTTAACAAATATGGCCCTTGCTTACATCTTTAGTATAGCGCTCAATTTTTTTTTTTAGCAAAGCATGGAACTGTCATGTTTATTGTGCCATTAACTACAGCCCATTATTTCTTTTCCCTTGTAACAGGCCAGTGATAATGGGTACAACTAGGAGAAAGAATCTGATCTGCCAAAACTTCTATTGACAGTACCTGTGAAAGAAAAAGGTGAAAGGATGGATTAATTTTCAGGTGTCTGGTATAGTAGCAGTGTGATCTTCCATTGAAAAGAGCAAGTTAACTACAGAGTCACCGAGTTGCAGAAAAATGGAAATCCCCATGACATCATATTTTTTGTAAATCACTTTTCAGAGAATAACAGTGAAACAAAAGAATTTATAGGTTTAGTAATTTTGTCCTTGATAGCATAATTGCCATTACTATCCTGATTCCTAAAGGGTCTGATTTTACAGAGGTGCTGAGCAGTTGCAGCTTTCATTGATTTCTGGTGGAACTGTAAATGATCAGGACTTTTGAAAAATCCATATCCACTGTGATTCGATCTTTACCAAAAAATACTACCCTTTTTCATATAATTTGAAAGTTATTTATTTCCCACAATAGGTATTTCCAATACAATTCTCCAATAAATAATAAATCACAGAAAGAACATCCTTCAAAACATTTTCAAAACATCTGATATCTAGGAAATGCTTTGCATGTCTAGAAAGTGCCTAGGTTTTTTAATCTTTTGGAGAGTTGTTTTCTAGTGTCAACAGTCGAAGATTTGTTCTTGGATACAAGCTCTCTCTGTGTGTATCTATCTTGGCAGAGCTTGGTAGATAATAGCATGCAGTCTGAACCTGGTAGAACCCTCAGAGTTTTTAAATATCACTGAGTCACATCTCAGGAGGCTGTGCAATACCCTGAAGCAGACACCATATGCAACAGGTTTTAACACTAAAACTATTCATGAACTTCAAAGTGGTATTTGTTTTTTGGGTTTTTTTTTAATAGTTTTAACATTTGAAACCAATGGAAGGGATATTGAAACCAGCTAGCAGGAAATTGCTGAGCAATTTGCTTCTGAAGTCACATTATTTTCTGTATTTAAGAAATTAAAGTTTGGATCTAAACAGCTGCTGCTTTTGTTTTGCATTTGGAGGGATAGGATGAGAACAGGGAAGTGACATTCTGACGCAGGAGAATTAAACATGCCTAACTCCTTCATTGGCTGAACTGTCATGGTGCTATTAACTCCAAAGGAAGAAAGTAAAGCAGAAATGAAAGCAATAGGCCATCATTTGAATAATGCACATTTGAATGAATAATTAAGCACAAATCAACAGGAGCAAGCAAATGTAAACACCAAATGGGACCTCAGTGAAGTCTTAAATCAACACCATCATACAAAAGAGGTTGCACGAATACAATTATAAAATATATTTACATATTTTACATGCTCTCATTAAATAAAATTTACTATGATAGATGATTTATAACAATTTATTTGATCAATAAGATGAGATTTTGTTTGTTATAAAGTTTCCAATTCCTCACAGAAAATGTTTTGAGACCAGATGCACATTCTGTTCACCATTCTGCAAATAAGTTTGTTGGACTGAAGCATTTTACCAGATTCAACTTTTTGGTGGCTTTTTTCTTTTTTCTTTTTTTTTTTTTCCCTTAGGTGGGAAGGTTGTGTTTGTTTTTTCCATAATTAAAATATGCTGGTCTTCCAGACAAGTTTAAACTATGTCATATTTCCCATAGTTCAACATCAATAATGAATAATCTCAAGGCAAACAGTCCTCAAAAACACCCTTAAGGGGAAAGTTATTCATTGAAAACATTCAGAGACTACTGACAAATAAAAATGGCATTCACAGAAATCAGGACTAATTCATGAATGATTCACAAGCAGAAGAAACAGTGGAATTCATAATTAATATTCTTTACTTCAGTAGTTCAACCACAAAAGAAAATAACCCTAAATGAATGAAAAGTAGTGACCTGAGTTGCTTACTAAAGAACCAGAAGACACCAAATAATAGTTTACAGTATCTTAGGAAAAATAAGACTAAGGATATGACCAGATATATTGCAAACTGTAACCTGTCAAGTAAGCTGATTGATATGCTTTTGCTC
Source organism: Vidua macroura (assembly GCF_024509145.1). NCBI lineage: Eukaryota > Metazoa > Chordata > Aves > Passeriformes > Viduidae > Vidua > Vidua macroura. Next base: position 64,551,329 of record NC_071572.1, on the reverse strand, counting down.
CACACTAAATTGTTCTATATTTGCATTCCGTGCATTGTTTTCTGTTGGAACCTCAAAAACACAGTTTTTAAATTAAGGTTTGGAACAGAATTAAAGACTGACTAGATCTTTGGGAATATAAAGGAAAACCTTTTCAACAAGAACAATAACTAATTCAAAATGTTCCAAAATGCACCCTAGCACTGATCATTCCTAAAATGAAAAAAAAAAAAAAAAAGAAAGAAATAAACATTGGGACTTTAACATTAATTTTATATTTTACTTATTCATGATAAGGAAGGTAATTTAAAATAATACTTTAAAAAATCAGAATGCTTTCCTTCACAAAGTAATCAAAAATTTGTCACATTGATCAGGTTAAAAGAAAAAAATTGAAATCTTAGAATTTTCTTCAGATTAGAACTGTTCTTGCCAAATCCATTTCTAAGAATAACAGAGTCTATAGAAATGTCATATGATTTGTGTTGCTATTGAAAATTGAATTTTTAAATTCTCATTCATTTTAAGTTTAGTTGAAATCATTAAAAAAGGTTAAAAAAGTGGAAATAAAGAGAGATAAATAAAAGAAAAACAAGGAATATTTTCTTCCAGGAAACAGATATTAAAGATGTTAATTTATTTCAAAATTCACATTTTCTCTTTCTTAACTAATTCTAATAATACTTTTCCTTATGCCATCTCTTCCCCCATCATTACTACTCTTTGGAGTAATATGGAAACACAGAGTGCTGGTTTTGGCTGGGGCAGGGTTAATTTCCTTCCCAGTGGCTGCTGCTGGGCTGTGTTTTGTGTTTGTGCTGAGCACAGGTCTGATAACACAGAGATGTTTTTGTTATTTCTGGGCAGGGCTTGCACAGAGCTGAGGCCTTTTCTGCTTTTGCACTGCCACATGCTAAGAGGGCTGGGGGTGAATGGGAATTTGGGAGGAAACACAGCCAGGACAGGAGACTCCAGGTGAGCACAGGGATATTCCAGACCATGTGACATCATGATATGTGTAAAAAGTGGGGTGAAGAAGGACAAGGGCAGGGAACATTTGCAGTGATGGTGTTTGTCTTCCCAAGTAAACATTACCTGTGATGGGGCTCTGCTCTCCTGGAGATGGCTGAGCACCTGCCTGCCATGGGAAGCAGGGAGTTAATTCCTTGTTTCTTGTTGTTTGTGTGCATGTCTTTTGCTTTCCCTATTAAACTACCTTTATCTCAACCCATGAGTAATCTCAATTTTACTCTTCAAGTTCTCCTCCCAGTCCCATGGGTGGGGAGTGAGCGAGGGGCTGTGTGAGGCTTGGTTGCCACAACAGTTATCCTACAACTTTTTTTTCTTCTCTTTCTCTTCATCTATTATCCACCATCAGAGTCGCTACATTTCACATTTTTAGTACCAGTCTCTATTCCAGAAAGTGCTTTGTGAAAACCCTATAACAGTGTTCTGTTTTCCCAAAAACCCAGTAAACACTGCCTTAATTCCTGGGGAGACTGCCAAGCCTGCAGGTGCCTACAATATTTTCAAGGAAAATGAAATGAAGGCATTTTAAATTAAATTGTTTAAATTTTCAACTGGAATAGAAATAGTTAATACTGAAAGCTGACTGTTCTTTTTCAGAGGAAATAATGTAGGGCAAAAGAAGGTATTTAAGGATTTTTTGTGACTTGCTTATGGCAGCTCAGCCTTCAAAGTTCACCTATTGTCTAAGCTTTTAAATGTCTTAATATAGAATCAGTATCCCTTCCATCCAGAAAAGTAGGGTTTTTTAATAAAGAGAAAGCATAACCATGGTAGACTTGGTATTGCCATGAGCTCCAGTCTTCTATGACAAACTTTCAAAAATGGATCTGAAAACAAAAACTGGGCAAAATGCAAAGTCAAGCCTCTGCAAAGCTTGGAATTATTCTGATGCAGAATAAGAACATTGAAAAAACTCCAAGAAATGAAATGCATTCAGAAATGTCAGAGGTCCCATTTTGACATATTCAGTTAAAACATCTGAATTTCTTAGAAATACTGGTTTGGTTACTCAGATGTATTTCAGCATGAAATTTCATTTTCTTATTCTCTCAATCCAGTTTTGTCTTCTGCTTCCATAACAGGCTGACAGACAGGTGTTAGGACCAAAATAAAGCCATCAACAGCACACAGCCATCAACAGCTAAGGAGAGTCATAAGATTCCAAAAAATGAATTACTTAATATGCATTTGACCAAAAACTCAGCTTATAAATGAATGCAAGTTCTAGAAAGGTAAAATTTATCTATGGCAAAATGCTATTTTATATTATATTTCTTTAATATTGATCTGAAGGAAAATATTTTAGATCACTGTCAAAATAAAATTAATACTCATATTCAGGTCAACTAACATGAAATAAAATAGCAATTTTAGTTTTAATTCTCCATCAGAAAAGTATGACACCTAAAAAATGCTATCCTACTCTTTTTCCTGCCTTGGAAATTACACTTCACAGTGGAATATCATTTCAGTGAAGAATTGCCAACTACCTCTAGCCAAAATCCATGTTCAGGTACTTGAATATGTTTCTTGATTGTTACAGAGGCATTACAGAATTCTCTGTGCTTCCACCAGCATAGATTCGTACATAGCATTTGGGACATTGCTACTTGTTAGCCTGATGTCCTGTATAGCCCAGTTAATAGAGATGCCCTGAATTATGTTAGATCTGGGTAAAAAAACAAATTGCAGGGATGAAAAATTCACCACACTTTTTGGTAAAAGTAAGTCCTTCTGAAGGTTAAAAAACCTCACTGCTAAATATTTGTACCTGATTTCTAGTCTAAATATATCCCATTTCCAGACACCAGCTCTCCTTATGCATTCATGTGCAAAGCTGATGAGCTTTTAATTATGACATTGCTGTTCCCCATGTAGTTAGTTACAAACTGTGATTAAGTCCCCCTGTAGCCCTGTCTTTGTTAGGGTAAACAGATTGTGCCTACTGCAGTCTGACCATAATGCGTGTTTTGAGTGCTTTATTCATTCTTATGGCTATTCTTTGATAAGAGCATACTGCTGTTAGCAGATTGAATGCACTGGGTCCATAATTTGGTCCCAGTTTTGGACACAAGGCTGGCTACAGTGACCCTGGATCTTAACAGGAAGCTTCCACTCGGATGCGAGGAGTTTCGATTGGCAGCGTGCAGTCCATGCTCTTTTGGGGAGCAGAGCCAGTCAGGATTCTGCCTGCTCCCCTGCCTGCCTTCCACGTCCTTTTTCTCCCCCTCCCTCCTAAGAGGTTCTCTGCATCACTTATGGCAGCTCCTATTGCACCCAGACTTTGCCCTTAACAGCATTCCCATTAAGTTAAAATAAAAGCAATACAAAATGTATAAACCAAGCCATGTCCAATGTATAGCTTGTGAGTGCTCTTTTTATTGCTGTGACTTAAATGGAAGGATTTCAAATTCAGAACTGAGAATCTCTCTCCTACCATATTCCTTTTTGGGGAATCAATGAGTGTTCATTATCTAAATACTTTTGACAATCAAAAGTTCAACATTGCTTTGCTGCTAGAATAGAAGTATGCAATAGTTATTTAAAGATCTTTAACATGGCTATGCAGCTTCTGAAACAGATAACAAAAGATTCAGTTTTTTTTAAAAAAGTCTTATGCTTTTGGCACAAACATTTAATTTCAAAGTTTTGCAGTTTCCATGACTGGTTCCTTGAAATACAGTTAAAGTTCATTCATGTAATTTTCATTCAAGGCACTGACAGCTGTATTGCTGTTTTCTTTCTGACTTTCATAGTGGCTTCTCTAAAACAGACTTCAAAGAAATGCCTGCTTGTGTTTGACAAGAGCTCATTTGTTACCAGTCAAGGAGACACTCTCACTGGACAAATGGTAACAGCTGAAGACAGACTGTCAAAAATCCTCATGTCAGGGAGCAATCCATTGGATAGAGAGGAACATTTCAGATATTTTTTTTTGGTTGGTGTGACAGCCAGCTTCCTGAACAAATAAAACTATATAAAGTTTCTCACCAAATATGCCATTTTAACCCAAAATTTGGATGTCTCTTCATCACAGGGATGAAAAATACAGTAATTTCTCTTCCAAGTTTTGAGGTTATTTTTCTTTGAAAAAACATTGCAGCAGTTTTCACACCAAGTGTCACAAGACACACATGTGCTGATCTGACTGGGTGAACAAACCAAATGAGCAATCTGATTCCCTTGGGCCCTGCTCCCTGCAGGAAGCTTTGCACAATTCCGTGTCTTTTCCACAAGTCAGAGATTTTCCATCAACATTTTTTTTTCTGCTGGTTGCTGGAACATGCTTTTTGAAGTAAAATGAGTCTTTGAATCCTTTCCTGCTGTCTGAAAGCTCTGCAGTAGCTGAGCTGTTCATCATGAAGCAATATGAGGTAACTTCACCTGTATTTGTAGTCCAGTATGTTAACATGACCTGTTATCTCTTAAGGGCTGAGAGTAACTGCCAGTCAAACACTTAATGGACTCTAATGATCTCACAGGCATTAAGAGATCTCATTAAGTCAACCCTGAGGGTTTTTGTTTTACATTCATTTCTCAATGTATCAAAATAAAAATTGTTTTTCCATAAATCAATACATTCTTACTACTTCATGCTTAGATATCCTTATTGATTGTGCTTTTACTTCAAATAAACTGCACCATCCAATCTCTTTGAAGTACTCTTTGTGGCCAGGTTACCTTGGCAATAGAACTATGTGGAAAAAGGAGGTATTCTCTCTCCAAGAATTCTCATATTTTGAAATCTGTTTGGCTCCAGAAGCAAGTCCCATCTGCAAAAAGAAACACAGCCCTGACATTCTACTAGTAAGTGAAGTAACCTATTGGTTTTTCAACAGCCCTGAGATCACAAATGAAACATCAATTAGGCTGTTGTTTTGTTTTGGTTTTTTTTTTTTTTTTTTTTTTTTTTTGGCAGACTGCTGAGAAGGAGAGAGAGAAACTGGCAAGAAAATACTCTTTGCTGCAACAAAACCTTATTGGTGATAAATTTTAACTTCAGAAAGTGAGACAATTCTGACACGAGTTGTTTAGTCATGCATGGTTTTGCCAGCTAGCTCCACTTGGCAACTCATCAAGTTAAAAAGGCATTTATTGAATACTTAGATGGTTTAAATTTTCTCTGTAACATTTTAGATTTTATCTGCATCTTTACTTGTCATACTCGACAACAAATAGCACAAATATAAAACCATATCTGGAAGAAGCACATTAAGAACTACTATGCACAATGTATATATAGCAGGAATGAAGAAGCCATATCATGACATCCCTTTTTAAGGTTAAAAAACTCCCAAAACCTGATGCTTAGCTTAAGCAGTCGTTAAAACTAAGGTTATTTTGTGAAATTGCAGAACTGATACTCGTTCTTTCATAAAAATTTAAAATATATCCATTTGGCTAAAGACTACAATTCAAAATTCTACTTTAATTACTTTTAACATTTTAAGTGTGCTGGCTTAGCTTGTGAAAATTTTAGTGTGTCCTCCCCAGATCTGTTCTACCTCTGTTGTATGGTGTAGACAGAGCATGCAGCCAGAAGCTGATTTAACTGGGTTATTCAGGGCAATGCTCCAGCTGCCCAGGCAGATGCACCTACTCAGTCAAGACATTGCCTTGCACAAGAAAACTTGTCCTATCCAGTCAATAGAAAAGGCTTCTGTAATAGAGCAAGAAAGGCCCAAGTTGTGTTATATTCATGCATATCTACATATAAATATCAGGATCAATAAATTCTATTAAATTCACTGGCATTAAAAAAAAATCAAAACCCTGTTAAAAACTTCATGTCTGGGAAGACAGGGGACAGAGAAGGATCTGCTTTCAGCTGTACGGCCACCAAGATAAGAAGGGCATGACCTGTCGTGTTGAGTCTGCAGGAGGTCACAAAGTTGGTCAGTGGGCTGGAGCACCTCCCCTGTGAAGATAGGCTGAGAGCTGGGGGGTCCTCAGCCTAGAGATGAAAAGGCTTCAGGGAAATCTTAAGGTCCATACAGAAGAGCTGAGAGGGACTTTTTACAAGGACATGGAGTGATAGGACAAGAGGGTAGGTTTAGGTAGGGTATTAGGAAGAAATTTATTAGGAAGAAATTCTTTACTGTGGGGGTGGTGAGTGCCCCTGTGGTGTGTGTCCCTGCCCACAGTAGGGGGAAGGTGGGGGGGGGGGGGGCGGGGTTAGAATTAGATGATTTTTAAAGTCCCTTCCAACTCAAAGCATCCTAGGGTCTATGATCTATAGTCAATCCAGGTGAAAATGCCTTTAAACATGCTTATACATGAGGATCCAGCTGTCAAATCCTACACAAAACCTTCCTTCTCATTCTCTGGCCTAGGTGGCCAAAACACAAATTCAAAATTTTCAGTTAACTTCTGAAACACAGCAGGAGGTGCAGACATTGATTTACACCTATAAACCTGATGTGAGTTGTTTAAACATGGCTTATACAAAACCAGATTGAACTCACTTGATGGCTTTTTTTCAGCCAGCTGGATTTTTTTTAGTAAAAGGTGTTCTGCTAACTCATTCCAGAGAATCTGAATGATCTGAGATGATTCTGAGTCCAAACAGCCTAAAGTTGCAACTATGACTTTGATAATGTGAGATTAATCATGGTCAACTTGTTTTCAGAAATATCCCCAGTACTGCTTCAGAGATGCAAGACACGACAGAATGTTTTGGAAATAATATTCTTTTGTGTATGCAGCTATTCTGTAATTGTTACTTCAGTAATCATCAGCACAAGTGAGCCTTACCTCATGATGGACTGATGGCAAGTATAGAAACAACAAATTTGTTTAAAATGTCAATAAACAGGATGAATACATTTAAAATGAAAATTTATCTCTCAGTTAACAGTCAAAGGAAGAAAAATTACATCTACTGAAGAAGAGAGAAACAAAAGTAATGGAGTATGTTGTATTCTGTGGAAAAAAACTTGATGGGTATCTAATCCAGGAAGAAAATTTTGAATCTCAGCTGAGTCAGGGTTTATGTAGAACAGTCAAACATTGAGGATTAGAAAAAATATGAGAAAACACCTCTTGTTAATGTTGCAGAACAGATGTATGTGCACTATTCTAAACAGTAAGGAGTGACACCAAACAGTAAATAAATCACAATATGTTTTTAATTTAATTTTCTTGGTAGTGAAGACATACAAACACAGATACCATTAAGATGAATGCCAGCTAGGAATGAGAGCTTCAGCTCTGTGCTACTGTTCAGATGAGTATCACTGCTCACAGGATCTCCTGAGGAAAAAATGATGTGTAAAGATATCCTTTTCCTTTATAAGTTCACTGGGTTTAGATTGATGGGGTCTCTGTGGGTGGATAAACAGTTTCTCATAGTCTCTCATAATGAATTAAGCCAGTTTGGCATGAGGCCAAAAGTCAGCATTCTGCTGATTTCTCTTTCTGGCTTTGAAGGTGCTTCCTGTGGTCAATGTGTTATACAAGTGACATCACCACATTGGGGTGTAAGGAAAAGTTTAAGTAGCACACAAAATCTTTAGCTCACTTGTCCAAAGTCATGCAGAAAATCTGAGATAGAATCTTAATCTTAGTTTACTCACTAATAGATCTTGCCATCTGAAAATTCTATAATCAGTATTAGTTATCCAGTTAAATACTTTTTTTCTCTTACCCCCAAGTGACTCTGTATGCAGTTTGGTTCCAAATGTATTGTTACCCACATCAGTTTTGTTATCAAGATGATGAACTGCCTTTACTGTTTTGTGAAAATGAGATGAAACTGGTACATTCCCATTAGATACTGCATCTAACAGGACCACATTAACTAAGGCTTGTTAAATCCTATAGTTTGAATATATATCTGCTGAAATAATTTGTTAAATAAATTATTATGTAATTAAATCAGAGTCATACATAATACAATAATGTCTGAATAAAGTCTCAGACATTTTAACATTTTAAATGTGAGTAAACAGCTTGATGTTTTTGCTACCTGCTCAGTCAGCTCATCTTCCTAATTTTTTCATTGTGTTTTACAAGTAACCAAATACCTCACAAAATAGACTATTCTAGAATAGTCTGGTGATACAGTGCCCAAGCATGATGTGTAGGCAAGGTAGAAACCTAGTGTAGTTGGACTATGTGAGCAATTTGCAGCCTGTAATGTGAATCATTGTCCCCATTTTAAAGCCAGGAAACTGAAGCCACAGAGAACATGAAGAAAGCCCTTACAGCCACTCGTTCTAAGGTATCCATTGCATGGCTGGTTTTGTCTCCTTACTTTCCCTCTCTTCAGTCATGTAGGAAACTGGAGAAACTCTCCTGAGCAGTAGCATTGCAAAGTATGCAGAAAGTCTGAAGCAAAGGAAGACAGTGAATCCAAGTTCTTAAAGAACTGAACTGATGCTTTACTTATGCCAGCTGTAAACACTCGTCCAGAGCAAACATCTACCTATGGATGCAGTTAGTGTCTGGTTGTATGTATGTGTCAAAGACTGGAAATAGAAATTAAAATAGGTAGAAAAAAAACACAGTTGCATTTGTGACATAGCTTAAAGCATATGTAATGCTCAAGAGCTTACCTTCCCCACTTTTTCCTTCTCCCTCTACTTGCAAATCCTCTTCTGTAGTCATACAAACAACAACAGGACTAGGTCCAAGATATTCTTATTCCTAGGGAAAGTTTATCATCACTAGGCTGAGGCGTTGATGATGCTGATTCTCTCATTAGCTCACTAAAATTACAGTTATATCAAGCAGTATTAAACAGCTCCACAATAAAAATTTGAGGGCCCTCTCATTTCACAACACGTGTAGGCAGAGTTATGGTGTTCTCCTTCTAGGAATGAAATATGGTCTTGAACACTGGAACAGAAATGAAGGAACAATGTAGGCATGGGGACATAGAGCTATTGGATAACTGAAGAAATTGCAGAGGGTGAGGACAATACTTTCTCATCCTTGGGAGAAAGTTCAAATCTTCCTCAAGTTTAGCCTGGCACGTGTAATTTCCATGACACTATTTTATGCAGTCATGTTCTTGCTTGTCAATTTACCTCTTCATGGCTGCTTGAAGGTGGCCAATTTCTGCCAAATTTGACAGGGTAGCAGTGGTTTTAAGAGTATTGAGTTCCTGAGGTTCTGTGCAGACAAGCAACAGAGCTGAAGCACATTTGCCCTTCTTGCTGAGGGAGGAGCAGAAGTTTAAGCTCTCTTGTGGGATATCCATACACAGAGAGAGGTACCAATTCCCTGCTGTGCAAAAAGCCACAAAGGAGCTTGCTCAAGCTGGGGGGAAGCAAGCTGCCAGCACTGAGCCCTCACACTGAAACTGTTCCACAAAAAGTGCTCAGGTCTCACTTGGGTCCCAGAGCCAGGATCTTCAGGTGGAGTCAGGGAGCTTCCAGCAGGCAGAGCAAGGCCCTGCATTCTCAAAGAAGAGAGGAGTTTGACACACTACTCTTTAGGAACAGCATTTTGTTATCTTTGCTTTAGAAGCAGGTGGCAAGACAGTAAAGGTAGAAGGAAAAAAGCAAGCAGATAGGCAAATTACCTCCAGAAAAATAGTGATGTAATCCCCACTAGACAGACTATCATAAACTGCTGGGAGGTTTAAGGGAATTAATTAGAGTTTCTATAAATATATTCTTGAGTGACAGGTGTTCTGATATCCATATGCAAAGCTGACTTCCCAAATACAATTGCAAAACCACCCACCAGGAAAAAAAATCATGTTTATCTGCTGAGAAAATAGATATGTTGCACCAATCTGTTCTTCTAAGAGTAGCACACATGGCAAAACTCTTAACTCTGTCATGTCCATGTAATTACAGAGTGAAATGTGAGGCTGAGAATGCACTTTTTTTTTCCCCCTGACATTCTTGGTATTGATTTTTTCCACCTAAAAAAAAGCGATAAATCATTTACTTCCTCATAATAAGACACTGAAGAACAGATTGCACCTTCTACAGTTACTTCAGTTTTTCACTGATGTGAGTTTGAAGTGATTCAGATCCCTTCTCAAATATTTGCAAGTCCTTCCCCTTAGTGAAGTCTTTATATTTGAAGTTCTTTATATTTGTGTTTTCTTTTGACTTGGACTCAGTATTTCAAATTTAAACAAAGCTAGATTTCAAATTTCTGGCCTTTAGCATTTAAGCCTGCAAATATCAACAATTAATTTACAATGCAAAAGCCTGCATTCCCTTGTACTAAGAGATGTTCACTTGGTTACAGAACCACAGAATAGCTGAGGTTGGACAAGGTCTTTGGAGATCATCCTGTCCAGATACCCCTGCTCATACAGCATCAGTCAGAGGGAGGCTTCACAGCTTCTCTGGGCACCATTTCCACTGTTCAGTAAAAAATATTTTGGTTTTTATTTTTCCAAACATTTATACACTTGGAGTAAAAAAGAAGTGTTCTTTTGCTATAAGAATATTAATTATCAACAAAAAGAACTATAGAATACTTGCTATGAGCTGCATCTAAAATATGCTCAGTTGGATAGCTGAACTCATAGAGTGACTGTACTGCTTTCCACCTTGCAAATAATTTGTTACTAATCAATAACAAATTTTGGAAAGTACAAGGACAATATCTGTGCATACACAATACACAAGCTGTAGCAAGAACTTTCCAACCATCTGACCAAGAGGTAAACTGCAGAAAGTACCAAATGTTTCCTGACTGGCTTCACCAAAGCCAGCAGCTTTCAATTTTTATCACTTGTCTTAATCACTCTTGTAACATTCTCTGCTGCCAGCTTTGCTTTTTGTATGTAGTTGAATACATACAGTGGGCAGTGCAAGGAAGCTGGGCTCGTACTGAACTGTAGAAATGCTTGTAATAAACAGCACCTATCATTTCTAAGTAAATAGGAAAGTAATTTTCCAGACAAAGACAAGATATGACGGCACTGGGATGTCATCCTCCCTAGCTTCCTTCTCAGATGGTTTGGTTTTCTTAGCTTCCCTCAGGGCAGGGCTGCAAGGTAGGGTGAACCACCATCTGAGTTACAGGAATCCAGCCCTGGTCCCACATCTTTTTATAAACATAAATCTGGCCAGCTCTGCATAAAAGACCTCTCTGTGATAGTCCTATGAGAACATCTTTCTTATTTGCAGAGCAAAGGAACCCATCTCTGACAAATATTACCCATGCAATAGACTGTCTTAATATGCTGCTCACTCTGCATCATGCTACTTTCTTTTCCATCCATACTGAGCTACCCTGCTCTGAACATGGTGCTTGGAGGCCTACTCCCAGAGGAAATACCCTGCTAGGAGGCACTGTGCTTTACAGGGCTTCCTTCACAACATATGAAACACATTTCTCTGGTAACGACTGATGTGACCTTTTCTTGGGGTTGAAGGAATTCATAGATAATTAAGATAAAGCTAGGCTGAGGTAATATCAATTTATCACCCTAAAGAAATCAAAATGCATATTTAATGAAAGAGTATTTGCCTTGATGCTGAGATCATAGGTAAACAGACCTTGGAAATCTGTGGAAATCTGTCTCTAACTCTCTTTGGCCTGTACCTGTTGTTTTGTAGCTAAGAGGCAGCCTCATCCAGTTTAATCACTTCCCTTGCCATTAATACAGGTCCTACAGGGCCCACAAAATTTATTTTTTATTAAAATAACAAAAAATACTTATCTGTGGCTCCAGGCTTCTATAACGTCTTCCAAGACTGTCCTGTTCGGGCTCCTTTCTACAAGAAAGAAATGGAAGTGCTGCAGCACATCCAGAGAAAGGCAATGGAATTGGTGAACTTTCTGGAGCACAGGTCCTATAAGAAGCAGTTGAGGGAGCTGGGCATGTTTAGCCTGGAGGAGAAAAATGTCTCAGGGAGACTGTAGGAGGAGGGGTTGGGGAAGGCAGTCTAGGGTTGCCATGGGAAACAGCAGTAGTATGAGTTCCCCACCCCCTTTTGTAAGAGAATTGTACCCTCCCCCTGTCCTGTCAGTTATTGTTCAAGTCTGCCCCTTAGCCTAGAATCTTCTCTGTTCCATGTTTCCCCTTTGGTTCCTCCACCAAGAACACTCCTTTCCCTTTTCCCCACTGGTTAATGTTATATCTCCCCTCCCTTTAGCCTTTTCCTGATTGTTCCCTCGTATGCTGGACCCTCCTACCCTTACACAGTTAAAAGATCCCTCACCCTGCCCCTCGGGGCTCTCGGAATCTGCCTCCCTTCTGCCTCGTTGTCTCCCTGTCTGACCCTTCTGCGATCCTTCAATAAACGAGCAGGATTTCAGCAGCCCGAGTGTCCCTCCCATTCTTCTGGTGGACCCTCAGATGTACCAGCTATTCGAGCTTCGTGCCGAGAGGCTACAAGCCCCCGCGGCCTGGCAATTGGCACCCCGAACAGACCAGACACCAGCGGGTCCAGTCTTCGACCATCTCCTGGAGATCGCCTGATCTGGGACCAGCCTTCTCCAGGATTGCAAGCGGCGTTCGGGACCAGTTCCAGAGACGGTCGCCCTTTCGGTCCGGAAGGCTTCTGTCTCCTGGGTTCTGCTGATAACTGACGGACCTTCGAGCTCCAGCTGCGCAGCAGCTGCGAAGCCCTCGGACCAGCAGAAGTTCCACTGGACCCCTCTTCGATATCCCCGTTTTATGCCTGAGTCCTTCAGAGGTACGTTTATTGCGCTTTTTCTTGCGCCTGACCAGGCTTCACCTCCTTTTTCTTTTCTATCCTTTTCGAAGAGGGTGATTTAGCTGTGAGACCTGATATAATGGGCAACCGCCTGTCTCCAGCTCAACGGGAGTTTTACAACCAAGTTAAGTCCCACCTTGTTTTGGGGAACATTTCTTTTAATAAGAGGGATTTAAAGCCTTTTGTTAAATTTATTTTCGAACATTTTCCTGCTACTACACGGGAAGATGTTTTGGTGCCTGATTTCTGGGGAAAAGTTGGGAGAAAGATTTACGATTTACAAGTTCAAGGGAGGGTTTCGGTCGGTCGTTTTTTTCCGCTTTTTCATTCCATTTTTAATTTGTTAAAAAAGAAGGGGGAGAGTTGGGTCCCCAGTTCACCTACCTCGTGTTCCTCCCCCCCCAATCCTATTCCCTCTTCCCCTAAGGGCAGATCGGGAGACAGATCCTGCCATACCTTGGCACAGGGCTGCTGCCGTCTCTCTGCTGCTTCCCGATCCTCCCTGTCCCATTCGTGTGTTGGGACTGGCCACCCCAACACACACCATTCCTGTTCCCTCCACACCAGAGACCCTAATCCCAGTTTGAAACCCTGTTGTTCTTTAGAGGACTTAACTGAACAAATGGGACAAAATGGCGCCTGCCTTGTGGCGAAAAAAGACCAGCCCCAAGATGGCGCCCCTCCTTCTCCTTCACCCCAGAAAATTCCCGCCGTCTCGCCCCCGCCTCCTCCTCCCCCTCCGTCGAGTGCCGCCCCCGCATCAGGTCCCTCCCACTCCACCGCGTCGACAAAAATGACATCGGGACCCATCCCCTCCGTCCCTCTGACCACACCCCTGGGTGGGCCCCCTGTGGCTGGGACCAGCCCCCAAGTGGGCCCAGCCCCTGTGGGTGGGAACCCCCTACTGGAAAGCCACGCCCTGGTGGGTGGGTCGGGACACACCTCCTCCTCTCCTACCACTTCCGGTTCCCACGCTACCGGAACCGGGAGGAGGCCTGGCCGGAAGCAGGCCATCTTGGCCTGCCGGACCCTCTGTCTCCGGGACCCATCGGCCAGGGAGAGGAACCACGCCCTAACCCGACCTGCTTCATCCTCGGAAGAGGATGAGGAGAGTGGCAGCCCCCGGCCTACCAACAAGTCAGGGAGGGGTTGGGCAAAGATCAGAGAGGAGGCAATTAAGGATGGGGATTTGGAATTGGCACGGGACTTGGGCACCTTTGCGGCACCGGTCACCCTCCGACGGGGGAGGGAGCCAAAGTGGGAGCAAATTCCATATGCTGAGGTGAAGGAGTTAAGGAAGGCCGCCAAAGATTACGGCAGAAACTCGCCTTTCTTTAAAAATGTGTTGGACTTAACATTTGCTGGACGTTTGCTAGTCCCCCATGATTTAAGGTATATTGCTAAGGCACTGTTTTCTCCCACCAAATGCGACCTCTGGGAGATTCATTGGAAAAAACTGTTGAAACAACTCCTGTGCAAGTATGATCTCTCAGAGGTGGTGGGAGAGGGGGACGAGGCAATGGAGGCCCTTGCTGGAGAACGGGAGTTCAGCAGTCCAGAGGACCAAATTCTACTAGCACAGGAGCTGCTTCAGGGCATAGTGACGGCGGGAAAGGAGGCACTCCTGAAGATACCGGACGGTAAGACCCCCCTCCAAAACTTTTCTTCCATCATGCAAGGGCCTGAGGAGACTTTTATTACTTTTGTCGATAGACTGAAAGAGGCCATTGAGAGACAAATAGAAAACGTAGAAGCTCGTGCAGAGCTTCTACGAAAGATGGCCATTTCTAATTCTAATTCGGAAACAAAAAAGATTCTCCGTGCACTACCTCAGGACCCCAAGCCCACCATCCCTCAGATGGTGGAGGCTTGCACAAAGGCAATGTCAATGGAACACACAGTGGCCCTGGCTGTCAGCAAAGGGGTGGGAGAGGCCATGATAAACCTACAAAATACACGCTGTTTTAACTGTGGTCAGCTGGGTCACATCCAGGTGAACTGTCCCCACTGGTGACAGATTCAACAACCTATCTTGCCCTCCCCAAGACCATCTCCTCGGAACCCATTTTATCAAGATCACCAGTTTCATCTACAGCGACAAGGGTACCAGCCAGCGGGAAACTGGTGGCGGAGCGCAAGGAGGGGGCACGCGACGACACCAAGTGGCCCTTCTCAGCATCCCAGCCTCCCAACCATCAGGGAGGACGAGTGGCCACGCGGCCAAGTCCAGCAGTTCAGCGCAGCCACGAGGACGGACTCCGCCTCTTCCGCCGGACAGGTACCCTAAATCAGGACAATAGTCAGGTCCTCCGCAGCAGCGTCACCATCTCACTCCAGGATGAGGACCTGACGAGAGTTCCTGCTGGGTTCCTGGGCCCCCTCCACGACTGTCGGGACACCACCGTGCTCATCTTAGAAGATTCCTTCAACACGCCGAATGAAATCACCATCTTACCTGAGGTAGTGTGTTTTCCACCAGGAGAGGAGATCACCATCTCCGTCATTTGTAACCACCCGCCATTTACTTTAAGGAAAGGAGATCCTTTTGCTTTGCTTTACATACTGGACACCCACAATGACCCAGACACAGAGAGACATGTTTTCTTCACCCAAAATGTATGTAAAGAAATTGATGCCAAACTTTCTTTCCAGGGAAAGTCAGTGCAGATGAGGCTCATGGCAGACACAGGTGCTGACGTGACCATCACCCCCCAGGCGAGGTGGCCCAGCGACTGGGAGCTTGTGCCCCCTTGCGGCAGGATCTCCGGTATGGGCAGAGCGGTCCACTCTCTGAGGAGCAAGCATCTGGTATGCGTGGAAGGTCCGGAAGGACAACTGGCAACGGTGAGACCTTTTGCTGTCTCTTCAAATATTTTGTTATTAGGAAGGGATGTTTTATCCCAATGGGGAGCCTGCCTCGACATCCCTAGCCCTTCGTGGGATTTTTAGTGTGGGCCACTGCAGAGCGCACTTCCCCACCCCTGACCTGGAAAACCAACACACTGGTCTGGGTGGATCAGTGGCCCCTTCCATCAGAAAAATTGAGTGCGCTTCATAAATTAGTAGAGGAGCAGGTGAAACTTGGGCATTTAACACCTTCTACCAGCCCTTGGAATACCCCTGTCTTTGTAATTAGAAAACCTGGCACAGACAGGTGGCGCCTGCTCCAAGACCTGTGAAGGGTTAATGATGTGATAGAAGATATGGGCCCCATTCAACCAGGCCTTCCGTCACCTTCTATGCTCCCCAGAGACTGGCAGCTAGCAGTGATAGACATCAAAGACTGCTTTTTTAACATCCCGCTCTACCCCGGGGATGCTCCCAGGTTCGCCTTTTCTGTACCATCATTGAATAGGGCTGAACCTTTTAAAAGATATCATTGGACCTCCCTGCCTCAGGGGATGAAAAATTCCCCTGTGCTCTGTCAGACTTTTGTAGCGCAGATTTTGTCACCTGTGCGCCGGCTTTTCCCTGAGGCCATCATCCTGCATTACATGGATGATGTGCTAGTTTGTGCTTCTGACTTGACATACCTAAAGGCAACACTGGACAAGACTATTAAGGCTATCAAAGCTGCAGGGTTCCAGATAGCGGAAGAGAAGATCCAACTCTCATCACCATGGAGGTACCTCGGATTCCTCATCATGGGAAGGACAGTAACACCACAGACGTTGACCATCAACGAGGATCCGAGGACTCTGTGAGACCTTCAGCAGCTGTGCGGAACGATCACCTGGATCCACCCTCTCCTGGGACTGACGACTGAGGAGCTGTCATCCCTCTTCCGTCTGCTTCGAGGCGACGGAGATCTCGCCTCACCGCGTGAGCTCACAACTGCCGCGCAGGAAGCCCTAGGACGGGTTACTGCTGCTCTGAAGTCTTGCCAGGCACACCGCGTGGTCCCTTCCCGTGAACTTCGCGGTGTTGGGTAAGTGCCCCTACCTCCATGGACTTCTCTTCCAATGGGATCACAATACACCTGATCCCCTGATCATCTTGGAGTGGCTTTTCTTACCACACCAGGCCCTCCAAGACGATCACAACCCCTGCAGAGTTGATTGCCACATTAATAATGAAAGCACGACACCGCCTCCGAACCCTTGCAGGGTGTGACCCTGCGTGGATTTATATACCTGTTACATTAGACCAATTGGATTCCCTTTTGCAAACGAATGAAAATATACTCTTCGCATTGGACAGCTACCCCGGACAAATTTCAATTCACTATCCTAAGCATAAATTGTTTAAGGCTACCTTACATTTGGCCCCAAAAATGTTCAAAAGTAAAACACCAATTCCAGGTGCTCTCACGGTGTTCACTGATGGATCAGGAAGATCCCACTAATCGGTGATCACTTGGAAGGACCCGGATAGTCAGAAGTGGGAGTCTGACGTCCAACTGGTTGAGGGTTCCCCCCAGATCGCGGAACTTGTCGTGGTCGTGAGAGCAATCATGAAATTTCAGCAGCCTCTAAATGTGGTTACCGATTCGGCGTACGTAGCCGGGGTAGCAGAAAGGGCAGAAGGTGCCCTCCTCAAAGAAGTTTCAGACAAAAATTTATATAGCTTGCTCTCTGATCTCATTTAGCTACTCTCCCACAGAGAGCAACCTTACCATATCATGCACGTACAGTCACACACCGACTTACCCGGAGAGATCACCGAGGGTAATAGGAGAGCGGACCTACTGGCAATGACAACACAGATATCTACAACTACCTCTACTACCTTACCTGACATCCTCCGCCAAGTGCGGCTCAGCCACGTGTTTTATCATCAGAATGCCCCGGCTCTAGTGCGGCAATTTAAGATCTCTATAGCACAGGCAAGAGCCATTGTTTCCACCTGCCCGAGCTGCCAGTCCTTCGTGCTTCCCTCCCTCATTACGGGGACTAATCCCTGGGGGTTGGGAGCGCTAGAGATTTGGCAGACAGATGTTACACACTTTGAGCCGTTTGGCCAGATGAAATATATACATGTCTCCATAGACACGTTTTCGGGTGCAGTGTTTGCCTCCGTCCATGCCAGTGAAAAAAACAGGGACGCCATTAAACACCTTTCCATGGCATTCTCTACGTTGGGTGTACCATCCAATATAAAAACAGATAATGGCCCATGTTACATCTCAAAGCGCTTTGGTGAGTTTGCGCAACAGTGGGGAATTTCCCATACCACCGGAATTCCCCACAATTCTACAGGACAGGCGATAATAGAGAGGGCCCATAGAAATCTAAAAAGGCTCCTTGAACAACAACATAACACAGACATTACAGTGAGCCCGGCCAAAAGGTTAGGTAAGGCCCTGTATGTCCTGAATTTTTTAAACTGCGCAGAGAAGGAGCCTGACCTCCTATTATCCGCCATTTTCATAATAACACCAGAGCGCAACTCACCGAGAGGCCACCAGTGTTGATAAAGGACCCGGAATCCAAAGCCATCCAGGGCCCTTTCCCTCTAATAACCTGGGGGAGAGGGTATGCCTGTGTCGCTACAGAGCGGGAACCAAATGGATTCCGGGGAAATATGTCAAGCCCTTCGTAGAGGTGCCAGCTCAACAAGACAAACAGCCGAGAACACCTCATCGCTGGACGGAGTTTCCACTGCCTGGAAGAGGAGGAGAAGAAAGATCGTTCCTCCCAACATCGTAACACGTGTCCTAATCACCAGAAGATATTTTTCCCCACCAGACTCGACGCTCCCAATCACCCATTCGTCCCCTGTGTTTTTTTCCCTTTCCCTAACCTTCCCCTTCCCTCAATCCTTACCCTTTTTCCCTTATTTTAATTATTTGCCCTTATTTAATAAATAAAAACAGGGGAGGTTGGGGTGGAACCACTGAGGGGAAATTACTATTTAAATTATGTTTTCTTTTAGTCCAAGACTCTGAGGATGACCACCACCCTGGGGACATCATCGAACCATTTGATGCTCCTGATCGCCATCGTCTGGCTGTCGCCGGTCAGGAGCTGGATAGTTCCACAGCCGAGAGAAAACATATGGATCATGCTGGCAAAGTCCTTGCAGCAGGACAACTTCTGCATGGCCATGGGACGTGTGGACAATCCGTTATCCACATGCCTGGTAGGAATTCCCCTGTTGCCAAACGACTATCCATATGCAGGGAAAAAGCCTAACCCTGTGGACACCTGGGATGAGTGGACGAGGATTCTGCCACATGCACCACAGGAGCCCCAAGAATTGGACCTATTGGGCTCCTTACAAGCAACATTCTGTGTCAGATTTAGGTACCAGCCCTCCCAGGAAGACTGGGATCAAATGGCTAAACTCCACCCCGCTGGTACACAACAAATAGAAAGACACAATGTATCTCCCCACGATTGGAGATACCATGCAGCAAATTGGTGCAATTATACCTCGCACATAGTATCCAAGTCCTCCTCAATTCCCAGGGTGCTCCCCAGGGAGGGTTTTCTCATCTGCCACAACAGGTTGTGGGCAGGGATTTCCTCCCAGATTCAAGGAGGCCCCTGCAGCCTTGGCCAGCTTACTACGCTGACACCGAACAAAACCCAAATTTTAGATTGGAAAAACGAAAATCAATTGGCTTGCAAAAAGAGATCCTATAACCAATTCGACGAAAATTGTGACTCCGAAATTTACGACTGGGGAAAACCAAAGATGGTCGCTGTATCCATCTTTTTACCATGGTATGCAGCAGCAAAGGCCCTCAGTGAGCTTTCTCACCTCAAGTGCTGGCTCAGTAAGTAGGCCAACACCACGTCCGCTGCCCTTTCCAACCTGTTAGCAGACGAAGAAGTCACCAGGCACGCCACACTGCAAAATAGAGCTGCAATCGACTTTCTACTGCTCGCCCATGGCCACAGCTGTAAGGACTTTGACGGGATGTGCTGCTTCAACTTGTCATTGAAGAGCACATCCATTCAAGCCAACATACAGCGGATCCGAGAACAAGTCGATGACATCAAGACAGAGACCTCGGCTGTGGATCCAGTAAATAAACTGTTATCCCAATGGGGTGTCCCAGGGTGGGTTGTCATCATTCTCAGAGGACTTTTCTGGATTTTTCTGATAATTTTTATTATATCGTTTGCTTTATTTTTGTTTAAACGTTTGCTCCTTAAAACTTTGTTAAATGCTTATTTAATAAATAAAAACGGGGGAGATGTAGGAGGAGGGGTTGGGGAAGGCAGCCTAGGGTTGCCATGGGAAATGACAGTTATATAAGTTCCCACCTCCCCACCCCTTGTAACAGAATTGTATCCTCCCCCTGTTCTGTCAGTTATTGTTCTCTCTGCCCCTTAGCCCAGAATCTTCTTTGTTCCCTGTTTCCTCATTGGTTCCCCCACCAAGACCACTCCTTCCCCATACCCTCATTGGTTACTTTTATATCTCCCCTCCCTTCAGCCCTTTCCTGGTTGGTCCCTTGTACCCTGGACCCTCCTACCCTTACACAGTTAAAAGATCCCTCACCCTGCCCCTCGCGGCTCTTGGAGCCTGCCTCCCTTCTGTCTCTTTGTCTCCCCATCTGCCCCGTCTGCCTCCCTTCAATAAACGGACAGGATTTCAGCGGCCTGAGTGTCCCTCCTGTTCTTCCTGGTGGACCCTCAGATATCAAGCTATCCGAGCCTTCTTGCCGATGGGCTGCCAAGCCCACGCAGCTCGACAAAGGGACAAGGCAATACTCCAGAGAACACTGCTGGCAGGTCATAGAAAAACTTTAATATTCATAATATATCATCCCCAGGCAAAACTGGAATCTCAAGGCACTGTGGAACTGTAACAGGTATTTATGGTTTAGGTGCTTAAGCTGAGCAGATCAGAAAGTCAAAGACGCGTGCAATGAAGGATCTGCAGGTCCCTCTTAGCAGCTGCCTGGTGACAGCAGGAAAGACTCAGCAGATGGGTGTCAGCCCTTCCTGGTGAGAGAGAAGGCAGAAAGGCACCCTGGTGGTGCCTGGCTGCTTGGGAGACATGCCACACAATGGGAATCAAAGTGCAGGAAATACATCCTCTCCGAAAACAAGTAATTAAGAACAAAGAGAAGCAAATAAATGAAAGCAAAACACTGTGTACCAGGCTTTTTGTGTAACTCAGTGGTAGTCAGAAAACTTACCAGGTGTACCAGGCTACAGTGGTTCAAATTCTTGTGTTCTGCTTGCCAGGAAACCACCCTCATATGAGGTGATAAACACAGCAGACCGAAGGAGGGGGCTGCCACTGGTTAATGGCAAAGGGTATTTCTGGCCTCTTGGAAGAAGATCACTCCTCTTTAGCCATTCTTAAAACCTTCCAGTAACACATACTGCTTCCCCTTTCTTAGCCAAAATAAAGGCTCACGGGGACAGCAGGATGCCAGTGTCTCCCCAGCAGCTTCAGTCACCTGAGAAAGGCCCTGTCAATGGGATTATTTCTCTGCCAGGTATAATGGATTTAGCTGAACCATATGCAATTTATTTGGCTGGTAAACTCCCACCTGACATTCATTTATTACAAGTGAAATTTAGACCTCAGATGGCATACCCCCTTCCTTTCTTTACTGATGACTCCCTGGTGTAGCCATGGCTCTCATGGCAAAGATGTGTGAGGAAAACACCAGAAAGAAGCACTAGCACAGTTGTTAAGCACATGGTGGGCTGCCATACAGTGGGGAAAGAAGTCAGT
Organism: Vidua macroura; assembly: GCF_024509145.1. Taxonomy (NCBI): domain Eukaryota; kingdom Metazoa; phylum Chordata; class Aves; order Passeriformes; family Viduidae; genus Vidua; species Vidua macroura. Next base: position 64,530,042 of record NC_071572.1, on the reverse strand, counting down.
CTCAAAAGGTACAAAACAGGCGGGAGGGCCAAAGAGGAATTGCTGCTATCTTACACTGCCTTTATTCTATATAACCACTTTAACTTTACTGGATTGATTCCAGGTTTATATAAATGAAGGTAATACCAGATTTAGATACAACTAAGGGTGTCTGATTGTGTCCAGCTCTCACTCAAAAGCCATTGCAATGCTGAAAGCCCAGCCTTCAAATAAAGCCCCTACTGTCAAACCTAGTAATGAATTTTAAGAAGAAAAGAGCTACTTTAATGTCTTTGAGCTGGAAACTTTGGAGATGCTGTTTCTTTGTCTAGCATTTTCATTATTATGCTAGATAGTAAAGAGTTAGCTAGTAATAAAGAGAGGTTAGAGGTTAAATCTGTGATAGCTCTAAAATCAGAAACTATTGTGATGTATAATTAAGTTGAAAAGGCCACAAAGGAAGAGGTTTTAATTTTAACATAAAATGCACAGCTTCAGTTATTAAAAAAAAAAAAAAAAAAAAAAAGGCAAATTTTACAAAAAGCAATTGAAGAAACCATATAAGACTCATAACTAATACGTATCAATTTTAAGAAGTCATAAAGATTGATTTTTTTTTTTAATGGACTAGATAAAAGACTGGTATACTTTATGTATTTTTTCTGTGTTCCAAGAACTCTTGAACTTTTTGCTCATGTATTTTTTTTCCTAGTATTTACTCAGTATGGGAAAGTGTAAAACACTGAGTGTTACCTTTGTGTAATTATAGATTTAATCACTGATCACCTCAACACTCCAATCCATACTGACTAATACTAATGCAGATAATTTTCACAAATACATCACAGCTGTGTGCATGAGTAAAGACAGGCATGATTGCTTTATTATGAGATTAGAGTTTAGGTCTTTTTTCACAAGAGAATAATACAACTGTTCACATGACATGCAAAATTTTCAGTGTGTACTGACATTAAATATATCAATGAAGCAAAACTATGATTGTTCTGAACCCCTTATTGTTAGAGGTTGGGAGGAAAATGTTTGATGTTTCAGTGCAGAATGAAACTCACTATCTGTTTCTCTGTTAAGACACTGGTTTTAATTCTTATATTGCTCTAGAGTTTTTCAATACACCATGAGCAAGATGAAGAGAAATAAAAATTTTGAAGTTTTTCTAAAGTATGGCTTCACTTAGACTGCAGCAAGGTAGAAACAACTGTAGTAATATGGTGTGCATCATTAAAAGTACAGTAATCAGCACTTGCTGCTCTAGACTTGCAAGATTTTTTTTCCCTTAAAATACAGTGACAAATTTAACTACTGTAGAGGTGAATATCAACTTAGTGATTAGGGCATTTTCAGTAATGGTGCCTAGTTTTACAAGGTTTTGTATACTTTGTATCAGTTGTGCATAGTAAATGTTCTATGTCTAGTAATAGTAACTGCAGATTCTGGTGGAAGAACAGGAGTGGCTGCTTGAGTCAGATCAAAGCTCAGGATCCTGTCACTGTCAGTGATTAACTGGATATCTAGGAAAAAATTGAAAACTGGCACAAACCTGCTGCAGTAACTCCCCGGTGTACAATCACAGGTAACAGCTATCTCTAGGCCAGGTATCACCGTGTAGAAATACCTCAGTACTGAATAGCACTTGGTGGATTTTCATTCCATGAATTTGTCTAACTGCTGTTTGAAATCACGTGAACTGTTTTAAGAATGCACAATATCCTGTGACAATGGTGTGTATTCTCCATGGAGAAATCGTTCTGTTTGAGATTTGCTTCCCTGAACTTAAGCATGGTGTATCAAATGGTTAACAACTCTGGATTTCACACACCCTGCCACTGAAAAATCATTCACTATTTTTAATGTTAAAGCATAGCAATTATTTCTGAGCAAGTCCTAGTTACCTGTGTAAGGTACTTAAGAAATTTGATGGGAAATCTCCCAGAAGCAGATATATGAAAACCTTATCAATGCTTTAAGGAAGAGGCAAACAGAGCACTTTCTACCACGGATAATGGTGTCCTACTTGCTTACAGTTTGTTTTGCAACTTTCCATGCAGTGGTTTTAAGACTCCATTGGTTAAATTTGTCTCAGTCCAGAATAACTACTGTGTTGTTTCATAGGTGTAACAGAGTCCCAATTTGACCCAGTATAATTTTAATTTCCTGAAGTCATCTATAACTTTGTTCTGTTAAGCAGCTACCATGTTTCATCACAGTAATAGGTGATGTTAATTCTGTGTAACATGAGAAATAGAGGTCACTGAAAATAAAATATTATGCTTTTCAGGAGAACGATGCTCAGACAACAGTGGATTCTCAACACAGATGCAGTTGTGCAGTGAAACAGAGATTACAGCTTGTCTAAAGTTACCAGACACCATCCTCTGAAGAGGACATCAATAACTCACATTTGGCTCAGGTGAAAACTCTCAGTGGTGGCTTTACTAAGTCACTGGAACTGAAGCATTGAACAGCTAGTCCCTAGGTCCATGTCACAAGACAAGAGACACCATGTCACTCTCTCTTCCCTTTCCTTCTCTTTTCTTTTGCCTTCATGCTAAAAAAGAAACATGTCTCTGGAAGTGTGGTGATGCTTTATTGACAGAGCATCAAAACAATGTTATTTTTCAGATCCAACTGGCATTCCCAATGTATAACAGCAAGAACACAGTAAAAAATTAGTTCAATTATCTCCTAGGTGACTTTAATTTATGTGCCCAACATGAACTGTGAGTGACAGATTAGAAGATCAATACAGGTACTGATCTTAGCAACATTTCAGCAATAAGCCTTTTGCATGAGTTACTTGTTCCTGAGCAATTTCTCCACTCTATTAATTTAACAAAAAAAAAAAACATTCTCTTTCTGTTGTTGCTGGATGCATCATCCACCTTGAATTCTTTGGTTATGCCTATGTCTGCAGAAGAAAGACTGATCCTATTTATCAATGAATCTGTTCAGCCCAACACATGCATTATTCTAGGCTGATAGAAACCCAGTAGAAACTTCTCCCCTGCAGAGTCCCTCCTGTGTGCCATCAGTCAGCAGCTGTTCTAAATCTGCTGCTTCTTCTCTAAGCATTTTTATTATTTTTCTTTCTGCAGTAAGCAGCAAGTTCAGAAGTATTGCATTTCAGCAAGTTGCTTAAAATCTGTGCACTAAATACTCATAGACATATATATATATATATATATATATATATATATATATATATATATATATATATATATCTCAATACACAAAAATTGGAGTAGTCTCAGGGACAGTGTTATTTTCTGCCAACTGAAAAGAAGGCATGGATAGGGGTGTCTTTGATGCCTGGCAGTTCTGGACATGGTACATTATTAATCTTGACCATTACACCTTTTTTTCCTATGTTAGCTAACCTGTCAGTCTTCATGTGCTGGGAGGTTGCTGAAGAAGTGGACTGTAATCAGTCTCACCAAAATGCAAACATTTATGCAATTAAATTTCTCTCCCTAATGGTTGAAGTCCACATGTGTTGTTGAAAAACTCTGGAGGGCAATGGAGTCTCCTGTGGTCACAGATATTTGGTGCCACCAGAGTAATGTAGTGTCTCAGTAACATGTTCTCCATTTCTGTCTCCTGTGGGTTTACAATTCAGCAATACTAATTGTTCAATTAACAATATAAATGAGCTGATGGCCTCTATTAGAACAGTTGCCAGAGTTCACATATTCATTATGTGTTTTAATCTCCTAATTAACCAAAGATTTTATCTTATTAAGGTATTGCTTACTGACCATTTGCACCACTAATTACTACATGTAGAGAATAAATTTATTCCTCCTATAAATGTAAAAATTATTTTATATCTTTTCCCCCACATTTATTTGTCTAAGACAGCCCAAGATCACCATAAAGAAAAGGAATAAGCCTTCTTTACTTTATTGCAGATGTGATGGCTGATCTCAAGTGAGAAATACAGAAGAATAAGTAGAAAAAAAATATCAGAAGGGACATACTGGCTTTTATCATTCCTACAGATTCAGGTTGGTTTGTCCTTCAGCAGCTATCATATATTTTTTGCTGTGAGACTTGCAGTTAATCAAAGAAGATTTTCTCTGTATTTGGTGTCCTGTGATTCTGGGAAAAGCTCTACCTCTGGACAGAAGGACTTCTGTTTGGCAAGTTACCTGCCACAGATTCCTTACAGGTGCACAGTAAGACCTGGAAAGAGATGCAAAGTAAGAAAGAGGGGAATACTAAAGGAAGGATACACCCTGAGGACAGAAAGAAACCACTTGAATCCTTTTTACCCTTGTCTCTGTTTTTCTGCCTAGAAGGGAATGTGAGAGGGAAGTTAAAAGATATGTAGAAATTACCTATAAGCAGGATTCCTGAGTCTATTCTCTAAGGCCCTGTCATGTTATTGGCAACAGAGAGAATAATCTACAGCCTTGGAAAAACACAGTTACAGTGTTGAAGTTTTTGTTGTTGTTGTTTTTCTTAAATTTGCAGTAATAACCATGACAGTATCAGTGTGGTCAGGGTATAATGAGAAGGGATATTTCTTCCTCTGTTTTATAAAATATTAATTTTTTTGAACTCTGTGCTAATAAAGATAAATTAATAATACTGTAGAAATCAACTGTCAGTCTAGCTTGTGTTCTGGCAAGACAAAGGAACTTCAAATGCCATTTTTGTCCCATTTGAGCATACTTGGGTGGTATTTTTATATTTAAATATTCAGGAGAGTCTGGGCTTTTTTAGTGCTGTAAAGACATGTTTAAATTCCTGGGCAATGGATTTTAAAAGCTGCCTTGGGACTTCTGAATACCGTTCCTCAAGGGCAGTAGGAGAAGTCATGAGAATGAAAAGTTGCCTCGATTCTGATGGAAATGAGAGTGCTTATTCTGCTTAGGACTTTGCATAATATTTGGTTAAAGTGGCCTTGCAAAGGCTAATCTTCCTCCAACAAAAAGGAGAAGAAGGTTGTCCTCCAACCCTTTCACCTAATATTTAAAAGAGTAGTGACTTTCCACCTACAGTAACAAGTCAAGTACAAGCAGAGCTTGTACTCTGTGGAAATAGTTTACAGTAATGTTTCTGCAGTGCAAGCAGTACATCCTGCCATTTCTATTCTCCTGTTATTCCTGCCACCTTACCATCATCAGCTGCCTAGATGACTGCAGCCTTTTCTTTTGGATTTGGCCCTTAGTGCACTTATCTCTGCTTCTGTCATTTTATTGCTAAATGTTTGCACTGCCCTTCACAAAAGGGCCATAGTTTTAGATCATTTGGAAATCCCAGGAAATGAAGAATGCAGCTATTTATTATGGGAAATATTTTGCATGGGCAAATGTGATCCCAGTGCTCTAGAAACTGTGGGCACTTTGAGCTGAAATTGAAGCTGCTGGCTCTGAAATGAGACTTGATTCATTGGAAAATTTCTCCTCTGGGCCTTGCTGTAGAAGCTGTAATCATTAAACTGGAGCTTTCTCATTGTGCAAAAGCAAACTGAAATTGCTGCCTGGCCTGGGATGAAAAGTTGCCTTTCTGTGGTGAATTTTCAGGCTGATTGAGAAACCAGCTATTTGAAGAATATTTGGAGAAAGCTGAGAACAAACTTTTTACAGGAATCATGGGACAGAAAGTAGCATTTGTACATTGTTGGATTCCCACTGAAATGATTGAATTAATGGGGCTGGATTTTATTTTATTGTATAAATTCATAGAATTATAGAACCTTTTAGGCTGGAAAAGGCTGTTCAGATCATTAAGTCCAACTGTAAACATACCACTGCCAAGCCCACCACTCCACCTGTCCCCTTGTGCAATGCATACACAGCTTTTAGAGACCTGCAACAATGGTGACACAACTGCCTCCCCAGGCAGCCTGTTCCAGTGCCTGACAGCTCTTCTGGTGAAGAAATGTTTGCTATTATTCAATCTAAACATACCCTGGCACAACCATAGGCTGTTTCTTCTTACTCTGTCACTTGCTACCTGGGAGAAGAGACCAACCCTCACCAGGCTACCACCTCCTTTCAGGGGAGTTGCAGAGAGATAGGTCTCCTGCCGAGCCGCGTGGGCTTGTAGCCTCTCGGCACGAAGCTCAGATAACTGGTACATCTGAGGGTCCACCAGAAGAATGGGAGGGACACTTGGACTGCTGAAATCCTGCTCGTTTATTGAAGGATCGCAGAAGGGTCAGACAGGGAGACAACGAGGCAGAAGGGAGGCAGATTCTGAGAGCCCCGAGGGGCGGGGTGAGGGATCTTTTAACTGTGTAAGGGTAGGAGGGTCCAGCATACGAGGGTACAATCGGGAAAAGGCTGAAGGGAGGGGAGATATAACATTAACCAGTGGGAAAAAGGGAAAGGAGTGTTCTTGGTGGAGGAACCAAAGGGGAAACATGGAACAGAGAAGATTCTAGGCTAAGGGGCAGACTTGAACAATAACTGACAACACAGGGGGAGGGTACAATACTCTTACAAAAGGGGGTGGGGAACTCACACAACTGCTGTTTCCCATGGCAACCCTAGACTGCCTTCCCCAACCCCTCCTCCTACATCTCCCCCATTTTTATTTATTAAATAAGCATTTCCCAACGTTTTAAGCAACATATGTTTAAACAAAAATAAAGCAAGCGAAATAATGAACATTATCAGAAAGATCCAAAAGAGTCCCCTGAGGATGATAGCAACCCACTCGGGGACACCAAATTGAGATAGCAGTTTATTCACAGGGTCTACAGTCGAGGTCTCAGTCTTGATGTCGTCAACTTGCTCTCGGATCCACTGGATATTAGCTTGGATGGATGTGCTCTTTGATGACAAGTTGAAGCAGCACATTCCTTCGAAGTCCTCACAGCTGTGGCCATGGGCGAGCAGTAAGAAGTCAATAGCAGCCCTATTTTGCAGTGTGGCGTGTCTGGTGACTTCTTCATCCGCTAGCAGGTCGGAAAGGGCAGTGGACGTGGCGTTGGCCTACTTACTGAGCCAGCACTTGAGGTGAGAAAGCTCACCGAGGGCCTTTGCTGCAGCATACCATGGTAAAAAGATGGATACCGCGACTCTCTTCATCTTTCCCCAGTCGTAAATTTTGGAATCACAATTTTCATCGAATTGGTTATAGGATCTCTTTTTGCAAGCCAATTGATTTTCGTTTTTCCAATCTAAAATTTGGGTTTTGTTCGGTGTCAGTGTGGTAAGCTGGCCAAGGCTGCAGGAGCCTCCCTGGATTTGGGCGGGAATCCCTGCCTACAACCTGTGGCGGCAGATGAGAAAAACCCCCCTGAGGAGCACCCTGGGAACTGAGGAGGACTTAGATACCATGGTCGAGGTGTAATTGCGCCAATTTGCTGCATGGTATCTCCGATCGTGGGGAGATACATTGTGTCTTTCTATTTGTTGTGTACCAGCGGGGTGGAGTTTAGCCATTTGATCCCAGTCTTCCTGGGAGGGCTGGTACCTAAATCTGACACAGAATGTTGCTTGTAAGGAGCCCAATAGGTCCAATTCTTGGGGCTCCTCTTGGGTGCATGTGGCAGAATCCTCGTCCACTCATCCCAGGTGTCCACAGGGTTAGGCTTTTTCCCTGCATATGGATAGTCGTTTGGCGACAGGGGAACTCCTACCAGGCATGTGGATAACGGATTGTCCACACTTCCCATGGCCATGCAGAAGTTGTCCTGCTGCAAGGACTTTGCCAGCATGACCAATATGTTTTCTCTCGGCTGTGGAACTATCCAGCTCCTGACCGGTGACAGTCAGATGATGGCGATCAGGAACATCAGATGTTTCAGAGGTGTCCTCAATGTGGCAGTCATCCTCAGAGTCTTGTGATAAAAGAAAGCATAACTTGAATGATAAATTTCCCTCAGTGGTCCCTCCCCAACCTCCCCCGTTTTTATTTATTAAATAAGGGCAAAATAAAATTAGAGAAAAGGGATAAGGATTGAGGGAAAGGGGAGGTTAGGGGAAAGGAAAGAGCACAGGGGGCGATGGGGTAATTGGGTACGTAGAGTTCAGCGGGGGAAAGTATCTTCGGGTAATCATGACATGTGTGACGATATTGGGAGGAACGGTCTTTCTTCTCCTCCTCTTCCAGGCAGTGGAAACTCCGTCCAGCGATGAGGTGTTCTCGGTGGTTTGCACCAGGGACACGTTGTCTTGCTGAGCTGGCACCTCTACGAAGGGCTTGACATATTTCCCCGGAATCCATCTTGGTCCTTTATCTGTAGAAACACAGGCATACCCTCTCCCCCAGGTTATTAGAGGGAAAGGGCCCTGGATAGCTTTGGATTCCGGGTCCTTTATCAACACTGGTGGCCTCTCGTCGAGTTGCGCTCTGGTGTTATTATGAAAATGGCGGATAATAGGAGGGTCAGGCTCCCTTTCTGAGCAGTTTAAAAAATTCAGGACATACAGGGCCTTACATAACCTTTCGTCTGGGCTCACTGTAATGTCTGTGTTATGTTGTTGTTCAAGGAGCCTTTTTAGATTTCTATGGGCCCTCTCTATTATCGCCTGTCCTGTAGAATTGTGGGGAATTCCGGTGGTATGGGAAATTCCCCACTGTTGCGCAAACTCACCAAAGCGCTTTGACGCATAGCATGGGCCATTATCAGTCTTTATGTGAGATGGAACTCCCAACGTAGAGAATGCCATGAAAAGATGTTTAATGGCATCCCTGGTTTTTTCACCTGCATGGACGGAGGCAAAAACTACGCCGGAAAACGTGTCAATAGAGACATGTATGTATTTCATCTGGCCAAACGGCTCGAAGTGTGTCACATCCGTCTGCCAGATCTACAGCGCTCCCAACCCTCGGGGATTAGTCCCCGTAATGAGGGAAGGAGAGCGAAAGACTGGCAGCTTGGGCAGGTAGAAACAATGGCTCTTGCCTGTGCTATAGAGATCTTAAATTGCCGCACTAGAGCCGGGGCATTCTGATGATAAAACACGTGGCTGAGCCGCACTTGGCGGAGGATGTCAGGTAAGGTAGTAGAGGTAGTTGTAGATATCTGTGTTGTCATTGCCAGTAGGTCCGCTCTCCGATTACCCTCAGTGATCTCTCTGGGCAAATCGGTGTGTGACCTTACGTGCATGATATGATAAGGTTGCTCTCTGTGGGAGAGTAGCCAAATGAGATCAGAGAGTAAGCTATATAAATTTTTGTTTGAAACTTCTTTGAGGAGGGCATCTTCGGGCCTTTCTACTACCCCAGCGACATAGGCCGAATCAGTGACCACATTCAGAGGCTGTTGAAATTTTTTGAATGCTCTCACGACTGCAGCAAGTTCCGCGATCTGGGGGGAACCCTCAACCAGTTGGACGTCAGACTCCCACTTCTGACTATCCGGGTCCTTCCAAGTGATCACCAATTTGTGGGATCTGCCCGACCCATCGGTGAACACCATGAGAGCACCTGGAATTGGTGTTTTACTTTTAAACATTCTTGGGGCCAAATGCAAGGTATCCTTAAACAATTTATGCTTAGGATAGTGAATTGAAATTTGTCCAGGGAAGCTGTCCAAAGCAATGAGCAAATTTTCATTAGTTTTCAACAACGAGTCCAATTGATCTAATGTAACAGGTAAGTAAATGCACGCAGGGTCACACCCTGCGAGGGTTCGGAGGCGGTGTCGTGCCTTCATTATTAAAGTGGCTAGAAATTCTGCAGGGGTTGTGATCGTCTTGGAGGGCCTGGTGTGGTAAGAAAAGCCACTCCAAGATGATCAGGGGATCAGGTGTATTGTGATCCCATTGGAAGAGAAGTCCATGGAGGTAGGGGCACTTACCCAACACCGCGAAGTTCACGGGAAGGGACCACGCGGTGTGCCTGGCAAGACTTCAGAGCAGCAGCAACCCGTCCTAGGGCTTCCTGCGCGGCAGTTGTGAGCTCACGCGGTGAGGCGAGATCTCCGTCGCCTCGAAGCAGACGGAAGAGGGATGACAGCTCCTCAGTCGTCAGTCCCAGGAGAGGGTGGATCCAGGTGATCGTTCCGCACAGCTGCTGAAGGTCTCACAGAGTCCTCGGATCCTCGTTGATGGTCAACGTCTGTGGTGTTACTGTCCTTCCCATGATGAGGAATCCGAGGTACCTCCATGGTGATGAGAGTTGGATCTTCTCTTCCGCTATCTGGAACCCTGCAGCTTTGATAGCCTTAATAGTCTTGTCCAGTGTTGCCTTTAGGTATGTCAAGTCAGAAGCACAAACTAGCACATCATCCATGTAATGCAGGATGATGGCCTCAGGGAAAAGCCGGCGCACAGGTGACAAAATCTGCGCTACAAAAGTCTGACAGAGCACAGGGGAATTTTTCATCCCCTGAGGCAGGGAGGTCCAATGATATCTTTTAAAAGGTTCAGCCCTATTCAATGATGGTACAGAAAAGGCGAACCTGGGAGCATCCCCGGGGTAGAGCGGGATGTTAAAAAAGCAGTCTTTGATGTCTATCACTGCTAGCTGCCAGTCTCTGGGGAGCATAGAAGGTGACGGAAGGCCTGGTTGAATGGGGCCCATATCTTCTATCACATCATTAACCCTTCACAGGTCTTGGAGCAGGCGCCACCTGTCTGTGCCAGGTTTTCTAATTACAAAGACAGGGGTATTCCAAGGGCTGGTAGAAGGTGTTAAATGCCCAAGTTTCACCTGCTCCTCTACTAATTTATGAAGCGCACTCAATTTTTCTGATGGAAGGGGCCACTGATCCACCCAGACCAGTGTGTTGGTTTTCCAGGTCAGGGGTGGGGAAGTGCGCTCTGCAGTGGCCCACACTAAAAATCCCACGAAGGGCTAGGGATGTCGAGGCAGGCTCCCCATTGGGATAAAACATCCCTTCCTAATAACAAAATATTTGAAGAGACAGCAAAAGGTCTCACCGTTGCCAGTTGTCCTTCCGGACCTTCCACGCATACCAGATGCTTGCTCCTCAGAGAGTGGACCGCTCTGCCCACACCGGAGATCCTGTAGGATCCTTTTTGTCTCAGAATTGGAGTTAGAAATGGTCATTTTTCATAGAAGCTCTGCACGAGCCTCTACACTGTCAATTTGTCTTTCGATGGCCTCTTTGAGTCTGTCTACAAAAATAATAAATGTCTCTTCAGGCCCTTGCATAATGGAAGAAAAGTTTTGGAGGGGGGTCTTACCGTCCAGGATCTTCAGGGGCGCTTCTTTTCCCGCCATTGCGACGTCCTGCAGCAGCTCCTGCGCCAGTAGAATCTGATCTTCCGGACGGCTGAACTCCCCTTCTCCAGCAAGGGTCTCCATCACCTCGTCCCCCTCTCCCACCACCTCTGAGAGATCATACTTTCGTAGTAGAGGTTTCATCAGTTTCTTCCAATGAATCTCCCAGAGGTCGCATTCGGTGGGAGAAAACAGTGCCTTGGTGATATATCTTAGGTCATAGGGGACAAGTAAGTGTCCAGAAAAGGTTAATTTAAAACATTTTTGAAAAATGGCGAGTTCCTGCCATAGTCCTTGGCGGCCTTCCTTAGCTCCTTCACCTCAGCATAGGGAATCTGCTCCCACTTTGGCTCCCTCCCCCGCCGGCGGATGACAGGTGCCGCAAAGGGGCCTAGGTCTTGCGCGAGTTCTAGATCCCCATCATTGATTGCCTCCTCTCTGATCTTTGCCCAACCCCTCCCTGACTTGTTGGTAGGCCGGGGGCTGCCACTCTCCTCATCCTCTTCCGAGGATGAGGCAGGCCGGGTTATGGCGCGGTGCCTCTCCCTGGCCAATGGGTCCCGGAGACAGGGGACCCAGTAGGCCAAGATGGCCTGCTTCTGGCCAGGCCTCCTTCCGGTTCCGGTAGCGTGGGAACCGGAAGTGGTAGGAGAGGAGGAGGTGTGTCCCGACCCACCCACCGGGGCGTGGCTTTCCGGTAGGGGGTTCCCACCCACAGGGGCTGGGCCCTCCTGGGGGCTGGTCCGACCCACAAAGGGCCCACCCAGTGGTGTGGTCAGAGGGACGGAGGGGACGGGTCCCGACGCCATTTTTGTCGACGCGGTGGAGTGGGAGGGACCCGACGCGGGGGTGAAACTTGACGGAGGGGGAGGAGGAGGCGGGAGCGAAATGGCGGGAAGTTTCTGGGGTGAAGGAGAAGGAGGGACGCCATTTTGTGGCTGGTCTTTTTTTGCCACGAGGCAGGCGCCATTTTGTCCCGTTAAATCATCTAATGAACAGCAGGGTTTTAAACTGGGGTTAGGGTCTCTAGGGTGGAGGGAACAGGAATGGCATGTGTTGGGGTGGCCAGTCCCAACACACGAATGGGACAGAGAGGATCGGGAAGCAGCAGGGAGACGGCAGCCGCCCTGTGCCAAGGTATGGCAGGTTCTGTCTCCCGATCTGCCCTTAGGGGAAGAGGGAATAGGATTGGGGGGGTTTGGAACATGGGGTAGGAGAACTCTCCCCCTTCTTTTTTAATAAATTAAGAATTGAATGAAAAAGAGGAAAAAAATGACCCGCTGAAAATTTTCCCTGAACTTGTAAATCATAAATTTTTTTCCCAGCTTTTCCCCAGAAATTAGGTAAAGAAGCATCTTCCCGCGTGGTAGCAGGAAAATGCTCGAAAATAAATTTAACAAAAGACTTTAACTCCCTCTTATGAAATGAAATGTTCCCCAAAGCAAGGTGGGACTTAACCTGGAGGTAAAACTCCCGCTGAGCTGGAGACAGGCGATTGCCCATTATGTAACACGTCTCTCAGCTGTAACACCCTCTTCGAAAGGAATAGAAAAGAAAAAAGGGGGATAAAGCCTGGTCAGGCACTGTAAGAGAGCGCAATAAACGTACCTATCTGGGACTCATGTGGAAAGGGGGTGTCAAAGAGGGGTCCGGTGGAACTTCTGCTGGTCTGACGGCTTCGCAGCTGCCGCGCAGCTGGGGCTCAAAGGTCCGGCGGTTGTCAGCAGAACCAGGAGACAGAAGTCTTCCGTAAAGAAAGCACGACTGTCCCTAGAATTGGTGCCGAATGCAGCTTGTGATCCTGGAGAAGGCTGGTCGCAGATCAAGCAATCTCCAGGAGACGGTCAAGGACTGGACGTGCAAGTGTCCGGTCTGTTCGGGGCGCCAATTGTCAAGCTGCATGGGCTTGGTAGCCCATCGGCAAGAAGGCTCGGATAGCTTGATATCTGAGGGTCCACCAGGAAGAACGGGAGGGACACTCGTGCCGCTGAAATCCTGTCCGTTTATTGAAGGGAGGCAGACGAGGCAGACGGGGAGACAACGAGACAGAAGGGAGGCAGGCTCCGAGAGCCCAGAGGGGCGGGGTAAGGGATATTTTAACTGCGTAAAGGTAGGAGGGTCCAGGGTACAAGGGACTAACCAGGAAAGGGCTGAAGGGAGGGGAGATATAAAAGTAACCAATGAAGGTATGGGGAAGGAGTGGTCTTGGTGGGGGAACCAATGAGGAAACAGGGAACAAAGAAGATTCTGGGCTAAGGGGCAGAGAGAACAATAACTGACAGAACAGGGGGAGGATACAATTCTGTTACAAAGGGTGGGGAACTTATATAACTGTCGTTTCCTACGGCAACCCTTGGCTTCCCCAACCCCTCCTCCTACATCCCTTCTCAACCAGCAATTACAGAAGTTTTATATTGTAAAATTTCAGCATGATAACAACTCTTAAAGAAATACTTTTATTTCAGCAAGCCTATCCATCATGGATAAGAAAAGTGAAGTCTCCTTCTTTTCCAGGTAGGAAGGGATGACTGAATGGAAGTTTCCTGCAAAAAGCACTCCAACATGCACTTCAAAATAGCCTGGATTTGATGATTTTCTGAAAGTAATCAAAATAGCTGATATAATTAGGAAAACCAAATAAGCTACCATGTACTCCAGCCTTTCTCCAAGTCTGAAACAGAAATTATGGAAAATAATGAAATTTCCCTGTCTTCTGTGTAAGCCAGGTTTTGTTTCCTCTCTTTCCTCCTAATAATAGCTGTTGGTGCACTAAAAGCCCATATTTCTCCTTCTAAAGTTTGTCTCAGAACTAAGAGCAGTATGAGGGGTTTCTACTAAAGAGAGTGTGTGCATGTTGGATAATGATGGCAAGAAGAGGCCAGCTGGACAGCTGGAATGGATTTTAATACTACTGGCATAGAATTTCATTTTATTTATTGCATGGTTAATCCCACTGGCATACCTAAAACAATAAAGAGACAGTCTTGTTTTTCTAACAAATAAATAAATCACATTATTACTGCAGTCTAAGCCAAGTGAGGTATAAAATCAGGTTATTCAAGGTTATCCAACAAGAATCTCCTGTTCATGTTATCTACCTGTATTGCAAATGCTTATCGCTAAGGAATGGTTGATGTTTGGTGCCTATTCTCTACACATTCTTTCTAGCAGGGCTATTTTTCATCATTTTTTTACAGGCAGCACTAATAAAATTGTGGAAAATCTGTTGGCCTAACATTTTCTAGCCTTTAGGTGGATTTACCTATGATTCATGCAGTTCAGGAAGTCAGGAGAAGGACAGCCTATTTTGAGAGAATATTCATCTGAGTACTTTTCAGGAAAATTTGAGAAAGAGAAATTTTCCTTACTGCCATATACTTCTGTCCACAATCACCAAGCATTTTGTTCTGAGCCTTGATGATGAATGTTCCCAAGGCACTCTTCAAAACATCAGGGGTTTCCTCTACATGTCCTTGGGCAAATGGCAGATCAAATGTCTTCTTGCGGGAGGTGGTGACACTTGGCGTTGTCCGGTTGCAAACTGCTGCCTGAAAATCAGCTGCCTTTCACTTGTGGAAGACACACACACAGATTCTGAGAAACATTGTCCATTGAGATAGAAAAGCACTGAGGGAACATTGGATCAACTTTTTACAAAAAAACAGCTGAAGGAACAATCAGGCCATACTGTAGAGAGAAATACTCCTCAGCTTCATATCCTCTTGCCAGCACAATGTCAAACAAGTCAAGTCTGTCTTGAAACAAACACTGTGTTTTCTGCGGAGATGCTCTGAGGAACTTCTCAGTGATAGGGATGTCCATCCAAATGAGCTTGCCCTCCCCCAGCAACTTGCCATTAATCCTCCTTCTTTGCTGCCACTGCTGGACTTACTGCAGCAAAACCATGATCCAAGCCTCTTCTGGGAGCATGTCTGAGGCAGAGAGAAAAACAAAATATAGGAATATTCCAGGCTACCAGCACCAGGTAACTGAAATTCAAGGTAAACACCTCTCAGGGCTTCCACAAATAGATTTCAGTCCTCTGCTTACCCCTCTGGTTTCTAAAAGTTCCTGTTTCTCATAATCTCTCACACAATTTTTTTTTTTTTTCAAGGGAAGCAGGAATCTACTATTACCTGCCTTGAACAAATGGGAATAGATGATGTGAGAAACTTGCTCAAAATCAAGCATCAGCATTGAGACAGAGGAAACAATAGAACTCATAACTCCAGAATCACAAATTTTCATCCCAAACCTTAGGCAATCATTCCTTCCCTTACATTAGGAATTCAGTGTAGATGTAATGGATACTTCTTGAGTAGGGTGAAACTACGTAGCAGCACACCCTGCTCTCCTTCTGACTCTTACCCAAGTTTATTGGTAGTGACTGAGATCAATATCAAGATAGAAAGCTTTGAAATTAGGGGTCCCTGTCTGGATTTTGTGCCCTTCTCTGCATAACTCCACATATCCCAGATGCACTGATATCCAGAGCACAGTACATCACACCAGCAGTCAGCAGTAGTTTACTTTCCTTTTTCTGTGCTGGAGTACATGACAGGAAAATCAGTTCTCTCCCAAGATGCCAGTTATTTCTTACTTTCTAAAGTGTCCTTATTTTTTTACTATGCTTATTTGGGTAATCACACTTTACCCCTGGGGCACAGATTTGGAGTGTGCAATTCAAGCTGTGTTATGTTGTATTATGATGCAATGTAATAACAGGATAAATGCTTGCTTCCTCTGGGATACTGCATTTTGAGGCACACTACTACCAACACATAGGTTTCTAAAACACAACTAATGACAAAATAAAAAAATCAGGAGGTACTGGTTCAAACTTAGTAAAGGGTGAAAAAAAAATGGAGTGAAAGAGCTAAAATTATAAATACTGTAGTCAGTTTCAAATACAAAGCTTTTTGACAGGTATTTCTTGAACTTTGGATGTTTTTTGGACTAAATACAGCCAATTCTAAAGATAAAATACAGACTCTTTCCCCTGCCTACCCTGCTATTTTGGCATAGTAACCAATTTCAGTATCTCTAACAAAAGCATAATTAGACTCACAATTACAGATGTGGGACATCAACTCCCACCATGTTTTAAGTTGAAGCTTTAAGACCCATTTTCCCCAGCCTACTGCAACTACTTTTATTCTGCATAAAGCTTTCTCCTTTGTTCAAAATCTTCAATTGTTTATAAATGTTTAACTATAAGGCAATACAAAAAAGCTGGATATTAATCTATATAAAAAGGAAAGACATAAAAAAGAGCTGCAAAAATTCTAAGATGATAAAAAGAATAATCAAAATACTCCTAAACCTACACTCCCAGTTGGCTATTGCCAATTTAATCACTTTAAAACAGATCTCATTACACAGGGATTCCTCCTGGGAGTTTTGTAAATTTCTTCCCTAGGTGTTTATCAGTGGACAGAATCACTGTTGAGATGGATGGCATGTATTCAGCAATGCCAATGTACCCAAGCATACAGTGGGTAATTGGCTTCTGTCACATTACTGCATTTAACTCCAAAAAACCCATGTTGTCATAATGGGAATAAATGAATGGCTGCAACAGAGGATAAACACTGCTGCTTGCTAAGAAAATTGCTCAAATTTGGACCAACCTGGATCAACTACATACTGAGCTTTAGTTTCACTAATTTCTTTGTGTGGTTTAATATCAGGCTGTCACCTCCAGTACACTGAAAACGTGGTACCTGTGATTCTCACACAGGAAGTTATCAATGGGTTCCATCTCAGACAGAGACCTGTCAATCTCTCAGCTTCTCACTGAAGATTTAGAGGCTGAAAATACAGAGGGAAGGTAGGCATTAAGTAACAAAGGCAGGCAGAGGTAGGATTAGCCCCACTATACTCAGCAGCCCCTCTACTCTGACCCTTGCCAAAATACACCTGCTGATGTGCTGCTTTGCCCAAGGTGCATTGATACACTGCTTTGTGTAAACGGGCTCATCTCCTAGCCCACCACATAGCATTTACTTGATAAAATAAAACTCTACAGAAAAGTCAAAAATAGTTTTGGACACTCTGGTTCCTACTGTGTGCAGTTCTAAAGGACAAATTTTCAGGTTACTATTTTTGCAAGCCTTAGCTGTGTTGCCTGGATCACCTGGTTTACATCACATGGTACAGGGAAATTAAATATCCAGAAATTCATCAAAGACTGAGGGCACACAAATGTCTTCTAAGTTCCTCTCCTGCTGTTGCTCAGGGACAGAGTAAAGAGATGTTTCTGTCTGTGGCATCTGGCTTGTTTGGCAATCTGAATCAAATGCTTTGAATCTGCAAACCTTCAGCTTTTGAAACAAGTAAACATTGGATTTTAATGAGACTGAAATAAACAGATTGAGGAAATGCTAAACTGTAGTCTTGGTCCTCGAAGCAACCCAGGGGAGTAGCAACAGGAGCACATGAGTGAGGTAAAAAATCACAGCAAGCTAACACCAAGCAATCAAACATAAAATAAATGTATTCCTATCAAACAAAACCTGTGTGAGGTGCATCTCTATACTGAATACAATGTCAAAATGTCTGCTTTTTCCATCCAAAGACTGACTGACATGTGAAGGCAAATGCTGTGTTTCTCCAGCTGTCTGGGCTACTGAGAAACAGAGGCAGCAGACACTTGGACAAAGGATAACTTTTATTTATGATGTCAAAATGTCTTAACTTCATATCACCTATCCCAAATCCAGCTGGACTAAATTTGCTAAAATTTCTCCTTGTAACTGTAGGAATTTAATTTATATTACAAAACATTTACTGCCAACAGTGAAGCCTCTTTGTATAAAAAGACTAGTTATGAATATATATATCCATATGAAATAATTAGATATATGAATAGATATATGAATGGATTACTTTCTTTTCTCTCTATATGTAAAGAACCAGGACCAGCCATTTAAGATAGATTAAACATTACGTTCTTTTTTTTTGGCAAATGACAGAATCTCTCCAAAATACCCCAAGGTTCTGACTAATTCACTTAATTGCTTTGTCTTATTTTTTTTCAATCTGTTGAGTGAGAATATTGAAGTACATACTGTAATTCACTCCTAGAAGCACTTTAAAAAATTAGCATTATATTCAATTCCTAACAAACCTATGCAACATCCTTGAAATCAAAGGCTAGCTTCTCCCATCCATTTCTCTACTTTTTCACTACATTTTTTTAGATGGTGATACACTTTTTAATTTGCTTGTTGTTTCACATAGGGAAATGGTAAACACATAGATATGTTAGCTATAATTTCATCACCAAAGATTCATTACCTGAGAAATTCAGAAGTGATCACAAACCTAAGATTAGAGAAACCCAATGATTCTAGTGGAGTACTTCAAAGTATTTTAGGTGTCTTGAATTACTTTTGCTTCACATATGTAGTCCTTTTGGGGAAGTTTACAGAATATATAAGGTAACAAACCAGACAACCCAATAGGCCCTTGGCAATCCTGCAGATACCACACTCATCTGAAAGGAGTTACTATGAGAATTAGCAGATTTTGGTTCCGTATTTCTACAGCATTTGAAACTGAAGAATGCTACATGGACACTTAATATTACCCATGGTAATAAGGAACCTTGACAGCCCCAGCTCAGCATATCTCTTAAGTACGTGCTTAAAGCTAGGCATGTTCTTTGGATGTGAGTGGTGATTTTGGGTCCCAAGCAGTTGTGCAGTGCTGTACATGCATGGAGGGAAAATATCCTTCCTGTCCCTGCCATGGGCAATCATCTCAGCTTCTGAAGCATGAAATTAGAGTGGCCTTATCTTTGCTTGCATACTGTAACTACAAATGTTATTAGTGATCATAAATTTAACAAGCCCTATTTTAAAATTGATCCACAGCATTATTGCATGACTTTTGAAGACAGTCCTTTTTGAGATCTTACAACTTTTTCCCTTACAGCTTTTAATTTCATTTGATTGAACTGGGGGAGGAAGGTCACCATCAAACCTGCTGAAATGCAAATATTAACAGTAGTGCTTAGCTCCATTTCTGCCACCTTAGAACAAACAGAAAATTCCCAATGGGGTAGAAGTAATAGCATTAAAATAAATACCACTCTGTCCTTCCCTGGAGTCTATGAAAAACTTTACACCTCAGGCAAAAGAATCCACAGAACCCAGATTTTGAAGTGTTCTGGTCTAGTTGAAGTTTGTATCTCTTAGATACATAACCACAGTTTGCTTCTTTATTTATCCCTTCTTTTAATGAGAAAGCCCCACCACAGCTCAGCAGAAATGATTGATCACCAGATAGAGAAATCACCAACACAGGCAAAGATAAGTGGCTGTATTTGGATGACAGCAGAAAGAGCAGTACAGGTTAACTTTTCTGTTCAGAGAGAGATTCTTTGCAAGTATTCCTACTATTTGGAAGGAGAGAAAAGCTGAATGGCAGTGCTGCTTCCCACACATGGAAAACCCATCTCTTATGCAGAATGAGCAACATGTGTTTTTCAGTACAGATGACTTTGTACTATACCCTAAGGAAAAACAACAAAGTCACAGTGAAAACAAACCCTTCAAAACCTAGAGTGGGGCAGAGTATTGACCTTTTATGAAACCCTTCCACCAACAGATGAGCTCCCACTGAGACTTAAACCATGAACAGCAGACAAGCAGATGTTAATAGCATCTTTACTGAAACACTGTGCTGGTCCAGAACTCCTGCTGAAAATGCTACTGGGCCTTATCCTCCCTCCTGTAGGCATCTGTGCTAATGTAGACATTCTGAAAGGATTACAATTTTGCTGCAGACTCATGAAATAGAAAAACCAGAGCTGTGAGGGAGAAAGACCTTTACCAAACATCTCTCCAAAAAGCTTATTTAACAGTCAGATGGGAAAAGGCTAGTCTATCTTTTCCTTCTTGCTTCCAAGCCTTTTGAATACCCTGTGATTTACATTGCATTTAAACCTTCAGCACTGTTCACCCTCTTGGCAATTCCCTCCCTTTTATTCCATTCCCAATCCAAATGTCTTTGATTAAAGTAAAACCAGTATATCAGAAACCTACTGAAGCAGCTGACTCTAAATATCTACAAGAGCAAAAAATATAAAAAAAAAACCAAACAAAAACCCAAACAAACAAACAAAACAAAACAAAACAAAAACCAAAAACAAACAAAAAATACCAAAAAAACCCCACTGGTTTAAAGCACCTACAATTAACAGAACTAAAGCTAAAGAAAAAGAAAAAAAGAGAAGAATGAAGTACTGATGGGAGAAAGCATCCATAAAAATAAAGAAAAAGGCCAACTGAAACTTTTAATAATTTCTATGGGATTTCTAATTCTTGTGTATTGGATAAGGTGGTAAGAGTTGAAGAAAATTAGGACTTGCACCAAAATACCATTAAAATTAACTGTTATAGCTTAGGAAGCAGATGAAGTAGAAAAGCAAATACAGAACATCTCTGTGGTACTGAATCAACCTCCTGGTCAAGGAACATGGAACAGACATGAATGCATGTCATGATTTTCTATGCCTTGGACTGGAAGTAAAATATCTTCTTTTAAAAATAAAATACTATGTGGTTTTTTTTTCCTTTGAGGGAGAATGACTTTCTAATGTGAAAAAAAATGCAGGTGCAACAAATGGCTCCTAAATGTGCCAAAATGAGGTCTCCAATTGGTAAATGGGTAACAGTTTTTCTTGTCTTATTTTACCCCTTTGCTGGAGCTTCTGAACATTATTCAAAAATAAATACATTTTAATTGTATGGTTGAATTTAGATGGAAAGTGCTATTGCATCTCCTTTTTTTTTTTTTTTTCTTTTGCTCTTCCTTGCTCCTAATTGCTTCAAATGATTTTGAGCTGCAAGGCTTTTACATTAATGGCTGCTCCCATTCAGCTGAATTCAAAATCCTCTTTACTATGAACACTGAAGGACAATACATGCAACACTAAAACCATCTAGATGGTTTATTTTATTCAAGCACCAGTTACATTAACATGTGAAAGACATTACTTCATGTGTTTAAACACTTAAGAAAAGAAAGAGGGATGGGGTAATGCAGGAAGATCTGACTGGAAAGAAAGATGCCCACTGCTTTGTGTGAAAGCATTATGTCAACCAAAGAGACATCAGACAGGTGAATGTAAAATCTATGCATCCTTTTTACTGGCTTCTAAGCATCACAAAGCACCTCTTTGCAACCTTTCATGACATATTAAGAGCTCTTTTGATGCTTTAGTGTTTTGCATCACATCCTGAGGTGACCTATACTGTTATGATATTATGATCATTACGACTTTTAATGCTAATAATGGGATTTATGCCATTCTTACACGGAGGCCACAGGAGGAGAGGTCTCTTCCTCAGAGCAAACAACTGCACCTAGAGGAGTGAACAGAATACTAAAGCATGCTGTACCTTGTGCTGTT
Organism: Vidua macroura; assembly: GCF_024509145.1. Lineage (NCBI taxonomy): Eukaryota > Metazoa > Chordata > Aves > Passeriformes > Viduidae > Vidua > Vidua macroura. The sequence continues at coordinate 64,508,477 of NC_071572.1, read as the reverse complement.
TTGTCCCACTGGAGTTAATTTAGTTGGATACTGGGACTGACAACGTTAGTACACAGCCTGGCAGGTGATGATGGGGCCCATCTGTGGCTGGAAAATGGGACTGCTCAGATCAGGAAGGCTGCTGGCCTGATGTCTGGTGGAGGTTCAAAGCCTAAATTTGTTCTTGAGGCAACACTTCTATCCTTGAGGTAGTGGGGAATTTAATATGACTCTAATTTGGAGAAAAAGCATCAGGGTTACGAAAGTGACACATGCTGTTTTACACAGAGGTGCACAAAAAACCATCTTCAAAAACTTAATACACCAAGAGATTTTTTTTTTTCCTTTTAGTGCTTACCCAAGAGTATAAAACCAAATATGACAAAATAAAAATGGAAAAAAAAAGGCCAGATGAGGAATAGGCATAATCCCTCTTTTTTCTCCCATATCTACAGAAAGGCCTCTGCAGGATGGAATGCACTGGATGTACCTTGTGACTTGAACCATAAATATCCAACAAATATGAACTTAAACATAAAAGGAGGTATTCCATATGAAGCAAAGTGACCTTTCTCTCCCTCTGTCCTTTATAATTTGAAGAAGACATAATTTCCTTTGGAATATTGTCTACCTGACCCTAGTGCTCCAACCAGTAACAGAAATTGGTCTGCTGCTGTTGCACAGAGCTCTTCTGAGGTTGCCTTGATGAGTCTTCAAGCCTGAGAATGAGATGGTTAAACTTCTTTGGCTTTCCAAGTGCTTGTCTCTCCTGCTGCAGACTAGCTGACCACTTTTCAAAGGTGAGCCCAGGAAGACAGAGCATGTGGGAGGGAAGGAGTGGGGGATTGGTCTTTAAGCATTCCCACAAGTTGCTTCTTTTCAAAGGCTTTCTTGTTGAGCATGGAACACAACAAACTCCCCCACAAATGCTCACAGAGCCACTTTATTTCAGCTTTCATTTCATTTGTTTGTTTCTTCAAAAAGACTGACATTATTATGGGGAGAGAACACAGAGAGAACAAGTGAAATTTAAACATCCTACTCTGAAACATTCTGGTTACGGCAGAGAGCATCTGTGCCACTGTATTTTAAATAGGCTTTTGGAAGTGAAGTAGCTTTGACAAAATGTTAATTTAGTCCTTTTGACTCCCTCAGTTCAAAGTGAATCTATCTGGAAATTCTCAGAGGAAACAAAGTTTTGCTGAAAAATGCCAAATTCTTGACCCTGACCTATTTTGTTTGCAACAACAGGGGTGATAAAAACTTATTCCAGAGGAAAGTAGTGTTTCTAGGATGTCAAATAGATTCATCCCTGCTTCTGAGTCACTGGGAACCCTGCCTGTCAATTTCTGTCATCACCTGAAGAATAAGGTCGCTCTCAGTCTGCCTTGTTTTTAATTGGCCTTCAACTGGCAAGAACTGTCTGAAAAACAAACAAACAAGCAAACAAAACAAGCAAACAAAACCAAAAAAGTAAATTAAGCCAACCTCAACCAACCAACTAACCAAAAATAAAACCCCTCACTAGCAAAGTAGAAAAACAATCCCTCCCAAATATAGGGAAAGAAAAACCTCCTTTTTCTGAGGTGACCTTGATTTCTTTCTCTCTCAGTAAAGAAAATATGACTGCACTGTCAATACTGGATGCTACTGATCTGAGATCCCTTGGGCTTTATCTACACAAGGGATTTACACACATTTTCCCACTGAGAAGGAAGCAGAAACAATAGAGATTGCAGTGAATAAGTTCTGGAGGCACGACCTATATTTTGTCTTTCCAAATGACTTCTCAGCTTTTCAGGTGTTAGAATACATTTCTTGGGAAAGAGAATGGAGGAAAAATCACTGATATTTCTACCTCCACTAAATCCAGGCCAATGTTTCACTTGGGAAAAATTGGTGGAAACATGCTGAAAGCAATGAATTAATATTTTTTCACAACCAACCTGAGGATCTGTATTTTCATACATGAACACAAACCCACAGAGGGAGTAGAACCAGGCAACAGCTGACACTAGATGGATTTTTTTCATTTCCTGAGTATGGCAGTATGTTACACATCCCAGGAATAGATTTGCCATTGGCCTAACACTTCCCTACATACACAATATTTCAGAGGATGCTGCTGAAGTCTTTGTCTTTACTAATTTAAATATTTGCCCATTTCACAAATCCCAACTCAGTTTCTCCTACTTCATTGCCTCACCACTCTATGGCACACAGTGGTTTACTGAATATGAAAAATACCAATCCTGCAAACTAGCAGATGCAGAAAAGAGCTATGTTAAATTATTTTTTCTTAAAGTTGAGTTAATCCAGCCACTAACATTCATTGACTCAAATTTTTACAGCCTTGCAATGGCATCTATCCTCTGGCTAGTTTCCACTGTTTATCTGTAGAGTGTAAGTACTTGTGCTACTCTGACGATTTCTGAGCAATCCTTGCTCTTGGACGCTGCACTGTTACGACACACTGCAAAAGTAACAGTGAAATTAGCAGTCATAATTCTATGAAATCTGAAAGCTTCCTCACATGAGTTGCTCAAAGGAAAGACTTCTCTTTTCTGCTTGTAATGACATGAATGAGAAAAAGAACAAAATTGGCCTCAACTACTCAGTGCCTGATTAACAAAATACATGCTTGAAGGCTAGTATTCAATTTAAAGGTATACATTAGAAGCACATATTACAGCTGATTCTGTGCACTTTTAAATGGCTTAACTACCAGGTTTCCAGAGAGGAGGTGGAACTCTTGCTGAGGTGTTCACTCAGTACAGAACAAGATGTTACAACAGACTGTCAATTATCCCAAATGAACTGGAGTTGTACAGTACCCTTTTTTCTCAATGTTGTTTTCTAATCAAAAACATTCTCCTTGTTCTTATATCCATCCCACTGAATACTAATGCAAGCAAACTTACACCAGAAGATTTCATAATGTGTCACAAAACCTCAAACAAATTAAAAAAAATGGCAAAGCATTGCTCATTTCTGACACTTATCAAAACTTCTGTTCCAAAACTGTGCAATAATACTCTTTTAAGAAAAAAAAATTATTGACTTTGATGTCTATCATAATTCAGCTATCAATATCACAGTTTTGCTTGTTATCTTATTAACCTGGTGTTCCTCATGCTTCTTTTCATAAACACTATAGAAGATTGTTGTTATAACCTTGCTGTTCATTTAATTGCTTTTAAAAATCATGATGATCAGAGCAGTCTAAATAATTTTTGGCAGCAGATTCCAAGCTTTCTAACAGACTGCTTTTCACCTGGTTTCACTTCAGGATTCATAATTTCCCTGTGGCTGGCAACCCCACTGTTGCAGCTGCATTTCTGTCAGGGTCACAAGTGCAGCTGGGGTACAGACATCTTACACAAGGAACTGTGGCAACCTGACCAGATCATTAAATCCAGATTTTTCCTCCTCAAAATCTTGTCTCTCCAGGAAATTCAAACTAGCAGAAGAAGACAGGGACTCTGCATTTTAAGTGACTTGCAAGATGTGTTTATTTTTTCTTAGATTAAGAGATCTCCAATTGTGGAAAGCTACAGAAGTTCCACCAGCCAAGATTTTCAGGATCAGCTGGAAGCAGAAGTGGAAAAATGTAGCATCTTTCATTATTTCCTCAGAACTATGTGTAGACTATGTGATCAAATTTTTTCCATCTACTGAAATCTGGGAACACCAGTAAATCTTGGTTTCAAGTTTTCTGTACATCAAGATCAATATACTTGATATATAAGAAAAAAATTACATGGAAAAAGGCATTTTTAACCTATTTCTAAATTGAACTTAAGCTAATAACACAGTTCATTTAATCTTTAAATTTTATATCTGGAAGCAACACATATGGAATGTTACAGATTAAGAGAAGTTTGTTCAGGTCCACCACAATCCTGGACTCTGGAAAGTCTGAATATTTGCTCTGAAATTCTGTATTATCCTTATGGTATGATCTCTAAACTCTGTGGTATATAGAGATCTGAATTGTAATTAATAAGACAGTATTGTCCACAGCACAGTTAATTACTTTGAAATGTTCCAGATGCAAAAGTAAATCAGAGTTTGTGTTTTTTCTCTGAATATCTAAATAAAATTACTTATATGGGAACATGTAGTTGGCTGTGGATTATAAATCAAATACTGAAATCTACAATTATGCTTCTACAAACAAAGTTTGCTGGTGGATGCAGTAAAGAGATGTAGCTTTCTGAGGTGTGGATGCAAGTTACTTCCCCGCATCAAAATATCAAAGGATAAGGGATATCTGCAACCTCAGTATAAATACATATCTGAATATATGTAACAGACACTGCAGTGGAACTCATCCAAATAACAGCACAAACACTTCTTTGAATGGTAAGGAATCCAAGGTCAAGTACAAATTTCTAAGATGTTCTGTAAGTAAGCAGTCATTTCAAAGGAGGTTGAAGGTGTTCAATAGCCTTGAAAAATCACAGACCAAATTGTGCAGAGCACATAGCAATACAGGTATTGGTATTATTACTCTTTTCCTCAAGAGTTTTGAGAGAGAATCCCCAGTACAGACTGTTTCAGATTCCAGCCAATATTTCAGGCTCCAGCCCAAACATTCATACTAGTTACATAAGTCACTTTCCCAAAAATGCATTACTAGTCAATAATTTTGCACTTACAGATGCACATCTTCTACTCTTTAAAAGCATTGCTAGTGGAATTGAGGGGGCTTCAGGGAGGAAACATAGCTTCCAGTATTTTACACATAGAAATGTTAAATAAACATTAAAGTTTAATGATGAACTTTACCATTCATTTTTTTGCCATCAGTTAAAAACTAACCTGAACACTTCTTCCAATCAAAGAATGTGCCTTCAGAGCTCTTCAATTCACCTGAAGCTTCCTGGTGTGTCAGAACTTGCATCATCTGAACATCTGCAAGTTTTTGCAATGCCATTTCCTTATTTCACAGTCCTCTGTGAGGTGACAGAAGCAATTCCAAAGACTTTATTGCCATTAGAAGTGATGACTGTCAAGGATACAGAACTGATCAAAGTTAGAAAAGAAGGAAGCAGAAGGAACAACCCCCATTAAGACGTTTCCCCCCAAAATGAGCATAAAAGCAGAAAATTCAGGCTTCATATTGGAATCATTCTTTGTCTCCCCTAAATCTTTGGATAAACTAAGCTCTTGCTAATGATCAAATTGAAAATAAGGGGATAGCAGTCTCCAAATCCAAGTGTGCCAGCAATGTGCCAATGGTCAAGGAAAATGAATGCCCACCTACGGTATAGTCTCGCTTTCTCTCCTACTACTTTAGTCTGGTTGTGGCTTGCCACTCATGCCAGTACTTTCCATGCATCTTCATTTAGTGGCATGTTGAATTTTGACTATACTTTCCACAAATGAGATGCCACATATGAACACAGAATTAGGGTTTAAATGGAAATCGTTTTACAGCTCTAATTACATGGCATGTTTGGCACAGCCATCAATAATGAATGCTTGCTTAGTTACTCATAGAATTATTATTCAAGCAAGTGGTTTTCGCTACCTCCAAATAAGTTTTTAAAAATCAAATCCATCTTATGTGGTATTTTTTAACTCAGGAATTAACAGACCAAGCCATCAAATGTTTATATGATGAGGATTTTATCCTATGAAAAGAACAATAATCCAAATAGTTCAATGTATTATTCCATAAAAGTCAGAAAAAAAGTCAGATTAAAAGTTGGGTTAAAAATCACCTTCCTACTTCCAAGTAATAAGAATGCCATCATCTAAAGCTATAGTTTTTTTTCTTGCTCATTTAAAATCAGAAAACATAATTTTATAGATATTTCTAACAAGAATGGTAAGCTAAATAGAATACAAAATATGCTAAGTAGTATAGCATGATAAAAATGTTTTACTGAATTCAAGACATTTTAGGGCATGGATCTTAACCATCTTTTTGTTTTACATATGGACTGAATTCACCTCTTCCACGTGAAGTAATGCAAGTCTTTTTGTGGTGAAAAAGTAGAAACATACTAACCTTGCTATGTAACTTGAACTATATATTTCATTATGTAGATGTCTATTTCCTTACAGGCTTTAAAGTCCCAGCAAGGTTATCAGAGATCTTTAAACACATAAGTCCTTCATTCAACGTTTTAAATTTCTGGCTTATTTCCTGATGCAGGAATTGGCTACAGTAATTCAGGTACAAATGAAACTGCCAAGAGGCAGCTGCACTCCGTATACTCAGCCAAATACATACTCTGACTCCAGCTTTTTACTGTTATGATTTTGTTTCACAACATCAATAAGGCATATCAGCTGTAATGGTCTTTAGGGATTATTACTGATCTTCTTGGGTGGTTATAGCTACTCAGCCTCTGGCTCTGTGACTCCACACAGGCACAGAATTGTGCAGCATTCTTTGTAGGTATTCATTTACATGGATCACACCACACACCGCTGGCAAAGGCAGGCAGCCCACAAAAGCAAGTTTCCTCCTTGTCTCTTAGCCCAAGAAGAGACTGGATGCAGACATCATGCCTTACACCTCCATGAAATCTCTTGTCATCCAGTACTGTCCCATCCCAGTGGGCCATCACAAGAAAGAATCAATTCATAAACTGTTGAAATCAACCTCAAAGGACCTTTTTTTTTTTTGCTTGTGTTTGACTATAGCCCTAGAGGGGAAGATGGAAGGTGACTGACTACTCTTAGAGTTTTCTGAATGTAGATGTTGCAAAAAAAAAGAAAGCAGATGAATTTATTGCATCAATACAATTTAAGTATCTCACACTTTAAACAGATGAGAAGTTGGCTATAGAAATTTTGATACTTTACCTTCCTTTGGACAGGGACTACTGGATCATTCCAAATTGGGCAACTTTAAATCAGAATTGCTGAATGGCAAGCAAAGTCCTTCTTTAAATGAAAGGTATTCAGAAATCATAGGTTTGTTCCAATACATCTCTGTTCTAAACTGCTTGAAGGAGAAAGCAATTTTAAAAGCAGTCTAACCCCTGCTCACAGCAAGATGAAATTATTGCTGTTCCACCACTTTCGCATGTTTTATCAGGTTCATTTACATGACTTCACTTGGCTGAATTGTGTTTAAAGAATCTATTGGGTTTAACTATTTAAATTATTAATAGTTTCCTAGAAGGGTTCTTCCATTGGTTTTCATTCTCAGTACACTGCTGGAAACTTTCTCACATCTGTGTAAACTAAATGTATGTTATCAGAAATTCAGCATTGACCATTTTAGCCTGATCACCTGGAAGTCATGTAGCAACAGAATAAGCTTAAAGGGTTATATGTGTGTCAATGAGATGAGCCTGTGGTTTTAGAAAATGATTGCATGCTCTGATTTATGCCAGCTGCAGAGAAGCCAGGTTAATTTTCTCCCTTTCTCAGCTTGGTTCTGCCCAGGAGAGAGAGTCTCTATCTTGCATTCTATTATCTTCAGATAAATAAGATGAGGTATTCCTCAGGCAGAACAAATAGGAATTAGATCTCTGCAAGATGACATACTGCTGCAGCGAGGTTGAGCCTGAATCCTTTCAAAAATTCCTCATGAAAATTCCCTGTTTACTTCTGAGTCTCTGTCCTACCCCTATGCTTTGTTTTGTCTACAGTCTTCTGGGAATTATTTTGTTGCTATTGTTATGGAAGTATGATAACTGAAGTGAGCATATCTCCCTTTTCCTCGCCCAAAACTGCTGCTGTAAATTTCCAAGATACAAATATGATAGAAATTAACCTGGCAAGAGGTTGTGGCAAGAGAACTGTTTTTATTTTCCATTTTCCCACAGTTTCACAGTGGATTTTCACACAGGCTGGTCAACAGACCAGTATAGGTAGACCTATCTATAGGTAGAAACTACAGATACTATAAATTAGGTAACCTCTAGAATTGGCTTTGGTATGCTTACCACACATAAATAAAATAAAATAAAATAAAATAAAATAAAATAAAATAAAATAAAATAAAATAAAATAAAATAAAATAAAATAAAATAAAATAAAATAAAATAAAATAAAATAAAATAAATAGAATAAAATAGAATAAAAATAAAATGGAGAAAGAGCATTCCTTTGAAAGACATCAGTTCAGCATTAGTGCTATCTGTCTTTAATGTGGTTTGCAGGTAGCTTAGTCAGAAAAAAATGAAAGTATCATGAGCTTCCTTTTCAGAAAAAAAGCTGAAAATCAAATGGGGCAAATCTTTCTGGGAAAAAGGTTGCAAGCTTATGACTGAAAGTACAGAAATCAATCAATCAATCATAGTAACAACAATATTGTAAACTTCAAATTTTTTTAAAGTGGCTTGAAAATATACTGTTTCCTTAGTTCTGTTGTATAAAGCCAATGGAAACAATCTGATGGAACTCACACACTTGTAACTGACAGAACAAAAAGTGGGAAAATGTTGAAACAAATTTTATTCTGATTTTTCTCCTAAATAGAAGGAATTTCAGATCTGACACAATGCCAAAATGTCACTGTACTCTGACCCTCAGGGCAGATACAGCCCAGGGAGTTTTTCTGTGAAAGAGTCCAAGATACATCAGCCCAGGTGATACCCCAAAGGCCTAAGAGGGAAAATTCATACACATGCTATGGATCTTTCCAGTCTTGAGAGGGAAGCTGAAATTCTGAAACAGCTCAGAGAAAGGCTCGTTCAACTTCCTCTATGCCATTGATATGACATCCCCATCAACACATGACGCTGAGGCAGGACAAGGTCTGTGCTCAGGACCAAGGCACTGAGTTGTAGCTCTCCAGTCACTCAGATCTCATTGCCCCAAGGCAGTATGCTGACAAAAGAGGGCAAAGGAACCTAGACTCTGGTCCTGAACCTGCTCTGTTAGAAATTTTACTGTTGCCCTCCTTCCTTCTTACACCAACCAGGTATCTCCAGATTTTATTATTCCAGAGTCACACTTCATAACAATCAGCAGTAGAAAAATTGATAATTGCATTTTAAGCAAACTTATCTTTAAGAGAAGTCGATTTTTTAAAAGTGAAATCTAACACTTTTGATTAAACTGTTCTTATCTCAGCATACAAATAGTCTTTTAGAACTATTGGTTCAGATTCTTTTGTTAAAAAATACAGATCCAGTATAGTAAGGGGAAAAAAAGCATGTATCTCAGCAACAAATTTGGAGGGGGTTGCAATTATGACTACAGAAATTCAATTTTGTTTACTTCTATAATATAAGAATGCATTAGGCAGTGGGAACAATCAGACTTTGGTATGGCAGTATGCTCTCCAAAAAAATGTTAAAGACAGAAGCACACAAAATAGGTGAATTTTCTTGTGGCCTATTCTTGCCTTAGAGAAGTACAAGGGACAACATAAGCCTCATATTCTAATTTGACATTAGCATATCTGACCGGGCAGATTATACCAAGGGAATGGATGAATAACAGACATCTTCACCATCCTAAATCTGTACTTGTGCTAGAGCTTGACTTACAGTGAGCTTTTATGTTCAGGACACATAAAAAAACCAAATACAGAACCCAGAAAACAATAGCATTGCAGTAATCCTACCCAGCTGTCTTCATTTTCTCTAGCTTTAGCTTCTATCAGAGCCTCTTTAGGTGCTCTGCTGTGCTTATTTTTGTTAAGAACTTGTTTCAGAGTTGGGATTCCAGAAAATGAGAAAGATTATTCTTACATAGGTTTTACAGTGCTGCTGGGTGAAAGCTCTGACAGGAATGACTCTGTCCCTGAAGGACCCAATTCCAATCAGGCAGAGCTCCAAGGCAGCAGGAGACCTAACAAAATGAAGGCACACCATAGTTGTGCAAGAGGGCTTTGTTCCTGAAAAGGTAAAGCTGTGACGATGCCCAGATTGCTCTAGGATAGCAGCCAGAGACTGCACCAGTAGAAACGCCTGCAGGCTCGTATAAGAATATTGAAATGGGAGGGGAAATAATAGATGTAGATGTGACTGGGGGTGTCTCTACTACCCGGCATCTCTCTCTGCCTCAGGAGACCCTTTTCACATGTGGGTGCTTAGAGGCAATTAGCAGCCATCAGTTAGCAGGTGGCAGAGGTGAGGGGCTTGGGAAGAGGCAGATCCCAACGCTGGCAGATGTAGCTGCTGGAGCTGCAGGGACATTCTAAGACTCTTTTGACACTTTGTCCCTACTGCTGCCATGATCACCTGCTTGCTGCAATCTCCTCAGCAGGCCACCTCTTTTGGACCAGACTGAGCCTTGTTCTCATTCAGCTACTTCTCTTCCTGTTTTTTACAAATGCTCTTTCCTTGGTGAGCAGCTACTTCAGCTGTTCCCTGGCTCCCTCCTCTCCTTCCTTTGCCTTCTCATCCTTCCCTATGAAGTCTTTGTATGTCATTCCACAAGGCAAGCATTATCCTCTTCTCTAAATTGCTTCTCTTTAACCTTTAGCTGCTCCAAGGCATAGCATTTTTTCCAGGTTTCTAAGGTACCAAGGTGGACAATGGCCCCCTGAAATCCCACTGACCTCCCGGGTTTACAGCACATCTGTCTTTGGTGATTTTACATCTTTTTTTTTTCAGTATTTTTAGTATTGTGAAATATTAAACTGCTGCCACCCACCACCACTGCTCAGCCTGTTATTAATGTGCATTAGGAGACCACATAAAGAACACTAACAAGACTTTGCAAGTAAATGCAGGGGGGAGGGGGGAAAGCTACTTAGTTTTGTGGAAAACATATTTCTGGCTATTTTACTAAACAGGCAAAAGCCTACTTTCTTCTTCACACACTAAGCTGCCCAAATGCTACAGAACACATATACAGCAGTTTCACATGCTGTTTTTAAGTGTTATAAATAGTTCTCTTAAAATACAAATTGATGCAACTAAATGGTATGACCTAATAAGAAAATGGAGAAAGATCAAAAGTAACATGCAACATGCAGAGGTATATAATCACACACTTTTGTGTCATGTAAAATCATTCTAAATATAACTCTGTGATGATGTTAAGAGAGGTACTGACAAGAGATGCAGGACACGGAATGTGTAGATCACAGGAAGAAGTTCACATCTTCTCTGCCAGAAATGCTGGGACAGTGAAGTGGGAGGTAGTGTATGCACATATACAACTAGGCAGGAGAAAAACTGCAACACCACCAGGATGTACAGTGAACTCTCTTTAAGGTTTTGAAGGCATCAGCACAAATTCACTGTCAATCTGCCTCCATGCAGCCTGTCAGTGTACAGAATCAGGGCCAGATACAAGACGGACAGTAGTCTGAAAGCTTTGGTGCAAACATAACACATTCAGGCATCTTTTAATCCAAATGCCCACCAGCCAGAAACCCTTTGGTGTCCACTGGTACCTGTTATTAAGCCTTTTCTTACCTTGAAGTGGCCAATCCCTCATCCACTAACAAAAGCAGTACCTCATAACTACTTAGCCTACTGTGCTGTCCCTCCAAGACAGGTTTTTAGGGACAGAAGACTTAAGACCTTCCTCAACTCTGCTTCTGGCATCTCATCCAAGTACTCATTGATTCATGTGATGTCTTTCCACTCATCATCTTTCATGTTGGTAAGAGGGAATTCTAATCTGTCCCTCCATATCTGATACCTCTCTTGGCCCATCTGTCACCAAAGCCCACTGTGACTGGGGGTCCAAAATTCCATTTTGCTTCTTCCTGTATGACTTTTGCCACAAAATTCTCTGTTTATTCTTGGCTAGCAAAGGTGCTTTCTCTGTTCAGCTGCAGGCTGCCTCAGCATCCAGAAGCCACTGGGAGCCTCATGCCCTCTCCCAGTGTTTTTTCATAGTGAACACACAAGTGTTTCCTTTCCTCCTCTTACTCACATACTCTGCCATTGTCAGTCCCAAGTTCGCTCCTAGGAACATGGAGGCTTCAAATCTGACAAGCAGAGTTGAAACCAGACTAAAGTGCCTGGGTTTTCAGCCTTTTACTTGCTAATTTTCAGTTTGTATAAAAAAACATAATACCTTCAGGTTAGACAAATGTTCTGCAAATGAACATGAGTACTGCAAGCTTTTCTTAAGGGCTTTTAGCTAGGCCACACCATGGCTTATTTTCTGTAGGTATCTCATTTTCTTCTCATTTTGTAACACTTGTGAATAAGTGCATTTCATTTTCTGAAGTCATACCAGAGACTTGGACCTGGGTGAGTTTTATCTCTTTGGGGAATATTTGGCTTTTATGTAAATGTTCAGATGATAAACAAAGGCTTAGGAATTATCATTTGTGCATGTAAGTGATGACATTGCTTCCCAGTTACACTACACAGTGACTTCGTAATGAATGTTTAATTTTCTAGAGCATCGGCAAATGTTTTTAGTTGGTTTTCCGTAGCTATTTCAGCTGAGTTTTGATATTTTTCTTTATCTGTCCTATTTACTAATACTTCTGGTTTGCCCAGTGGCATCTATTGGAAAGATTAAAAAGTTAGGATCCAACCACATATTAGTCTGTGAATGAAATGCTTTCCTTGAGCAGGAAATGTTTTGAATTCAGTAAAATTTCTAATCATCATCTGGCACAAGAAGCAGCAGTCAACACAATCTAATTGTGTGCTGAGAATTGTTTGCAGGAAAGTTATAAATACTAGTAAAGATTAAGCTTAACAATAAAAATTATATGACATTAAAAAAATAATGGTCTGCTACCTTTAAAGGCTAAGGCAGTAATTTTGTAAAAAATAAACATAAATGTCATCAAGAACATTCTGAAAATACTAGTAATAAACACATAAGTAAATAACGAAAAATCAGAATAAACTGAGAACTGTTACAGAAGAGACGCTAGATGCACTGAGGGCATTTTCAGTGGATTTCAAATTCTTATTGTACCAGTTATTAATTTAAATCCTGTCCAAACCATGAATGACTGAACCTAGAAAATTATCTATAGCAATCAGTTAATACCAGTAAATTTCTCTGCTTTGAACTGTCCATAAATCATTGTTTACAGTATATGAATCAGCATTTAGTCATTTAGAAATACATGTTTTATGCATTGTATGAACCTATGGAATGCTTGCAAATTATTTGCTGTTCATAACTTGTTGTTTGTGCAGTGAATTTCATCATAGTCATGTATTACAAAGTACAGCAGTATTTTCACAAGTTTTGTCATCCATTCTGTGTGATTTAAAATAAACTTCTATATGCCAGTTGGGGAAAAAAAATAGAAAATTTCATCCTGAAAGTTGATTGCAGCTGCTGTCAGAATACTATTCCATCCAGAGATGAGCACATGCCTGGATAAAGATAATTCTTGTAATAAATGCTAGTCTTTCATAACATGGAAAGAAATCCTATACCTACAATTGCACCAAGATTGTAAAGCAACTATTGTTAATGCCACATAACATATAATTGAAAACCAGTAAAAATCTAGATATATTTACAGGGATTTTCCTGGAGAAGTAGGTGCTAAAGATAGGGATTTGCGCACTGTAGGCTTAAAAGCAGAATAGTCATGAGGAACCTATCGTGAGACATGAGACATAGCTTCTCAGAAAGTGTGGAAGATGGATAATTACAGATCTCCAAATGAAAAGCTGCCTGGGCTACTGCCAATGAGTTCAGGGGAACCTGTGTATTTGCAAATAATTGGACTACTCCCTGAAAAGCTCTTTTGTCTAAACAGTACCCAAAACATCCACTTTACATCTTCATAATATCTGTCCTTCATTGAAACTAACATTTCCATAACTAACCAGCTGGTCACCCAGTTCATGGAAGGAAACCCCTGTTAGAAGAAAGGGCAGCTGCAAAGCCTGTGAACTGTCTCAAAGACCATCCTGAACAGTGGGACGGTCTAGTCTGTAAATAAGTTTTATAGTTCTGTTCTCGGATTATTTTCTTTCATTTTGATTTTTTTTTTCCTGGTAACTCTAAAGTGTAAAATACATATATGTTAAAAAAAAATAGAGAGAAGTAGTTGGAACAGGACTCAACAAATATTCATGGAAAAATTCCTTGATACGAATGTGTCCAAGGCATCATCTTATCTATGAATGTGCTGCTAAATCAATTCTGTGAAGGTGTGATCAGCAGAGGCCAAAGAGATAGCAGAAACCTTCTAAGACAATTTCAAGTTCCTATCTGAAGGGACTGCGGGTTGAATAGATTTTTCCATTAGTTGCCTGCTTACCATCATCATGGTTTAAACCCAGCCAGCAACTAATACCACCAGCTGCTCACTTGCTCCTCTAGTGGGATGGGGGAAAACATTGGAAGAGTAAAAGAAAATTTGTGAGTTGAGATAAAGACAGTTTAACAGGTAAAGCAAAACTGGTGCACAAGCAAAGCAAAATGAAGAATTCCTTCATCACTTCTCATGGGCTGGCAGGTGTTCAGTTATTCCCAGAAGAGTGGGGCTCCATCACAAGTAACAGGCACATGGGAAAATGACTATCATCACTACAAATGTCTCCCCTTCTTCCCTACACTTTACATACTGAGCATGATGCCAGACAGTGTGGGATATCCCACTGGTCAGTTGTGGTCAGCTATCCCATCTGTGTCCCCTCAGAACTCCCAGAGCACCCTCAGCCTACTCACTGCTGGGGTAAGGAGCAGAAAAGGTCTTGACGTTGTGCAAGCCCTGCTCAGCAGTACAACATCCCTGTTTTAATAACACTGTTTCCAGCACAAATCCAAAACACTGTCCCATACTAGCTACTATGAGGAAAGTTAACGCAATCAAAACCAGGCCAGGTATAGAAGAAGTTGCCTCACTGAAATTAATAAATATGTTAATATCAGCTAAATCAGAAATTCACTCCAATTACTTAACAGCCTATGTGAATATTTTTGTCTTGGTCCAGCTCCCAGAGTGTGGATGATAGCAGTGTTGTAAGAAACCAGCTTGAAATTTAAGTTTCTTTGGTTTTTGTCACAAATTCACAAATCAGCTTATTTTCCCAGAGAACAGGACAAGTGCAAAGCAAAAATAGACTCCTTTGCTGAGAAAGCACAGCTTAACTATTAAAAATGTAGTGATGTAACAGCAAAAAGAAAAAGCCCCAACCCAACCCTAATCTTAAAGCCCACATACCAAAATATGTAAATTTTGCAAAGCATTGTGTTGGATGAAATCACAATTAAAACGTGACCCATCATAACAATTTCCAGGAATTATTGAAAGAATTCCAGTGGATATAACTGGATTTGGATTCTACATTAGGCTTACAGTAACCGTGGGACATTAATTTTGACAAAGATGCAGTTCCTCCTGTCACAATTGAGATGCATTATTTGAGCAGTTTGTGAAAGCTGAACATTTGTTATTTGAATGGCATTAATTTTATCAGAAAAGGCAGATATTTTCTTCAAAGTCAAAATGGCCCCTGCTGTGCATTCAGATCTTTAAAAGAAAAACCTTCTAGAACTGAGCTTAAAAGGAAAAATGCAAAGAGTGTACACACAGGTCCTTGAAATACACCTCAATACACCGCTCTTCCCCATGCTATCACAAAATCCTTTTGATAGGTAATTATAAGGGATAGGTAATCTTAGTGACATGCTTAGGAGGGAAAATGTAAGTTGGCTGCCTGGAATATGAAAGAATGCCACAAATTAGATCTAGTCAAGTAGTACAAAAAGTCATTCATTAACACAGACACAAAAAGAAAGTACCAAGTTAGTGCTATCATTATTCAAGGAGGTCAAAATTAGTCCTTCATGTACATTCAGTTCATCAGCAATTTATTTGCAAGAACATCCAAGAATCCTAAAAAAACCCCAGAATTTTAGCACCAGTAATTATCTTGAAAAACTTCATGAAATGTGCATTTTTATTCAACCCTCAGCCTTTCCTATTTTAAATTCTTCCAATAAGGAAGTATTTTGTGCCAGCTACTGAACAGTCCCACAGGGTCAGTGATGACCAAAGGCTAGTCAGGGATGTAGAATAAAGAACTGATTCTTGCCCACTACTATCTATCTTTGCCTCAATGGTCACTACACACCATCTGTAATACAAACAAGTAACTTGCATACAGCAAATGAAAGGAAGTTTGTTTGAACAGAATTCTTAGACAGTATTTGTTTGACTAGGAGATGAGAATTATTATGCTGGATGAAAATATTTATTAATCTAATTGATAACTCAGTTCCACAAGGCATCAAAATGATTCTCAGTAACAGAGAAAAGCTTACTGCAGCCAAAGTTCTGCAGCTTACTGGAGAGCTTGTGTGCTGGTGGGCATTTTTCCACCTTGAAACCTTTTTTTCCTGCCTAAAACAAACCTGGAAGCTGTCATGATCCTTAGCAGGTCTTTTGTATTTAAAGACATATACTAAATAAAGGCAAATGGATTTTGAAAATGGCAAATAAATGCATAAAACACTATCATTTTTTTTAACAACAGGGAAAGACCAACAGATTCAAATGTAAATTGATGAGACAAAATTAGCTACAATGAGAATATATAAATTGTAGTATATGGGTCTGCTGAAATGACTGTGGCCTACTCATCAGCAAGGAGTAACTCAGGAACAGAGAGATTTCAGACAACAAGGATTGAGAAACATGGATTGACAGAAAAAAAATCTGTTGAAATCAAACTGATTTTCAATTAAAAAAAGAAGGAAAGTATTAGAGTAGGAGACAAAAGGGGAAGTTATGTATTCATTACATGTGGTATGAGTCAATACTGTTAATTTGCTTACTATCTGGCTTAGAGGAAAGGCAGAATTACCAGACTATAATCTTCTTTTATAAAACATGATAATGGGTGGTAGGAGTCAGTCCTACTAATATCCAGCTTGCAGTAGACCTCCAGACCCAGAACAGGGAATACATTGAGCTGGACCACTGCGCTTCAGTGCTTAGATTCCAAGAAAGCCACCAAAGCCTTCCACATGGATCATCTCTCTCACCCACTGAATGGGGCTGGGGGTGGATCATGTGGATCAAATAAATATTCATGGTCTATAGGCAAGTAAGTAGAACAGAGATGTTCTGGGTTCTGGTTTTCCTGTGTTATCTTCACCTTTGTGAAAATGGGACTCCTCTAAGACTTTGGATATCCTTAGGGTAATACGATCAGGAAACTCATGAGGCTAAAGAGTCACATCAGCCAAGAGTGATGCCAAAGATGGTCTTGCGGTCAGTAAAGAGAAGGATAAGGTGTGCTAGCTAGCAAGTGTACTCATTAATACTGTTCCTCAAAATTCTGATTGAGCAAGCTATTTTCTGGCAAGAGCATGGGTATAGACACAATTTACATCAGGGCAGCCCCATCACTGTGACTCTATCCAGTAGCGTGGCCATTCATAATGGGACACAGATATCAAGGAGGTGAATCTGAGTCACCTTTGTGAGGAAACTGGGGAACCAGTGGAGAGCTGTGCAAATGAT
The DNA here is from genome assembly GCF_024509145.1 of Vidua macroura. NCBI lineage: Eukaryota > Metazoa > Chordata > Aves > Passeriformes > Viduidae > Vidua > Vidua macroura. The sequence goes on along the minus strand of NC_071572.1, from coordinate 64,491,157 downwards.
GTGAGCTTCTGGGAGAGTAAAACATTCCTATACCTTCTGAATATGAAAATATTCTGAAAAACCTGTGCAAGACAAGTACTGAAGGAATGAGGAAAAACCCAAAAAAGCAACAAGCCACATCTCAAGTTTTCCAGTAGGTTTTTCAGCAGGAGGAGGTTATTGGATTGGCTATTAGCATGGGGCCCATTTCTTCCAGAATTTATTTGCTAGGATGCATATTGAGGTCTCATTATTCCACCTTGGTATATTTTTGAGCTGTGGGTGTTCTGCATGATTAATAAAGACAAATATCATATTTTACAAGGTTTATTCCACTCTAGGCAATTGGATTTAGTCCATAACAGAGAAAATCAAATACAGGATTAGGAAATGCCATTTTTTTCTCAAATACAAGCTTGTCAACCTATGGAATTTGTGTAAAAATATATTTAAATGGAAATTTGTAGGATGTTTGAACACAGAATGGTATTTTTCTTTTTTTTTTATTAAATGTATTACTTATCAGAGCGAGTAGCTAATAAAGTTGGTAGAAGACATGGAGTGCACAAGTCATTGAACTGTGTAATAAAGACGCCTTGGTCACTACCACACCTTTATAAGTGTTACTTTATTTTGGGTCATTAAGGGCACTCAGAATTTCACCTCTCAATTGCTGGACTCTGACTTGGGATGTTCTTGAGGGGCAATGACAGGGATGGGGCCTCTCAGAATAATGACAGATGATTTTCATACAACTGGCATTGCTTATGGTTGAAGTTAGATTTTCCCTAAAACTGTAAATATATGCAGATTTAGAAAATAACATCATAAATTTGTGCAGGACCTTGGTGTTTATAGTCTGCAAATGGACAGATTTTGAAATTTGTCTTACCAAGACATCAATGAACATGAAAAACATTTAAAATTGTAAGCACACAATTTATGTTAAATTGTATTTGTTGCCTAAGACTGTTTCAGGTCATACCCAAATTTGCTATAGCCTTTTGGCCTGCAGCACACACAGTCCTGACAAAGATTTAGATAAAATTTAGATATTCTTTTCTGCTAATATCTCCCAAGCTTCACAGACCATTTCTTGGACTGGCATCTGATGAAAGGCGGATGTGACAGAGCCACATATTTTTATATCCCACTGTGTGCTGTGGCCTAGCATTCCAGAAGGATGTGTTGTACATCCATTCCTCCCCTTCTGTGCAAACACATTACAAAATATCAGTTGGTATGAAAATCTTTATAGTACCTGTTGTTGGGTAGAAATGCTTTTTTTTTTTGCTTCTTGTTGAAATGGTTTACCTATGCAAAAAATATATTTTTATAATTTATGGGGCTGAATATAGTTACTTGTCTTTAAAGAGTTATAGTCTTTTGTTATAGTCAACTAGTAAAAGACAACCACTGTAACAAGAAGCCAGTTTTGTACATTGCTCCTGCAGTCATTCACCATTTTGTTCTGCACAGTGGCACAGTTTTCATACCAGTCACGGGTAGATTCTACTCTTTATCCAGAGTTTGATAACACCTTGTGAAGCACAGACTCTCCAAAGAGGAGATGAGGACTAAGTTTAAATTGGAACAAGATCAAGAGGAAGAGAAGCAAGTTTAACCCTCCAGATCCTGTTCAGGTTTGCTCACAAAAAGGCTGTGGAATAAAAGGGATTGGAAAGAGATGTGGGCAGCACCATCTGTTCCTGTTTTTTAAATTAAAAAGGAAGATTCCTTGCTGTAGGGGCCAAGAAAAGGGTTTGAGGGTCTACTTTACAGAGAGGGTTTAATTTTGTCACTCTTAGTGGAGAAGGGATCCCATTTGGCTCTGCACAATTCAAACCCCAGCCCTGTGCCGTAATTTCCCATCAGTCCAGCCCAAGTGGCTCCCTGGCTGAAGGTGCTGAATTCAGCTTGGCGGTAGCCGTGTCCCCCCCATGAGACATGTACTTATCCCAACACAAAAGAACCCTGTGCTACAGAAGACCTGCAGTGCCTCGGACAGTTCTGCTTTGTTTGCTGCAATGCCCAGGATGGCCATGCCCTCTGCACCTTCTGGGATGCCACTCAAACCTTTTGAGAGTGGTTTTGGGAGCCACTGACTGCTGTCATTGCTGCCGAGGAGCTGCTGCACAGCACACAGCAGCCAGTGAACAAGGCTGAGCTGTAATTACACACAGCCCCTGCTGGAGCTCTATGGGGAGCCTGGCTGTCCCTCACCCAGCCACGGCAGGAGGGAGCACCCACCTATCCTCACTGACGTGACACTCTCAGACCTGTCCATCCACTCAGCTGGTTGTAGGCCCAAGTCTAGATCAGGCAATCAGAAACGGTTTGTTTTTCAGATATTTCCCTGTTGATGTAAACATCTGCTGCCCTCAGCTTTGACAGTAGAAAAGCAGCTCTTACCCACCCAACCAGGTAAATTGTCAACACTTCAGCTGCCCGTGCCTCTATCAGTTGCAAAATAATGGCAAGAGCTGCAGCAAAATGTTTTACTATCATATGCCAACTACTGCTCTGCTGTACTGCTCCCATGTTTCCCTCTGCCCACTTCAAGAGGCTGAAAAGGTAAAGAGAACAGTCTGCTCCCAATGACAGTAGTGATAACAATCATTATTACACCCACATTCACAAAAAAAAATGAAGGTTTTCATAGAAAGCTGCTGCCTGCCATGTAAATTAGTTATTCACTATTCGCCAGTCTTGTTAGTTAACAAATGCTCAGTGTTTCATTAGTTCCCTTGACAGCTGCTCCAGGGAAAAAATTTCCTTTGAGACTGACACAATGAAGCTGGCGTTTCTGCTCATTCTGCATATGCTACCAAAAGGCTTAACCCCTGCCCAAATTCCTGCCAGAATAAGAAAGAAAGTCCTGGCTTTTGTCAGAAGAGAGTAAAATACTACAAAAAGAGGGTCAGGAATGGTTAACTTCTATAGTTAGCACCCCATAGTTATCAGCAGTAGGCATGGTCTCTATAAGTTAGAGCACATTTTACTGTATATCAAGGTATCATTGTAAATTTTATTTAAATTTCCACTAATAAAAGAAAAAAGCAAGCTTCCAAGAGGGAAGAGAGGGAGCTTGACTTTCACACATGACACTGCATCACACTTTTAAAAACAAGACAATCTGCTTCCTCTCCTGATAAGCAGCAAAAAAACATAGGCTAGTTCAAACTACTTGCATAATCTGATATTAACTCTTAGAGTTCCCTGATTCAGATGCAATATTCTCTCTTACAAATGCATCATTTTCCCCCACATTTTTAATTTTTTACCTCTAGGACTCAAAGAAATGCATCAATTATTATTGATCTATTATTTTCTTTTCACTATATTTCCCCCTTCAATAGCATTGTTTTTATTTTCTTTATGATTTATCAGTAAAAAAAGCCTTTAACTGTATTAAAACCTTAAAAAATTGGCTTTTTTACAATAACACTTCCCTTTATTTATCTGAAACAATATTTTACCTTCAGTAAAATATCATTGGTAGAAATATAGCTATGATGCACATTCTTCTGAGCTGAAGTAATAATGACAAACTTCCTATATATATATAGGAATATATATATATTCATATACAATACTATATATACTATACTATATATATCCATATATAGTATAGTATATATAGTATATACACATATACTATATGTATCCATATACCCTTAACCTGCAGATCAGCAGCCCTGCAATTTATTGCTGAGAAGTAAACAAAATTATGAAGGTAGGTTTAGAAAACACATTTTTATATTAAAAACTATCCTTCTCTTTCATGTTACAATCCCTTGTTTTAAAGAACCATCTTCTATATTTGACCTCTTTCAAGGATATAGCGTGAGAAAGAGAAGTTATGTGTTTACTGAGAGTAAAGCAATTATATATATGTTGTATACTCTTACCTAAAAGTCTGATATAAGTCCTTCTGGAGGCAGCATGAGACTTTCAGTTGACTTGATGGCAACAGTATTAGTGGTAACTAAAAACCTCAGCCTTTAGTCACCACTGATTTCATTACTAGGGCTGAAGTTCCATGTATTTTTTTTTTACTATATGGGACAATAAATGCTTCAACCAGTCGATTTTCTCTATATTAAGCTATGACTAAATTCCCCAGCTTAAAAATTGATCTTCTCTCAGCAGAATGAGGGTAGATGCCAATGCTCATTTACATGGCAGTCATGAGATCAATTTGACTTAGCTAAATTTTTCTGAAGCCTGAATTAAAAACAAAGCTGTTAGATAAGTTATTAGATAAAATCACAATCACAGATTATGTGAAAGAAAGACCATCAGCTTTATATTGCTTTTCCTCCATTCTATTGCAAGAACATGATCAAAGAGAAAACAGATGGGTGGAGAAAGGACAAGTAGACCAGTTACAGAACATGACCTGGACATGTGATAAAGTTAGGATATTTGAAAGCTTGCAGAGAAAAAGTTAAATTCTTGCAGGCTTTACATAGAGATAAATTTTAAAATTTTAGAGTACTCTTTCTGGAGATTCAGATGACATATCCCCTTTTTAAAATTTACAGTTAACAGAAATACAGGAAAAATTGACAACACAATTTCTCTCTTCTAATGCTGTAGACTATGCCTGTACACCAAAATGGAGCTGTGATTGCAAAACAGTGCAGCACTCTCATGTTAACTTTATTCTTACTATTAAAACACAAAGAAAGTAGGCAGTTAAGGACAGATTCCTTGAATTCTTGTACCAAAAGCTTAGATTTATGCCTCCAGTGTTAATGTCACCTGCATTAGTTTATAAAGCAATTATGTGTAGACACAACCTGAACCTCTGCAAAATGGAAACTGAAGAACACTAAGTTTGCATAGTTTTTTGATGATGGCAGCAGACACAGTGGAAAGGTACAAGGAGAATGCTCAGAGTTAGTTCTGAGAAGATTTTCTGCTTATGTTCATACTGTAACATGCCAGGCCTGGACAGAAGCACTTTAAAATGTTACTCGCCAGCTGGTGACATTTTCATTGGAGATGTGCTTCTCATTTGTTTTTAGGTTATGATCAGACATTCTCAGATGAGTAAAGCTGAATTAAGAGAAATCAAAGACAAGGTAATCATAAAAATAAGGAAATTCAGGAAAGCTAACACAGAGGTATATATAAAGTTTCACTAAAAACACAAGACCAAGAGTAGTAGTACTACTAATAATAATCCAAAAGAGGAAGCAAAGGGATGATCAAAATAGGTGAACTATACAGTTATGGTGATTGATGTACAGAGGGGTAAGGAGGGTATAAAACAATCCACAAACACAACTTAGTGGTGATGTGAAATTCAGAATTCAGTGGTTAATGAAATTCAGAAATCAACATTCAGCAAATGAAATTTGTTGTCTTGCTTCATGGTGAATGCTTTAGCATTCATGTGTTGGCTGACAGTTATGTCACAATATGATGAAGCCATTACAAAGTGGAGGGACTTGCTGGGGACACTGACAAAGAGAGAGGCCATCAGCATGAACTGGAAATGAGAAAAACTCCCAAGCAATAGGAAACAGTGGGAATCTGGAAATCTACAGACAAGGAACAATCAAAGGACTGGCATTATTTTGTAGGAAGGCTGGTAGAGTAGACTTGTGTGTGCAAATATGAAAATAAGAAAAAAGGTCACAGAAGAAGGGTAGCACACTATTTTCCATGTGTACTGGGTTAGGACAAGCAATACCAGACTTAATTTCTAACAACTGAGTTTTAGGTAAATGAGGAAAACGAGAATATAGTGGTTTGGTGTTTCCCTCAAGGGACTTCTAAAGAAGAGATGAGAAAAAAAAAAAAAAAATCAAAGGAATAGTTCTTTGATACTCAATACTCAGAAGTATTGATGCAGAGTCAAGGGATGCCTGCAGAACAGGAATCCCAAGGTTTGCACTCTATACTGGTCACACAATTCACATGTGCAAGCTAGAAAAAAATTGAAAATGAGGAGACTGCTGCTGTTAATTTGTCCTTGAATAACTGCAAAACTTCTGTACAAATTTTCAAATAAGACATTACATACAGCAAAATCCTCTCTCAGCCACATTACTAAGGACTGGATTAGTAGCCAGAGGAAGCATTTTTGGCTCTGCAACACAACTTCTGTTTGCTCATGAGGAAGTCAGTTCTTCTGTCCATATATGTGAAATGAAGAATGAGTCATTTACCTCATTCACACAATAGATGGGAGAAGGTTATCAAACTTATGCACATTCCTAACTATGTGAGACCCACAGAAATGGCAAAACATGCACACAGGTGTCATTGTGCTGCACATGAAAGCACGTGGCTATTGTTGGAAGACTGATCTTGGAGTAATACAAACACAGCTACAAGAACAGTTTGTACATTAAAACCCTGAACAGTAGATCTTACAATATTATTGCAACTCTGCATGTTGGTTTCCTGTGCTTAAGACTTTATTTTCATGAATATGTAAATTTCATTAAGAACTATTCAGACCCCAGTGTCTGGGGGGTGGGGAGGGGAGGAGAGAAGAGCATCACGTGTAAGGCTGCCAGCTGCCCTGCAGTCTGCACGGAGATGAAATGAAGTCACTGAGTATTTACACAAGGAGGAAAAAATGGAGGAAATATTGGACCAGCAGGTGATTAAAAGACACAAAGAAAATCAGGATAACAGCACTAGAACCATTGTACATGTGTCAATATCAAACTGCACCTGCAGAGAAAAAGCCAAAATATTTATCCCAAATTAAACCAAACTGGTGAAAGGGTTACATTAAACAGTGAAATCTGTTATTTTCAAAGGAGATTTTAAAACAATAACTTCATGTGCAAATCATAAAAGGGTCTCCTCCCTTGTGTGGTTGAGCTACTACTGTAAAGCTGCTTTCCTCAATTCAGGATTAAAATTGCTTTTATCTTTGCCTAGATCTCATCTGCAGTATATTTAAGAGAATCAGACATTTAAAGTGACTCACTAACAATTAGTCTTCTGCTTTTGAACAGAGAACTCTTTGAATGTGTATGCAGTAGGAATGTTTTGGGGATGTTCTTTCTTGCAAGATGAAATTTTTAAAAAGACATGTTTCTCTAAAAGAAAAGACAAGAAAATCATTCAGTGATAAAAAAAGATGTTTGAATTTCAACTGTACAGAGGGACGATAATGTTCACTACAGAATGTCAAAAGCAGCATCACTGAAAAATTAGATTGGAACAGTGAATTGTATGCAACCAAATTATATTAACAAAGTTACAAAAATCCAGAAGTTTAACAGCTGTTCCATATCTGAGCTCTGGTAAACAGAGCCTCAGCAATCTCTGCCTGAGCCATTCAAGCGCCAGAGAAAATTCAAAGCTGCTTCAGTTGTTTATAGGCTAAAAACATCCAAAAAAGTACAAAATCCAGAGCCATTTGCCCATTCTTCCCAACATAGTTAAATATACAGTTAAAAAAAAAAAAAAAAAAAAAAAAAAAAAAAAAGTGATTATGCCCTTTCTCTGATTCTCCACTTCTCATGAACAAAACCTTCTCCCCTTGGACCTAGAGCCCTGTGCTGATGCCAGCCACAGACACGTAGGATAAAGCAGCACCACAGGCAGCTACCCTGGGACTCAAGGCAGCAGGAAGGGAAGAGCCAGCCTGACCCATCCTGACCAGGACAGCCTTTCTCCCCCGAGCCAGAGCTGCTGTAAGGATTACCTGTATGGTTTACCCAGCCATACAGGGAGAAACTGCGGCACAGCGGTGCTCCTGAATATTTTCCAAAAACGCTCAGAAGTTTATCATGTCGAGAGTAAAGACTTGTTCACAACTCACAATTTTTTTTCTAAATCTTCCATGGGGAAAAAAAAAAAAAACAACAAAAAAACCCAAACATCTTCTTACCTTGTGGTACACTCAGCTAAGTAAAAAATTACAACGAGATTATTTGTTGTAGTATTCAGTATTTCAGCTCCCCAGCTTCCTAAGGAAAATTCCAATACTTTCCAATATGTGTGAGTAAGAGAAATGTGGGAGCAGTGGAGACCAGAACTTCCTGTCCTGGGTTCAGGTGCCACTGAGTTTGCAAGGTTCAGAGCTTGGAGAGAAGATTCTCCCAAGGGAGATTGGTTCCCTAATTAACACAGCTTACCCATCCCTAGGAATCTTGATGATGACAGAAATCCAGAAATTATTACTCAGGGCTCCTATACTGAATTATTACAACTGTTCTAGAAGGAATATTTTTTGTTACTGAGGATACAGATTTGATTCCTCTGCAATTTTTTTTTTTTTTAACATCAGGGAAAAATATAAGGACCATCACTAATAAAATAGGATTCAGGCTCATGATATTCTCTTTCCTTTGGAACTTTATCTATAGTCATAGTCCAACTGAGCTTCTACTTAACATTTTCAACTGTTTATTGAAAAAAGCTTCTTTTTTTTACTGATTTATATACATAAAATTCTCTGTTCTGTTTCTTTGCTCCTCTGGTTTTCCCACTTTTTATCAGTCTAACTTATACCTTGTTCTTTGAGCTGAAAGCCCTTGGGAAAGAAAAGAGCTTGTCTTTCACAAATATATTTTGCTGTCTAATAAACAGTTTTATTCATTCTCTGTGTCTTTTGGTAAATACAGTGCCCAACTAAAAATTATACTGTTCTTAATTTTAACACTGACAGATTTTTACAACTTGCAAAAGCAAGTTTAATCTTGATTAAATAGAGTGTGTTCAAGTATAGATAAGATGCAATCAACTATACGACTGGCTGACTGATTAGGTGAGAAAAAACAGGGAAGGGAGAGGCTGGCTCACTTTAAATCTTCTTTTTATTAAGAGTACTTTCAATACTGTATAAACAGCTAACTTTTCAGAGAAATTAGAAATCAGAAAATAGGAAACAACTCCCTACTCAACATAAATTCAGCCCAGATTTCTAGTAAACACAACATGTAGTTAAAAAATTTTAACTCTCAAGTTTATGTACAGAACAAGTGTTCTTTGTAACTAAGTTTCCAACATCCTACCCACAAAAAAACTGTCAATTCCAGCATAGTTTTGTGATGAGAGCCTTCAGCTTACCTGTAATTTATATAAATCAGAAACAAACATAAAGCTTTTTTCCAGGCATCATTCATTCCTTACCATGCATTGCTTTCCCCCCCACCCTGGGAAGAGGATGATAAAAACACTCCTTCAGTGTAATAACTGTTGCTGCAATGCAATGGCATTGCAATGGCATAACTGAGATTAAAATACACAGTTCCCAGCTGACTCTCACACATGAGAAGAAACAATCACCCTGGACTGATGACTGGTTTAGGACAACCAAACCCACTCAAGGCTCTGAGGGATATTATGGGATAGCTTTTATACTACACACATAAGACTGTTGCAACTCCACGAGTAGAAATTGTGGCTTTTGCAAACTTAGAAGAGACTTATCCTATGCAAAAAGGAATAGAATTTAAAATGCACTTCAGCAGTGAGCACACATACTCAAGCAGGAAGGAAGCTCTCCCATGTAATGAGAAAAATATGCCTACCACAAAGTCTTCCTATTAATAAATATGTATTTAAAAAAATCAAAAGTCTGTTCCAGCTTAGACAAATATTTGTGGTGCTTCCAGACACAATGGTAGTCTTATATAGTCACATTGTTCCAGAGACATTTTAGTCATTGTTTGAAAACATTTCTGAGCAAATTTGCAAAGTGGTGAATAGGATGAGCATTTTCATGGCTGAAAGGAAAATGCCAGTCTTTCCCCAATACTGTTTGAAGTGATCTTAAGATTTGCCTAGTCACTGCAGGAAAGTAATGTCTTTTGACTCCTGAATGCCCCTCAGGAAATATGCTGTGCTACAGACAAGAGGTGTTTTTTCTGGCAAGCATTTTTAGTGTCTAATCACAAATATAGCCAGACAATTGATAGTGCAGCACTTTAAAAGCACATTTTCCCAATCTCCTAAAATATGCATTAATTAGTGATTATTAGTATAATTAATTAGATAATTAGAGTACATTACAGACTGTTATCATTGTAGATGATGGTTAGTAGCAACATCACATTTTTTTATTCTTTTTAATTACTCTTTTTACTGTTTCTCAACTGGATGGTGCCCTTAGACATTGCATTGAAGAAGGGGGAAAGCATATACTGCTGTTACTCCAGAAGCAGCCCTCAGAGGCACCAGCACTTAGAAAACCCTCACGTTCCCCCTGCAAAAAACTGCTGGAAGTAGGGAAGCTGCCTGGAGCACCAAAAATGAAAGCCAATTGGTTTGGACTGGGGTAGACAAGGGAAAAGGATGTGTTTATTCCTCCTTTAAGTCTCTCTGGATATTTGCTTGTAAGTGCCTCTGTAATTCCCTCCCACTGAGCAGAATTTGTTCACGTTATCTGGCTGTGTAGACTCAAGGAAGAAACTTGACTCCTCCATCCCTTCTGCAAAGCTGAGCTAGGCACAAGACACACCATCCCCAAATTAACTGGTCGTTGTTATTATAATTTTTATTATTATTATTATTATTATTATTATTAAGAGCTTCCCTTTTCCAGAGGGACTCCTGGCAGTGTGAACTGTATCATGAGTGATATTTGTAGAGATCCTGGTATAACAGTTCAGCAGTCAGTCCCACCTGCTGGGAGCTCTCTGGTGAGGAACACCACAGCAGCATCAGACACAGGAGGGCAGCTACAGGCACAGACTGCATCCTGTTCCACTGCCTCAAGTTTGGGCTACATTACTTTAATATAAGTTTTCTTCACAGAGTTCACAGATGACATCTGAAGTAAAATTCATATTTCACAACTGCAACAAATTTCTAGGTGGTTTCCTGAATCTCTTAAAAGAAATTACATACATAACTATGAAATATCCAGAGGTCCAGAAAAGAAAAGCAAAGGCATCCCAAATTTAGACTTGCCTCTATCCCACTTCATCAGTAAAAGTGAATAGCACACAAACCAATTTGCAGTTTTACTGTTCTAGGATTTCATACATTTCTCTATATGGTAAAAAACTCATCACAAACCTTTTTTTATTTTTCGAAAAAAATTTTTGGCTATATGTGAGTTTAATAAGTAATGTAAAATGGGCAGACAGGTGACCTTGAGCCAAGTTCCTCTGAGAGAAATTGTAACAGTGTATATAGGACAAAAAATTGTTCTCAGTCTATGAGAAAGTATAAATAATTTACAAGAAAATTAGGCATTTGGAGCCACTGTGAATGGAACCAGCTGTGATTGATCCAGGAGGATCCAGTTAACCCAGTAGCTTATTAGCAATAACAAGAATTCATAGAAATATAAAAAAATATCATTACTAAAAGCAAATGATCTGTGGAAGCAGAAAGATTAATCAATAAGAGTGATTCCCAAATAAAAGTCAGCAGTCTTTATGTGGGCTCTTTTTCATCTTTCTGCCCATTTGAGTTCCTGATAAAATTGTTACCACGAAAAATATGTCTCATACCTGCAGTGTCCAGAAGTGTCCCAGAGCTCTCCTGAATTAAAACTAAAACTGAACTGGAGCATGATTCTGAGAAAAATCTGACAGAAGGACTCAGGGCACCAAACACAGTCTCTGATGGGAGCAGGTTGAAAAGGTGTTTTTCTGTATGACTTTATCCTCATTTCAGAAAGCAAGGACACTCAGCAAAGTCATGAAGAAGCCATAAGACAGCAGAGCAACATCCCAAGTCATGTCAAGTACTTTCCATACCATCACACAGAATAAGCATAGGACAACTTCAATCCAAGATCCACTGTGTTGTAGCTATGTCACTGGCCATTTGGACAGCATTTTGGACAGCAAGACTTCCTGCTTGATCTTCTCCATCAGTGATATGGAGGCAGCTAAGGGTCCAAGATCCAGACCAAATACAACTGGGCTAACAGCAGCCATGCGCTCTATTTCAGAACACTACTTGAGATTTCCTGTTTTTTAACCAAGAGCAATGGAGTTAGAGAAACTCAGTATTTTCTATCTGGTTCCCAGTTCTCCCTGACAGATTTTATTTGTGTTTGCAGTATTGATGATACATCACACACTTGTACCATGCCATCCCAATGGTGGTCACTTAAATCACTGTTAGACCTCACAGAAGATTACTTCTGTCTGAGTGGGGCATTGACATTTTCTTGTTAAAGACTCTCACCCTTAGGGGAGTTTCTGTCACCAGAGCTATTAACAGTGACCTGGATCTAAATACTGTGCTGTATTACCTGTATCCAGATGGCATAAAAATGGAAATTCCAGTAAGATTAAGACTTGACCTTTGGATGAAACCCATTCTTTCTCTGGTTACTGCCTGAGGTACTCTGAGATGTTTCTCTTTAAGCATAAAAGCAAAATGGTGACTTATGATTAATATGAGAGAAAAAGAGCTTGCCCAAAACTTTATGACAGGGGAAGCCAATTTCTGTGCCATTATTCCAATAAATCACAGTGTTACTACTTACTCATCCTTTCATGGGTAACACATAGCTGGGTGCTACTCCTGCACTCCTGTTTAATCCTCCTCTCCATAACTTTTTATTTTACAAATAAATAAATAAATAAATAAAAATATGTCTGTGTGTATATATATGTGATTAATGGATATTTCATATGGCATATCCTATACATTCTAGAGTTCTAACATGCATATGCTGTAGTAAAGAGAATCCCTTTTCTGTGAAATATTTTATCTTTGATTTAGAGGTAAAGCTTCTGTTACATATTTAGAACAATTTGCTAAGGAGATAAAACTCATCCTTCTTTGAAATGACAGCAGAAAGCATATGTGTCACTTCATTACTACTTCAATACTCTTTTTTGAGGGCTAACTAGCAGCAGAGGTATTACAGCAGTTTTCTGCACAGGGAAGAACTGGGAAGGACCTCTTATGAATGCAGGTATGCCTTTCTTGTAATCCCCAGTCTTGTTGTCTCAGGCTGTGCTTTAATTTCCCTGGTGGGCTGAGTTGCAAGTGAATTTGGCTTGAAGGAAAGACTAAGAGAATGTAAATATGAATAAAGTCGTATTCTTTTAGTAAGTGGAGCCATCTGTTGCCACATCTAGAAAAATTCTCTCTGTATGGAAGTTACTGTTGATGATGCTACAAAACAGTCTCATCCACTTTGGTGACATACAATGTAATATGCTTAATATATCAGTTGTCTGGATTGAATTTGTAGTGGGGTTAGGATTTTTTTGAGGAAAGAGGGGCATCCTCATATGTTGCTGCTGCACATCAGGAGGTTCTTCCCACAGAAATTCTTACAAGTCTTTTCACAGGCTCCAGCAGTTGTACTTCAGTCCAAATTAGAGTACAAAATTTTATTCCATTACAGGGAAAACTTCTATCAAGTGTATTCAATAAGAGTTTGCCTTATAAGAAGCCAAAAGGGCCAGTCCTATGCTGATGTTGCCACTGCTGCTGCTCTGTCAAAGTTATGAATATGTCATTAGTCACATCTGCAGGAAGCATCTGAGACTTGCTATTGCACCCCTGTACAAGAAAAGTCAAAAAATGTCTGAAGGCATTGCTCAAGATAAGTCTTCTAACAATTTCAATGCAATTTTGGGAAGGGGCAAGATGACCATTTGTTTTTTTCAATTTATCCATATCAAAATAATAAAGAATCTGCCAAAAATCTGAAAGCTTGTTCTGATAATAAAATATTTAATTTTGCCTAGTTGGATAAAATGTGCATGGTTTAATATTTTATTGGTCATAGACCTGGAATCAAAGATCATCTATCTAAAGAAATGTAACATATTTTTAGTATTGCAAATAACTTGCACAAGTAACAGTATAAAGTCTTAATAACAAGGATTGTATGATTAAATCACTTTCTTTTTCTTTTGCAGCCATTACAAGTCTCTATTTAGCAAAGGAAATTCAAATACCTAAAAATGTGGCCTGTTATATCTGAACTAATTACACAGTTCATGCTTGATTTTTTTTATCCATTTTATTCATTTAGGTTCAAGCCAATTAGAATTCAGTTAATTTTCCTGAACATCATCTTCTATTTGATATCACCAGGACCATATAACTGTGATTATCTAGTGGTAAAAACAATTTTTTGATTAATCATTGCAGATAAGAGAAACAAATTCAAATGGAAGTTGTTTTCTGACACTCTTTCATTTTATTGAAGCATGTGAAGTCAATTAAATGTATTTAGGCCATTTATCTAGTTAATGTGATTTTCAAAGACCATTTGGTGTATGTGATAATATATAATCAATATAGCCTGCAAGAGCCAGTTGAAGCTCTGTACAACACAGTGTTCATTTGATTTGGTTTAACTTTTAATGATGTGCATCAGTACATCAGCACACATACCTTGAAGCCAGCTTCACCAGAAAATGTTGCTTTCAGAGCACTGAAAATTAACATCAATGCCTTCTGTTAGATTCAGTAGCATTTGTGTTACTGTTGAACTGTGTTCAAACTGCAACAGTTAAGAAAAAAAAAAATTGAGAGAATTTCTTTTCCCTCCTTTTCAAACCGGGGATGATGGTATTAAGATGGCTTATGAGAACTCTTTGAATCTTGTATGAAGAGTTAATAAAAAATCTGAAATTTACTATCAAGCTTAAGAGTAGGTTATCTACCAAGTGATTCTCACAAAAGCTAGTCAATTCTTCCCATTAGGGCTGCCATTTTACAAGGGGTTACTCATCTGACCTATTTAAACACATCAGTCTTGTTCCTTTCCTCTTCTTTATCTTCATGGCACCATTTTAGAGCTTAACACTCCCTCACTGCTCAAAAATCTGGTGCCTTTTGTGAAGCCAAATTTTTGGTAGAACAGAAATTTGTCAGAAATTAAGGACCTGCCAGGTTACAAATCTGGACAACACATTCTGCTGGACCATATTAAATAAAGACATTTGCCAAAAAGATGGAGGAGACTAATGCAGTGTCAAGCTCATTAATGTTGGACTAGCGCTGAAAATGGATATTGTCATGCTCAACCTTGTATTAGCAGCATCCATTATTCAATAAATTATTAAATTAATAGACAGATGGTAACAATGGGTGTATGTCCTCATTTAATTAATGGATGAGAAGGAACTGAGCTTATGGTCATCTTATGTCTATAGATTTAATAATTTATAGAATAATAATTTATCAATTCCCCACTATTTCTACAGGAGATAGAATTCTATTTCAATAACCATCCATTCTTGTCGGAAGCTGTTATTACCAGGCTCTCTGGTGGCTGCACATGAACTAATTGCAAGGACTAATCCTTCTGCAGCTTCATTCTAAATGCTGGGACTGGAGGGCTTTAAAAACAAAAATCCCTCCAAAAAACCCTCAGTACTGAAATAGCCTTACAGCAGCACAGTCACAAAATTGACCTCTAAAAAAATGAATGGATAAAGGGAGTAAATGGTGTTATGTTTCATTCTTTTGAACAGAACTCATTTGGTTCTTGTTGATTAATTGAGCTTTTCTAATTGAATAAAGTGCAGATTTTTTAAGAATATATTTTTGATAAGCATTATCACAAGTGAAATAAAAGCTCTTTGTTTATATTTGATCCTGTGGCTTATATTGCCCTATATTTTGATATAGCATCAAATATGCAAAATGGGAAATACTCACTGCAATTATTCATATATAATAGCCATTTTCCTACTTCTGAATTTTATTATTCAAGTTATGATCGGTTCTCTGAAGACAAATGACACCCTTCCTGTCTTTTACTCTACAGGACAGTCTGAAAAGCTAGGTAAAATTTATAATATTTTTCATTTAATTATACATTTTGCCTGTACTATTTTGGACTTTGTGAAGTGAAAAGATTTTGCAGGTTGCCAGTTTCAGACTACTTCTATGAATCTGTAGGGACAAAAGAAGCTGAGGACTGAATAAAAAAGTTGGTTTTCTGTCCACATATACAGTCCCTCCAGAAATAATATCACAGCAGCACTCTCAAGTGAAGTTTCCTCAGAAAAAGGATCTCAACTTTTTTTGAAACTTTCAAAAAGAAAAAAATTGTTCTTCCAAAGAAAGGAAGAAGAATTAGTACCCTGTGATATTTGGGGGTGGTTTAGGACTAACAAAAGAGAAGCATGTCATGGCTAAGGGATATTCCATGTGATATCATGGAATATCCCTTTAGATTGAACCTTGCTATTATTCACCTTGAAATAGTTAATTAAAACTTTGGTGGATTTTATAACAAATTTAGATCCTGGCTTAAGTAACTTGAAGTATGTTCTTTTAATAGGAAGACACTAGGTGTTAAGCAATGCTAAGACCAGTCAGAAAGCAGACAAGGATAGAAGAAGCAGCCTTATTCTCTTCACTGCAACTAATTTCTGAGCAAAAACACTGCTCAGTTGGAGTAACTACAGGAAACTCCACAAAAAAAGCAGTTAAAAGCCTAACAGTAGAACTGAAACTCTCCAGAAGCATGGAAGCAACTTAAAAATACTTAAATGTTGCTTCTCTCTTTGTCTTCAAGCAGTCGGTAAAAACAGAAAACAAAAAGGAGTGGTGTTATTTCTGACAATAATCGACTCTGAAGCTCTTGATGATTTTAGTAGTTTTCAGTCAACTTTCAGAAGAAGCTGTATTGAAACTGTATTATGGAAATTTGAACTGCATTCCATATAAAAGGAGAGGTGAGAGACAGGTTCTAAATGAAAAATACTACAAATATAGAAACCTGTCTTACAATTTTACACGTTTTAACAAAGTTCTTTGTAAGAAACTCAGCCACTATTGGGATGGATATAAGATAAAACCCCTGTACTGGAAGCCCCAGAATAATGCTTTGGCACAACCAAGTGAAATCAGGTTTGTAATAGTAGTAATTAAACAGAACTGAAATTTCTATAAGTCTACAAATGATGATCAGTGACAAAAAGCAGGAGTCAAAGCAATACTACACATTTAGGATAGGAAAAACAAATAAAAAAAAAAAACCCACCATAAAACTGCAATAACAATAAAGCTTCAAAGAAGCAAGGGAAATGATAAATAGAAGATGAATAATCAATGAGGCTTCTGTTAATTTCAGGTCAAGAAAGGTTTCCAATGTAATTCATGAAACAAAAGAAAAAAGTGTTTGTAAAAGCTACAGGTAGGAAGGAATGACCATATAAAAGAGGGAGATGATTTTACCTCCATGAATCAGTAGGTGAACAAAGCAGAAGGACATAAAAGCACCTTCCCCTCCCCTAGACAAAACCAGAAGTTAATATAACCAATACTTGGCCAAATAGAATCATGTCTTCCATCTCAGCAGGGAAGTTAAGTATTGCCAGGAAGGCTATCCAAAATACATGAGAATTTTAGGCCCTGTTTCCCATAAGTGTCCAGCTTTCCAGGTTGCTAGGAGAATTCATTTATATTCAAAGTCACAAATAAGCGGAAAAGTAATTAAAATTTCAATCATTTGACAGTTTCCATCTCAGACTTTATCAACAATATTAATGCTTTTTACTTACTAGGTTGGATTATTGAGAGTCAGCTAATTTTTTGAAGTGTATACTGAAGAAAACATGTTAAGTTTAGAAAGATAAAAAATTAATTTAAAATTAATTAATTTAAAAATTAATTTAATTTAAAATTTTGTCTTAAGCAAAAGGTTATCAACATGGGTACCACCAGGAAAAAAAAATAAACTCAATTTAAAAACCCAAACACAAAAATTTTTTAAAAATTGTGTCGATTTGCTGTTACTATTGATTGACAAAAAAACAACCAACACTCACCCACCCCTGTTTCTCCCAACTCCTCCACCCTCACAGGAAAAAAAAAACAGCAAAAGGAAGCAACCTACATAAAGAATAAAAATGCTCAACCAGCTACTCCATGAATTTCCATGGAGTAATATTGTCCCTCTCTGCAAAGAGGTAGATACTACAGATAAAGAAATAATTGTGCATCTGAAATTCCCTTACACTGTTATTGCTACAACTTATCTCCACATCTGACCACAGCACATGGTTAAATGGGCATTAATTTACAGAGAAAAAAGATATGGACACGTCACCACAGCTAGCTGCTATTGCCCATCTGAAGTATTGACAGAAAAGAGTTTCAATCTGTATTAGAGTTTTGCAAAAAGCCTGCAGAAGGCAAACTCTACCACATATTTGGGTCACACAATTGCAGAGCAATAATAAAGTGCAGTTTGGCCTCTGCTGATACTCTCTTCCTCAAAATGGATTGTGCTAGATGTTCACATCACAGTCCTTAAAGACATGAAACAGCAAATACCTTGGAAAAAAATCCCAGTTGGAATTGGTGTCCCAGAAACGGCCACAGCATTCTCGGCAACTCTATAAAACACAGTGGTCAGGAATGCAAGTGAAAGTAAAAGGGAAAGCCTGTGGGAGATTGTGAGATTTTAATCACAGCCCTACAATTAACAAAAAGGCTTTTTTTTTTTTCCAAATTCCAATGACAGACAAAAAGGACAGAAATCTGACTTGTCCCAGGCAAACAAACAGCAACCAAAGCAGGCTGGGTCAGCTGGGCCAGGACACAGGACACAGAAAAATAATAGTCTTAATGCTTCTTGACAGTACTGTAGGTAATACTTTAAGAAAGACTCACAAGCCTGCTAAAGCACAAAGAATCAAACTGTCATCATGAGTGTGATGAATACAGAGGTTACAAACACTAGAAATTCTGTATCATGTTTGGCTGAAAAAGGAAAACTTACATTTTTAGGCATGTGCTAGTTAGAAAGGCTGATGTGCAGACCCAGGTGACACCACAATATATCATGAGAAAGTTGATCTGAATTAAACTGGATGCTGAGAGGGCCACCAACAGAGCATTGGGGTCCATTTCAGGAAAATAAAGTACTTCAATTTACCTTTGGTGAGGAAAACCTGCTTGATCAGATATTACTGATTAGTCCTAATGACTTCAAATTATATTAAACCAAAAATCAAGTAATTTCTGGTTTATGAATATGAAAAAAAAAAAAAAACAACCTCTATCAAAAATATTTTACTGAGCACCGAACCACAGATGTTCAAGTAGCAGGGTAACAGCACCCTGAATGTTGGTTTCTCTTGGTGTAACAGCTGCACATGCTATACAATAATCGCTAGGAGTGATTATTTTGACTTTGCTTTTCCTTCTTTTTTGGTGATGGTGATGCCTTAAGTTTTAGCTTTCATATTATCCAGATTCTCTACTGCATTAGTATACAACTCTGAACTTCACATAAAGTGTTAGCAAGTTCTCTTCACAGTTTAGTTAGACAAAACAATCCTTTTCCAGCCTGAGAACCAAGGACACCATTGCCGCTTCAGTCCCAAAAAGTATAAAGAACAGCGAATTGAGGAGAGCAATCTGGGAGGATTGGACTTCATAACCTGAAGCTGTAATTGGCCAATTAACCCCAATATGATAATGGGCCAAAACTCATAAAAGTGTGAAAATGTATGACCCATTGTTCATCTTGAGTGGAGCCATGGCCAGGTTCTTGCACTGCCCAAGGTGTATCCTTTGAAGGCCTTTTAATAAATACCTACTTTATTCCTTTAGCACTGTCTAGCCTCTGTTCTAGGCAGCCTCTCAAGGTATCAGTGGCTGTTGTTCTGAATGTCCATATCACTATTAAACATAAACATGGAGTGTCCCAAGAAAAATGAAACACACTCAGCTGTTTAAAGCTCATTTAGATGAATTGTGTAGTACTCTAATATTTCCCAAGTTAAAACCTTCTGATTTAAGGCTGTTAGCAATAGCAATATGCAAGTTATGAAGCATTCAGAAGATTTTTTAAAAGGAAAAAACAAATATGAAACCCAAATTAATTAACTTTCTTTGTAAGTAGTAGTGTACATCCTGCTTTATTAAGTATGCAATTACTATGTAATGAGGCACAACTGTAAAATATTTAAACTGTTTTTCAATAATTCTGGTTTGGTAAAACTGCAATATTTCTGACAATTCTAGCATTGTTAATATGATGAGGTAATCTCCAACAGATGTTTGGAAATGGCCATCACAAAATTATCAGAAGGTTTTTTGCTCTTCATGGAGAAAAGGGCAAAAGTTCTGAGAGTGCCTGAACTACTTTAAAGTATAAATTTTGCTTTGGAAGACAAAACACGCACAGTGACTACAATAAAAAGTGATTTTGAAAGCTGTTCTTTGTACAAAACTGAAAGACAGAATTTCTTCACCAACTACACAGAATCCATTTGAGCTACTCCTCAGATAAAGTCTAGCAGAGAACATGGACAACTTTTCCTAAACAAGAAATGCTTTTAACTGAAATTTTTAAGCAGAGGTGGCATATAAATGAAAGGCCACTAGCAATTATATTTTTATATCTCAACATTATAATTCTGTTCCTGTTTTGAAAAAGCAAACTGTGAAAAAAAGACAATGCACTATCTTTATGTTTTGATTAGACAAGCACAGGTAACACCATAAATTCCAGCCAGTACTGATCTATTCCATGGTTAATAATTTCTTCTGTTTCTTCTGTTACAATGACAGTACTTAGAGTATAGGTCTAAATTCTGTCTAAGACCTGACTTCTTTCTGTAACAAAATCTGTGTGGGAAAAGGAAACAGGTCTCATTACCTCAACTCTAGCTGCATGGTGCTCCCAATCAGAATTTAGCTTCAGAGTTTAGAAAGGAAAGATTATAAAGGTGAAAAGTGTCAGTACAATCCTCAGAGATGTATAGTGAAACCCACTCAGAACTAGAAGCACAAAGCTCCAGATAAGGAACCTAACTGCATGCACAGTCACGACATTGGCCTTCCTGGCCACCTCGGCACACACCGGCTCATGTTGATCCGCTGTTCACCAGCACCTCAAGGTTCTGTTTTGCTGGGCTTCTCTGCATTGCTGTGACACAACTATGGGACTAGTCTCTTGGCCTTGTTGAACCTCACACCACTGGCCTTGACCCAGTGATCCAGCCTTCCCAGATCCCTTCTGCAGAGCCTTCCTGCCCTCCAGCAAATCAGTACTCCCACACAGCTTGGCATTGTCTGTGAACTGACCGAGGGTGCGCTCCATCCTCATATCCAGAGCATCCATAACAATCTTAAACAGGACTGATGCCAACACTACATCAGCTCCACGCCGCAGAATGGACATACTTTACATGAGGGCTACAGGAGGGAGGCTAGAGGGGGAAAAGTCACATATTGTTCACTTGTGGCCCCTTCAGAAGCCTGGGGAAGATTGATATTCTTTGAAAGGATTCATCTATAGTCACTTAAGAAAATAAACTTTAGCTGCTCTGGAATAACCTGAAGATGGAGGAGGAAGATGTTTGACAAGGAGTACTGATGCCTTAAGTTTTGGCTTTTATATTTTTCATATCCTGTACTGCATTAGTGTGTAACTCTGAACTTCATATAGTGTGTTAGTTTGCTCTCTTTGCAGTTTGGTCAGACAAAACAATCCTTCCAGGCCTGAGAACCAAGGTTATCATCACAGCCTTAGGCCCCAAAAAGTATAAACAAAGGTGAATTGGGGAGGAGCAAACTTGGGGAATGTGACTTCATTACCTGAAGCTGTAATTAACAATTAACCTCTGATATGCAATTAGACCAAACTGTTATCTATCTGAAAAACTTGTGACTGTCATCCATCTTGGGTGTAGCCTCTGGGAGACTTTTGTGCTGCCCAAGGTGTGTCTATTAAAGGCCTTTAATAAATACCTACTTTATTCTCTAACTCTGTCTAGCCTCTGTTCCAGGTAGCCCTTCCAAGGTATCAGTACCAGAACACATCAGGAACATAACAAAGGTGATGAGAACTGTGAAAAGAATCCAATAGTCTTCTTGTAAAGCACAGAATCTCTTAGAGATAAAAGTCTCTGAGTAAAATATGAAACTTTTTTCAGTTTCCCTGCATTAATAATTCAAAAAGAAAGAGTAGGTTTTAGACAAACACTCATAGTCCCCCCTTCAATCCAAATATATTCTGCATTTGCTATCTACAACACAAACAATATGTAGGCAATGTGAATCCTGGATGACCAAGTCACAAAACCAGATGTAACACATCGTGACTTGCTGTTGCCACAACATGGAAAAAGCCTTTATATAGAAAACCAAGGTTAAGGAAAATGAGTCAACTCAGGGAAGTCACCCACATAACAGTTTAAGACATTTAAGGCATTTGATGACTGCTGAAATATTTCCACAAATAATTATTAAGGATTAGCTACCAAATTGTCATTCTGTTTGCAGGTAAAGCTTTTAGGTCTTGGAGACACTAGGACCTGCACAATGTGTTATTTCCCAGTGCTGTAACTATTACATTAAAATGACAAATTGCTGCTCCTGGGAAATATGACTTGGAGGTATTTTATAGCTACATGCTCAGGGTAGCAACAAGTAAGCATTTGAGCCTTTGTTTGGCAACAGTGGCACAAAAAACTGTGAGTAAAACTGTGAAATTTCATTTGGATGGGTATGAATATCTATTCCTTAACAAACATGTGTACGGACTATTGTCTGTATTGTCATATAATACAGGTATATGTATATATACACACACAGATGGTAGCATCAAAATAACTGAATGAGAAAAACCTATAAAGAAATAACTCTGAAATCCTTGAAGAAAGCCAGTCCTTACTCAGAGATCCCATTCAGTCTCAAACCTTCTCTTTCCATTATCCAGGCAGCTGAGTCATAATTCCAGTTATTCGCAGTCTCGCACAGGAAGGTGACAAGCAGATGGCCAGATTTATAAAACATGATTTATCCATGTATCACACCCCATTTTTCCTCTTCAATACCCATCTTGCCCATCCTCCATGCTCTGTAACTTTGAAGAGACACTGAAGATACCAAACTAATGTTTAAGAATTATCCCTTCTCTATTCTACTCATGGTATTTGAAACTAACTTGCACCAGCTAGTGCAAAAATCTTTTACCTTGCACGAATATCAACAATGCTAGCGACTTCTTCCTGGACCATGCCCTGCACTACATCCTTAAAATGATTTTACCTCATTTGTGATCACAGAAACATTTCAATATCATTCATGCAAGATGCTGTAATTAGCCACAAAGAGGAAGAGAGACTGAAGGTTGGGTATTTCTAGGTCTGAGATTTTCTTGGACTACTATTACCAAAAAGGGGAGCGGCATGAAGCTGAGACAGCTGCTGTTGTTCTTGTTACTGGGACCATTGCTCAAATAACTTGAAAATTGCTGCTGGCAGTGAGCATTCAAGAATGATACTTCTGCAGTTTTTTTTGTTTTGTTTTGTTTGTTTGTTTGTTTGTTTTTTGTTTGTTTTTTTTTGTTTTTTTGTTTGTTTGTTTTGTTTTGTTTTTGGTTTTTTGTTTGTTTGTTTGTTTTTTGTTTTGTTTTGTTTTGTTTTTTTTACCAGAAATATAATAATATAATTGCAGTGAAGAAAGAGATCAAAACAGAAAGTGCAAGACAGAGCTTACCAGGGAAGTAGCATCAGTCCTGCTCCTCACTGGTTGGAAAAATGATGGAGACAGGATCCTGAGGTAGTAAGACTGCTGGCCTTTGGCAGCATTACAAACAAAATGACAGCTGAAAGATCTTTGAAAAGCTTATTTTTGCTGCTTATAACTCATACCAGAATACACAAAGACCCAAACCCAAACAAAGCACCAGTAGGAAAGTCTTAGAATACATTGTTCCTAAGCAGATGACTACGGTTTTTATGGTGTGGCAGAGATGATTCCGCACTCATAGACAAACTACTGGATACTCAGAGAAAGCTAGTCATAAAGAGAGAAAAATCATTGCTAATGTTTAAACACATCCTAGCCCTTGTATAAAATATACACAACAAGACCAACTCTAAGTCTTCCAGTATCAGTTCAATAAAGTTATTTTTTTCTTTCCAATCAATTCCTTCCATATTTACATGGAACTGAGCTTCCAAGCTCAGTCTTACTCACAATACAATATCTGCTTTTGTATACACTTCTATACCTATAATTGGCATGCTTTCAAGTTCCTAGTCTTTTCTTGAAGTAGAGGTTAATCTTCCTTAGAAGCTTAGCTTTTATTATTGGAAGCTTGCCTTTTATTCCTGTTTAATTTTGCTCAAGGAAGTTCTTTTGCATTTCACAAAAGTGTTTCATGAAACTGCTTTGGAAATCAAGTGGTGACGCTCCGAGCATGTTACATTTTAACTACATAAAAACTTCCAGAATTTTTTTTTCCAAAACAGCTCAATTGTTTTTGCTTTTTATGCCAGCAGTATTCAAAATGTCAAAAATTGTTGCTGTCCTGTCCTGAATTTTTCTGGGATGCTGTTAATTTTCTTCCTAGGAGCTGCTGTAATCTGTAATAGTGTGTTTTGGATTTGGAATGAGAATAATGTTGATAATACACTGGTGGTTTTAGCTGATGCTAAGTAGTGCTTACATAGAATCAAAGCCTTTTCTGCTTCTCCCATGGCCCCACCAGCCAGTGGGTTGAGGGGAACAAGTAGCTGAGAAAGGACACAGAGGGGACAGCTGGCCACAACTGGCGGAAGGGATATCCCACACCATGGGATTTTTTGCTCAGTATATAAACTGTGAGGAAAGCTGGCTGAGAGGAGACACTGCTGGTGAACTGGCTGGGCATCATTTGGCAGGGAGTAAGTAATTGCATTGTGCATCACTTGTTTTCTATATTCTATTATTATTATAATAATTATGATTATCATTATAGTCCCTTCTTTTTCTCTCTTATTAAATTGTCTTTATCTCAAAACAAGAATTTTACTTTTTTTTGCCCCAGATTCTCTCCCCCATCCCACCAAGGCTGTATGGTGATTAGCTCTCTGCTGGGTTAAACTATGAGAATTGCTTATTGCTACAGAAGCACAGAAGAGATGATACACATGTGTCTAGTAAAGCCTTACTGACTTTTATAAACATAAACAGATGCAGCAGTACAAGCAGCTTTTGTAGCTTTGATCCCTAAATTTAGAAAATTCCACCATATGAATGTAATAAATTCATAAATGTCAGGGTTTCATTTAGTGAGCAGGAGACTGATGTTCTGGTTTGTGGATCCCAGGCAAATTCACATCAACCATTCTGAAATTAAATACCACAGGACAAGATATTAGTTTAAATTCAAGCCAGAGCTAAATTCATATAACTTGCTCTAAAATTTTTGAGTGTTAGCTTGAAAAATAAATTCTCACATTTTGTTTCATGCTGGTGGTCCTGGTTGTCAGATTTAGTGAGTGATTAGCAATACAGAGTATAAAAAGAGCACAGGAGTACAAAGGAAGGTGAAGGCATGCTACCTGATTAAGCCCTCAAACATTGTAGAGCCAGGATGTCACCAAACAGCCAGACTGGATAACCAGCCTGACTAAGAGGAAAATACCATTAATGTAAGGAAAAAAAAAAAAAAAAAAAAGGCTTTCTCATCTTCTGCAGACTAGGTCTGCTTCTGTAGTGGTATTAATGGAATAGTAGAGAAGAAGACCTGAGCAATTTGGATGCTATTTGTGTAACTGAATGGGAGACATCAAGCCTCTATGAATCAGTTCCCTGGGCAGCTTGCAGACAGGAGAACGTTCGCTTCCCTCTACAAGCAGGGAGGCAGAGCTATTCTTTTAGTACATAATAAAAGCAGAGACACTGACATGCCAAGCACGTCCAAAGGCCTTAGCTGAAGTGATTACTGTAGCTAGCATTTCACCCTTGCCTGGGCTTAAAGAGTCTCAATGTGTGTAAGTTCAGTTATTAAACTGATAACTTGTAAAATGGTAGCTTATAAAATTTGTAACACAACATGGAAGAAACTTTTATATATATTCACTTTCAGTGGGATCTATTAAAAACATAGGTCTTAGAAATCTTTTAAATCTATTTAAAATCACATAAAACCTCTTACAAACATATCACTTTTACCCCTCTAATACATAGGAGTGCAAAGAACGTAACATCCAGGTAAACTGATGTAGAAACAGCTGACTGTTAAATTCACACATTATCTTGACTTCTTTGTGTTGGGGGAGAAGGACAAAAAACAAAGAAAAAATTCTGATTATCTGATAGAATATAGAGATGAGATTGGAGTTCACAAGGCACAAGTTCACAGATTTCTATTCTCTTTCCCTACAGGTAAAAACATTAACAGGATATTGGGGTTCTGAAAGATTTTTCTCTAAGAGTGTACAGTCTGCACTAACAATCAACATAAACTCAGGTTTGCTACATATTTGAAGCTGAGATATGCTTTGGCACTGGAAGATAGCCAGCCAGTTTAGGAGTATACATTACAGGAATTATGAAAAATAATTTTTAATAGGAAAGAGTTCATTTGTGGAGCAAATGCAATGTAGACAAGCAAAATACAAGCATCTTATTTTCCTCTTTCTATGCCTGCAGGTGCTATACAGCACCTACAGGGAATTCTGGGAGCCAAAATGCTTAGGAGAGGTAAGAAATTGGTTGTATTTATTTCTTAATAATAAGAAATGATGAACAGCCTGACAAACAGCCCTCTTTTCACCCCTGGAAAGCAGAAGTGGTCTCAAACTCCACTGGAACTAAATCACATGAGATCCATTATTCCATCTGAAACACAAAGCATGTGTTAGCACTAAATAATTCCTATGAAATCTGAACTATATAATTCATTCTATATGGCCCCCTTCCTTGAGGATTTTTATTTCATTAACAGAAAACAAAACTCGTGTTTATAAACACCACACTGTTCAGCACTTCCACTTGAAAAATGCCTTGGGCTTAAAGAAAGCAGCCTCATCAGTTTAATGGCTGTTTGTTGATTACTTGCCATTAAAATGGACAAAAAAATATGGCTTAAGAGGCAATTTAACCTTTCAATTAAAATGCACCTTCTTGCCACTCCCCCATCTTGGTCTCTCTATTCCATTCCCTTTTAGATACTTATTATTCACCTCCTTTCTGCTCTTACCTGAAAGCTTTTACCAAGGCACAGTCTGGAGAAAAACAAAGCCTGGTTTCATCTCAGGTACATGAAGGGACTGAGACAAGTGGTCCCTCTGCCTCAGCTCTCTTTTGCATGGGTAATGCACAGTTATCAGAAAGGAAGACTGTCACAGCAGCTTATAAACTGAAGAGAGGACATTAGCATCGCATTTTGTGCCTCTGTTTCTCCTGTAGACCGGTTGCCCTTATGGAAAACACTTCCATTAGAGACAAGTAGCTCAGTACTGCTCTCTGCTGCTTGTTCCAGCTTTTGCAGCCACAGCTTTAAACTGTCATTGGGAAGAGAAACCCGTCAGGTGTAGGGAAAAAAGCAGAAGATGAACACTTCAGGTGCTTCATTCTATGGTTAAATTAAATTCAAGCCCTCTTTCCATTCACTCCTTCTCCCATCCTTACATGAAACTTGCTTTCTCAACTGTCTTCCCTTTGAATTCTAGAGAGAAAAAAAGGTCTATTTCTCAAAATTTGGTGCTTGATCTCATACAATATTCAAACTACCTTGCATTCACCTTTTCAAAGAAGAATGCACACTGTAAAGAATACACCAGGCATTATTTGTCACTTCCACACATTAGTGCACAGTGTCTGACTGCAAATAAGTCAAGCTGGTTTGTTTCTAAAGCAAATGGAAATATGGGGAGGTGGTGGGAGGAGGGATGGGGAGGGAGGGGAAGGGGCAGGGGCACTCAGCTCCCTAAAAGAGCAGAGACATTTGCAAACAGTTGGAAAATACAGCTGGCTCAATCTTTCTTAGCATGCTTTGCTAAGAAGACATGACTTGGGGCCATGAGCCACTGTGGTTTAAGAAGACACCAGAGAAGATGCATTCAGTCTTGCAGTAGATCTGCAAATGCAACTGGGCAATTGCCAGTACAGAGCAGGGATACAAGAGGAGATAACAGCAATAGCACAGAATACTCAGTCTCATCTTATCTACTGCTCCAGGGACAGCCACAGCAGAGTGGGAAAAGTTGCTCAGCTCCACTTCAAGAGTCTCAACACAATCTATCTTGTCCAGAGCACTGGTTAAGACAGCACATCATATATGGCCATAAAGGGCAAAAGAATGGAAGCTAGTGCCTAGCCTACTAATGGAGGTCTGTGGCTTTAGCTAGCACCAATAAAAAATTTTGATCAAACACCCTGGCTGCCACCGAAGCAGACAGTTCTGCTGTTAAAAGATTTTCAGATATTAACAGCACACAAGAGTACAATGTGTTGGAAAGTGTTATTGAGGGAACGTTTGAGGAGGGGTTTCAAAAATTAGACATATGCACATTTAGCCTAATATGCTTTAGTAGCAAGTGTCAGAACATGTCAAGAAGGTTACTGAATATTGCAGATCATCCTCTTCCTATAGACATAACCACGCTGAAATGTTCATATCAATGGTTTCAGAATTGTCTCAGCTGGAACGGGAAGGCAGACCTGATCACACAGTGATTTGAACATCCTTTGCCTGATGTGCTTCCAAAGAAGCCTGACCTTGTTAGGCAGGGAACTGCAGGCAACTAAGACATCAGAGAAATATCTGGCAGTAACAGGAGGCTAAAAACTTGGGTAGGGAGGATCACCTTGAAGCAACCAAACTTCAGAGCTCTAGTTTCAGAGGCAGCTCTTTGACCTGTGTTAAATCCATGCCTGTGAAATGGGGATACCATCTTTTTATCTTTCTACTTGGAGCACACAACCTCATTAAAGTGGGAACCACACAAGAACGCAGTAGTTAACTACAACTGGAATCACACAACAGTGCAACACTTGTCACTACATATGGCTCGTTTTCTGACATCAGTCTTTGCTGAGACTTCCAGACCCCAGTAAAATGTAAAGCTCAAGAAAGAGTAAATTGAAAAATGTTTCTTCCCCAATGACTGCGCTGTGTTAGGGAAGGGAAAACCCAAAACCAGTACTACATTCTGATGACCAGAATTTAAAACTCAATTAATAACTCATAATAAGTACTGAATTTATATCTTCATCATGCAAGGGTTATGCAACAATGGATGGACTAGGATGGATTGGATTTTTCAGGTAGATTTTTGTTTTGCTCTAAGGCAGGCTTCAGCTCAAGTGCTTGAGACCTTCCAGTTTGCTCTGGGGAGCAGGATTAGTCTCACATTCTGATTTTGAATTCCATTTCCAGCTTTCTGGTTGTTGCTACATGTGGCTATGAGAAATGCTTTCTGGAGGTTAATGCCTACAGCCTAGACCATTCAATTCCTCTTAAATCAACTTTCATTGCTTCAGTGCTTAGGGGATGAAATGGATCTTGTTATTGTTTTAATTTTGCACCTAGTATCAACATATATTTCCACACTTATAACAAGAACAAAATAACAGGAAGAAAATTAAAACATGCTCCAAAGGGACAGCTGTTTGGCCTTAATTTATAAATGCAAGTTTTACTATCACTCTAACTGGAAATCTAAATAATATCAGATAGTCATTAAACATGGTTCTTATTATGCAGCAATAGCTAACATTCCCAAAAACAGAGGCACTGTCCAGTATCTTATTGATGGTGTTCTGATGCTGGTGTCCATGCCTGAGCAAGAAAAATGACTCCTCACCTTAGACTTCACAGCACTTAAATCCAGAGGAAGTTTAACATGACTCTAGCAGGGTCAGGTGCTTTAATAAGTCAGATTTCTTATCAGAGCTTGCATGGAAGGAAAATGCAGTAGAAAACTTTAAGCTATTGATTTTATTTGCAGCATAACTACATGGACCTCAGGACAAGGCAGTTTTGTGGAATCTAGACTGGTAACACTAGGCTGGAGGGAAGATCAGTCTGAAATAGCTTGGAGATCACCAGTTGCCCCTTGGGAACATTAATCTAGATGAAACAGATACACACTGGCTGCACTAACAATGAAAATTGTTAGAGAGAGTGATTCACTCCCTCTTTTTCCTTTTTAGTACCATCTGGCAGTGTGAATACAAGACCAGAAGTAAAAATTGCAGTTTTGTTCAGCCTGACAAAAGCTGGCTAACATGAACTGTTTAGAGAAAGGTGCTTCATTGCTTTACAACCATTACTCACCTAGGCTGTTTTCCAAAGGCTTATGTAAAAAAGAAAATGTTAGTTTACAAGGAAATGATCTCTTTTCCATTCCAAATAAAAAGAAGGGGGAAAGGGGTTATGGCATGAGCTGAGTCACTCCACACCCAGCTGTCAGGGTTTTCTGTACCAGTTCTCTGGAAGTTCACAGGGAGCCAGTGACTTTCCCATTTAAGCAGTTACAAGCTTTCATTCGTTCGTTCATTCATTCATTCATTCATTCATTCATTCATTCATTCATTCATTCATTCCTACATTCATTCATTCATTCATTTCTGTTTGAAGGTTGTTACAAAGAAAGGACTAGTCCTAGAGCCTTTCCTTACTAGGAAGAAAGCAGAGAATATGCTTTTCCCCTCATTCAGTGTTCACAAGACTGATTTGGACTAGCTGTTAAATCTTAAACCAGTAAACTTTTAAACTATTGCCTTCTTGAGAAGGTCTCAATTTCCTACAGTGCACACCTTAAAATAATCCCCAATATGACACACACTACCAGCCCAGGAGGAAGGATATGCTTTGCCCGTGCCTAGTTTTCAGAAGAGAGCATGCTGCTGGCAGCAGCCCTGAAGCACTGAACCAGCAGGAAGAACCCCAGAAACACACAAACTGTTTTTCACACCTCAGTGTAGGTGTTAGATACACAAAGTGATTCATTAATGCTATTGAAATACATGTTATCTTTCAATTATTTCAACTGTCAGGATCTTTAGGGTGGTTTTAATAAAAGTTTCAAAACATCTCAAACAAATCACTAAATTTCATTTTCCACCATATCCAAACTGGAAAGGTCCTTAAAACAGTTCTAAACTTTGCAAACAACTACAACTTGGTTCTAACACAAAATTCTCAGGATGTTAAATGACACAGATGTACTTACCTATTTCATCATTTACAAAGCAAAGCACTTAAAACCCAAGCAGTGAATATTAAAAGCCATAATAAATTTTACACTGTCTACATAGCAGACATCCATTATTCATATATTATTCACATTTACATAAAAGGAATGCATTTTTCATCATTACAGGATAACCTTTACTCTGACCTGTGGATTTTCTCCATGTATTTGTTGAACTAGTTTTAGTTTCTAAATATTTTATATTAAGTGTTACATGGGAAATACTATCACTCGTTAACTTTCTGAACTGCCAATTTTAATTAGTTTTTCCAGACTATAGCATTGAACATACAGTTTCATAAAGTATATAACAGTGTTGATTTATGAAAAAAATATGCATCTCTATTTGCATTTGGGAATGATTAAAATATTATTAATGTGCAGATACATCCTTTAAGTTTGTATTGGGATTAGAGCTGAAGGTTAGCTATGAAAATAAGCTTTTAATCCTTCAAAAACCCTGACTCTGCATTTGAGCTATAAGTCAAAGGCAAAGGAATCTTAATATTCCTTCCAGTCTTCCACTGGATCAGATACCTGTATAGTCAAATACAAAGGCTCCTTTCTCCCAGGCAGCCATATATATGCTTACAGTTGCTACTTTAAGCAGACACACAGCACACAACATGTGGTTTAGGATTAACACTAATGCTACTAGATTAAATTTGTTTCTTAGTAAACACAGGAAAGTAGGGTCAAAAGGGATCTCCTTGGTCATCTTTCTTCCTGCTTACAGCAGTGTAAAATATTTGCATCTTGATTACATCATGCAGAAGCTATAAAGCTGATGATGTTGTTAAGTATTCATCTATTTAATTCTCATTGCTTGTGTTGCCTAAGTACTTCAACATACAAACATAATTTGGCTATTCCACTGCTTCTAATATGGATTGGATGACATGAAAAACTTACCCACAAATCAACATTCATCTTTTAATTACTTGCAATGCTTATTTGTGCTAATGAGATTAAAGGAACCCACTAAGTTAAATACGCAAAATATTTAGAGGATTACAGCCACAGTACCCATCCTTTGGAAATTAATGCAGATCCACACAAACCTCAAATTTAAATTCATCTGTAGTTTTGGCTAGTCAAACTCTAGGTCCAGACTCTGTTGAGACAGCACATGATCCCCTAACATTTACCAGCCTTATTTCAATACAGTGCTTACAGTAGTAGTTCCTCTTAGTGCAGTACTTTTAATAATGTGTGGTTTCTGGGAGTTTATTTCTTTTCTGACATTTTTTCATGTAAGTCTGTCCATACTGAAGCCATAGCTCCCTTCTTTAGTCTCATTTGTCTTTGCTTGCTGATGAGAATTCTGAATGTAAGAGAGGAAGTTGAAGGGGAAATTAGAAAAAAAATCAATTAAGGGACAGCAAAAATGCTCTGAATGAAAGGTGTAAAAAGATGCAAGTCAATAGCAGAGAAACCTATCAATTTCCTTATTGTGACTGTATTAGAAAGCTGTGGCTTCTGCTTGCCAAAGGCATGAAATCAATCATTCTTTCCTTTATCATTATAGATTATGGTGACATGATTTAGGTACGGTAAGAGGAGAGATCTAATTACCAACTGATGAGTCATGCTATACAATTTTAGTTGTAATCAGTCATGTTCTAAACAGAATTCAACTTGCATGCTGGTAATTATCCACTGTGGATGGAAAGACATGATGATTTATTTTTCAGACTGGCAGTGTCATCTGATATATTACAAAAAAGCTCAAAAAGAAGTAACTGTCTAACAAAATATTTACACAGCATGAATAATACCTACATTTCTACAGGTAACACAACCCCAGATTTCAGTCCTGAATGTTAATGGTCATCTCAGAGTCCACCATTTCCTACATGAGCCCACAATGCCTTTTCCCAGTATGTCCCTTCACATTTCATACTGAATTTAATGTGAATTTTATTGCCCAGTCTTTTAGTCCTGCAAAATCCTTCATCTGTTCTTCTGCTTATCCTTGTCTTGACAAAACTTTGTATCCTCATCCCTTTTTCTGTCTTCTGAGAATACAACGACTGCCACAACATGCAACAGACAGCCATGCAAAACTCTGACTTTTTTCTGTTGGCTTTCATTCCCATCTTTAACTGATTATTTATCCATGATTATTTATCTTATCCATTGCCAGCCTGGTTTTCTTACAAGCCTTTGCCAAAAGCTCCTTAAAATTTAACTAGGCTTTACTAACAAATTCATTCTCATGCGTGTTTGTAGTCCCTTCAAAGGAGGCCAAGAGACTTACAAAGCTGAACTTTAAAGCAGTCATGTTGACTCTTCACAAGTAGGTCATGTATTTCCATGTTTACATTCATCGTTTATAGTTTTCACTAATTAGCCTGTGAAAATGATCAAGCTTAGAGGCCCTCTACACTGCTGTAAAGACTGGTAATATTTTTCAGTCTTCTGGTACCAAAGGAATTTAATCCTTCCCAGCAGTGTTACTAAATCCACTAACTCACCTGCAATCACCTTGCATTGCAAATACCAGCTCATTCTAGTTTTCTGTTTGTTACTGATAACTTGGTGTATTTTTCCCTTACCTTTTCTTATGACTGCTTCAAACTTCATTCAGTTCTCTGATGATTGCTCCCCTGAACCTCCCATACAGGGTTCTGACACTTTATTCAAACTTGGGCTTCATGAAGTCATCAAAGGAAAAACGTTCCAAAGAAAACAGGACACTACTGAAAATATGAAGTTTAAATACATTAAGTAGATCATGCAGCGGATATG